>NC_134361.1:197761161-198061161 GCF_048569485.1 Anomaloglossus baeobatrachus
CACACTGCCCGTATACTGCTCACAGCCTTGACACAGTTGTCATATTGTACACCACCCACGATACACACTGGCCATATATAGTACACATGCACAGGAGATACTGTATACTGCACACAGCACTCACATGCCGTATACCGCACACACACAAGCCATACACAGCACTCAACAAGCCAAAAAGTTCTGCATGTAAACATGTGCACACCAGGAATTAGATATACCAATAAACCTTACAATATGAAACTTTATTAAGTGCCAAACACAACAAACACAGCACACACACACACGCCGTATACACAGCACACACACAGCTCACACACGCCGTATACACAGCACACACGCCGTATACACAGCACACACGTCGTATACACAGCACACACACAGCTCACACACGCCGTATACACAGCACACACGCCGTATACACAGCACACACACGCCGTATACACAGCACACATGCCGTATACACAGCACACACGCTGTACACACAGCACATACACAGCACACACGCTGTATACACAGCACATACACAGCACACACGCTGTATACACAGCACATACACAGCACACACGCTGTATACACAGCACATACACAGCACACACACGCCGTATACACAGCACATACACAGCACACACACGCCGTATACACAGCACACACACGCCGTATACACAGCACACACACGCCGTATACACAGCACATACACAGCACACACGCTGTATACACAGCACATACACAGCACACACGCCGTATACACAGCACACGCACATGTCGTATACACAACAGACGCTGGACACTTAAGTGACAAATACATTTGATATATGGTGGTATATATTAGATATAAACACACTTAGCGCAGATATAAGTACCTGCTGCTTAGTTGCCCTGTAAGATCAGGTGCAGCACAAGTGATGGATGCAGCAGCTCAGCTCAAGGGCTGGCTTCATTCTCGTCTTTTCTCTCCAAGAAAAGACCTCCTAGACCTGAGCAGCCGAGCACAGAATGGGAGCGTGAGAGGTAGAACGCACGGCACTATACAGCCTTCTATATCCCGTGCAGGCCCCTCCCCCATCACTCTGATTCTAGCTGCAATCTCACAGGGAGCATGTAGGAGCAAGAGGGAGGAAGTCCCACCCCCAGTGCTGTCTCCCGGCAATAGACAAGATGAGCGGCTGCCCGAGCATCACAGCCACCGGGAATCTGCCCCAGTGCCCCGGGGGCCACAGAAAAGGTCATTGCGGGCCGCATACGGCCCGCGGGCCGGAGGTTCCCCACCCCTGGTTTAATGTATAGATTTCCCGCCGATTTTTTTTTTTTTTTTTTTTTTTTTTTTTTTTTCTTTCTAAAAGTGGGTGGATCATGACGTCATAAGTGGGGTATATAGTACTGCAAGGTATCCCTGTACAGCAGATTTTATGTTTTCTTGCCATGTGGTCCTGAAGAAGGAAGGGGTGCCTTCCGAAACACGTAGACCTGTACATTGGAATAAAAGCAACATTAATCTAACATCCTAATATCGGCTGGTCATTGGCGCGGCCTGGAAATCCTCATTCTACTACTCTGTTATCTGCCAACCGAGGGACCGCTGCCGTGGCTTGGAATTACCTACATATATGCTGTTATAGGTGTTGTGACTGTCACAACCCCTATAGGTGAGTAATACCATATCTCTCTCTCTCTCCCCCATTGCTACTGGGGTAAGACCCTATTGCGCTTCTTTATTTCCACAGTATATCTTCTGTAAATGTTAGTAGTGAATCACTCATTACAACATCATGCGGCAGAGAGTTCCATAGTCTCACTGCTCGTACAGTAAAGAATCCTCGTCTGTGATTATGATGAAACCTTCTTTCCTCAAGACGTAGCGGATGCCCCCGTGTTCCAGTCGCAGGCCTAGGTGTAAAAAGATCTTTGGAAAGGTCTCTGTACTGTCCCCTCATATATTTATACATTGTGCTTAGATCCCCCCCTAAGCCTTCGTTTTTCCAAACTAAATAACCCCAAGTTTAATAACCTGTCTTGGTATTGCAGCCCCCCCATTCCTCTAATAATCTTGGTCGCTCTTCTCTGCACCCTCTGCAGCATGCCAGCGTTCACATGCGTTTGCGTGCAGTATAGTCAGGATCCAGCAATTTGCAGTACGCTACAAGTAGCGTTTTTGAAAAAAGTTAAACTGCAAGTCGCTGGATCTCACTATAACGCACACAAACGCAGGTGAACGCATGTTGACGCGAGTCCATTGCAAATGCATTGAAATGAAAACGCATTTGCACTGGTTCCGTTTTTGCGTTAAAAAAACGTTCATGACGCATGTTAAAAAAACGTAGTGTGAAAGCAGCCTTACATAGATGAGGCCGCCGCCCTCATCATCCACAGTTCTCCTGAACTCTCGCGCATGCGCAATGGCACTATCGCGGGACTGCGAGCGCCGGTGATGTTGTTGCGCAGACGTGAGATTATGGGCGGCGCTGTGAATGCCCATAATCTCGCGCCTGCGCAATGACCTCACCGGCGCTTGCAGTTTGAAAACAGTGCTGTCCAGCTATAGTGCCACTGCACATGCACGAGACTTCAGGAGCACTGCGTAACATGAGGGCGGCGGCCTCATCTATGTAAATGAACACTGGGGGACGGCGAATAGCGGCAGGAGGGGGAATAACGGACGCAATACAGCCCGCCCACAAGGCCAGCAAACCTCATTACCATAGCAAGAGGTAACATTTTATAAAGTTATTTAGGTCTGAAAGAGGGGCCAGTAGCAAGATGAACCTTTATAGAAGGCAGCCCAGGAGCTGCAGAAGGGGATTTTTTTTTAAGTTTAATAGCGAAAATTCTAGTGACAGGTTCCCTTTCAAGACTGAATCCGCACCGAGCGCTCGCACAGGGCCAAGTGTTTTTTTTTTTTTGTTTTTTTGTTTTCTTTTTGTTTTTTACAACTTTGACAATTTTAGTAGTGCATGCAGCTTTTTATGCTAAAAAGTTGCAAAATGGGGATAAAACAAACATTTTTTTTTTTTTCGCAAAACCACGAACCACGTTGCGCCATTTTTCAAGAGCTTGGTGCAAAACTTTTGCAACAAATGCCAGAAGACATAAAAAGAAATTAAATTTGCTAAATATGAAGACAGAAATATAGCTAGGAAATGATGAATCTAGATCATAGTGCTTGAGGCAGCAGTTTTTTTTGCCCAACCCAGATGTATATCCAGCAGGAGATGTACACGCCTGTCCTTTATATGTCCCGTTCCTTTTGGATCTGTTTCTGGCTTTGGTGTAAGGCCAGTTTCACACATCCTTCTTTTTGCCGGTTTGGCGGATCCGGCGGGCTCCCGTACAATGACAGCGCAACAAGCGCCGGTCATATGCTGTCATGTGACCGGTGCATGTGACCCGGAAGTAACAGCGCAGTCATTGTACTGTATTCACTGTACAGGAGCCCGCCGGATCCGCCAAACCGGCAAAAAGAAGGATGTGTGAAACTGGCCTAAGCCATATACGAGTGTAGTGTTGCAAATCCACGCGGTGTATATGTAGTAATGGTATTTCTATAGCGCCAACCTATTCAGCAGCACTTTACAATGGGGACCTATACACACATTGGAGTGACAGTCGGGCACAGTCTTCTGTGGTTCTCCCTGGATTCTATCTTCTCGGCTGCTTTTGTCTGGCACTTTCCTAATTCTTTATTAGACCGGGCACTTTCCCGTGTTGTGGATTATTCCTAGAAGCATGTGTCGGTGAGCGAGCTGTCAGCTTCCCCCTCCGGTCGGAGGCCTCCCCCTCCTCTGTGCGGCTGTCTCCACCCTGTTACATATAGGACTTCATCAGCTGACTCTCTCCTGCCGCCAATTTCCACTTTTGAACAAGCGTCCTGAGTGGTTTCTCCTCCCTGCGTAGATGTGTCAGCTCTGTCCTATGTATAGCCATGTGCACCAGGATGCAGCCACATAGCCTGAAGGTTACTCTGTATACAGTACAGATAGCTACTCTACAGGAGTATATCTTCATGGGAGGATATTCTGTATAGCTGTGTATGTATGTATGTATGTATATATAAATATATGCTGTGGCTTAGAAATTCACAGCAACGAATAAAAGGCATATATACACATTATATATACAGTGGCATGCAAAAGTTTGAGCACCCCTGGTCAAGTTTACTGATATTCTGAACAATTAAGCAAGTTGAAGATGAAATTATCTGTAAAAGCCATAAAGTTAAGGATAACACACATCCTCTGCATTTCAGACAAAAAAAAAAAAAAAAAATTATATATATATATATATATATATATATATATATATATATATATATATATATATATATATATATATATATATATATATATATATATATATATATATATATATATATATATATATATATATATATATATATATAATATATTTTTTTTTTTTTTTTGTCTGAAATGCAGAGGATTATATATATTAATATTATAAAAAAAAAAAAATTCACAACAAAAATAAAGTTGGCCAATGCAAAATATTGGGTACCCTGCATGGTTAGTACCATGCAACACCCCCTTTGGCAAGTATCAACACTTGTAAATGGTTTTTTTTGTAGCCAGCCAAGAGTCTTTCAATTCTTGTTTGAGGGATTTTCATGCTTTCTTCCTTGGAAAAGTCTTCTTGTTCTGTAAGATTCCTGGGTCCTCTTGCATGCACTGCTCTTTTGCAGTCTAGCCACAGATTTTCAATGATGTTAAGATCAGGGTACTGTGAGGGCCATTGTAAAACCTTCAGCTTGTACCTTTTGACATAGGCTAATGTGGATTTTGAATTGTGTTTAGGATCCTTATCCCATTTGTAGAAGTCATCCTCTTTTCAACTTCAGCTTTTTTACAAATGGTGTTATGTTTGCTTGAAGAATTTGTTAAACTTTAATTGAATCCATTCTTCCCTCTACCCGTGAAATGTTCCCAGTGCCATTGGATAGAACACAACCCAAAGCATGATTAATCCACCCCCATGCTTAGTGGTTGGCGAGATGTTCTTGCCATGACATTCTGTCTCCCTTTTTTTCCCAAACATTTGGTTTGATCATTGTGGCCAAGGAGTTCTATTTTAACCTCATCAGTTAACACGACTTGTTTCCAAAATACATCAGTCTTGTTTAGATGTTATTTTGCAGACTTCTGATGCTAAATTTTATGGTGAGGATGCAGGAGAGGTTTTCTTCAGATGACTCTTCCATGAAGGCCATTTTTCTGTAGGTGTCTCTGAACAGTAGAACAATGTACCACAACTCCAGAGTCGGCTAAATCTTCCTGGAGGACTTTTGCAGTGAAGTGAAGGTTCTGATTTGCCTCTCTAGCAATCCTACGAGCAGCTCTCAAAGAAATTTTGCTTGGTTTTCCAGACCTTATCCTGACCTCCACTGTTTCTATAAGTGCCATTTCTGAATTTACTTTTCGAACTGAGGAAAGGTCAACTTGAAAACACTTAGCTATTTTCTTCTAGCTTTCTTCTGCTTTGTGGGCCTTCACCATTTTGATTTTCAGAGTGCTAGGCAGCTGCTTTGAAGAACCCATGGCTGCTGTTTTTTTGGCACAAGGTTAGAGGAGGCTGGGTTTTTATAAAGCTGTGAAATTTTGAATCGCCTGCCCTTTCCTAACTATGATAATGAACAAGCCACAAACCTAACAGGCTAATTAAGGTCTGCAATGATAGTCAAAGTTATCTGAGCACACAAATCTCCAAGGGTGTTCAAACTTTTGCATTGGCCCATTTTCATTTTTGTAGTTTTTAAAATGTTAACGATGAAAATATTTTTTTTTTTTTGTTCTTACCTAAAATATAAAGGAAATGTGTCATCTTTAACTTTATGCCTTTTTTTAGAGATCATTTCATTTTCAACTTGATTAACTGTTCACAATAACAGTAATTTTGACCAGTGGTGCTCAAACTGCTGCATGTGTGTGTGTGTGTGTGTGTGTGTGTGTGTGTGTGTGTGTGTGTGTGTATATATAATATATATTACACACACACACACACTGTCTATATAATGTGTACATATGCCACAACGATGACATCACACCAGGACGGCTGATTGAAAGAAGAGGTAGACGGGAAAAATGTCAGGGCTCCTATGCAACGGCCGCAGATGGGCCTGCAAATCGATTTGCACCGACTCCTAATTATTTTCTTACAAAGCTTGTAGTGTCAGATCACATGTTAGGCTACTTTCACACATCCGGTTTGAGCACTGCGGCTCAATCCGGCTGTGAAACCTATACAACGGATGCGGCGAAAACACCGCATCCTTTGCATAAGTTTTTACATGCGGCGCGTCCGTTTTTTTTCTGGTTGCGGCACGCTACTGAGCATGCGCAGTGGAAGAAACCACATGCGGCAGCCGGATGCGGTTTTTTGCCGCATCCGGCGTCCATAGGCATGCATTGAAAAAGCGGCGCGATGCGTTTTTTTGCCGGAGCAAAAAACGTTGCAGGCAACCTTCCGGCCGCGGCATCGGCTAAATCTGCCGCATGCGGCAAAAACCGGACCGAACGCAAGCCCATGTGGCACAATATGGCACTAATGTAAGTCTATGCAAAAAAAAAGCAACCGGCGGCAAAAAAAAACGGTTGCGGTTTTTCTGCAGAGCGCCGTATTGTGCCGCAGAGCAGAAACCGGATGTGTGAAAGTAGCCTTAGGTGTTGTCGTTCAACCAATCAAACCGCAATAGGCCCACTCCCCTAAAAACGTATTATTAATCAAATATATATATATTTTTTTGCACCGTATCGCATTATGTAAACTGGGCGTGCTTCTGTTTTTGCTCAATGATTGTTTAGTCCCCTTTTATTATAGTGAAACGGGGGAAACTATAATAAAAGGGGGAACGGATGATAATTTAATACGAATGAGGAGGAAGGGGCAAACTAGCGGTGATCAGCTTGGTATTCTCTCATTACTGGCGGTTAATCTGCTCGTGGTCAAATGAGGCCTTGTCCTCAGAACAGATCTCTCCTATAGATATTCGATAGCTTTGTCATTAGTGCACACACGTGGCTTTTTTTTTTTTTTGTCTTATCTAAATTATCCAGAAAACTGTAGAAGCCTGAAAAATGTTAACGATCAATTCATCCCAGGAATAATTCCCTTTGTCATACAGTAAAGCATGTACATGTCTAATCTATATCTCCATGCCCTACATTTAAAGGGAACCTGTCACCACTTTTTTGGCCTATAAGCTGCGGTCACCACCGGGCTCTTATATACGGCATTTTAACATGCTGTATATCAGAGCCCAGGCCGGGTGTATAACATTAAAAAACACTTTATAATACTTACTAACGGTCGTGCTGTGGGCCTTATGGGCGTCTCTGTCCTCCGGTGCCGGCGCCGCCTCTTTCGGACATCTTAGTCCTCTTTCTGTAGCCTGGGTGCATGACTGGTCTACGTCATACACACTCGCCAGTCCCGTGCATTCGCACTACAATACTTTGATCTGTCCTGCTCAGGACCTAAATGCCGGCGAGTCTGTATGACGTCGGACCCGTCATACACCGCGGCTAGAAAAGGAGCACAAAGATCGATGAAAGAGGAGGCACCGGACAATGGAGATGCCTATAAGGCCCACCGCACGACCGTTAGGTAAGTATTACAAAGTGTGTTTTATGTTATACCCCTGGCCTGGGCTGTTATATACAGCATGTTAGAATGCTGTATATAAGAGCCCGGTGGTGGGGGCTGCAGCTTATAGGCCAAAAAAGTGGTGACAGGGTCCCTTTTAATGCAGAGATTCTTTATTTTTAATCCAGCGGAGAGATAATGGCCAGCTTCACTGGATGTTGTATTTTGCAGGTGGCGCTTCTTTTGAGGCTGGCCGCCCGTTAGCTGGCGCTCCTTTTTGAGGCTGGCCGCCCGTTAGCTGGCGCTCCTTTTTGAGGCTGGCCGCCCGTTAGCTGGCGCTCCTTTTTGAGGCTGGCCGCCCGTTAGCTGGCGCTCCTTTTTGAGGCTGGCCGCCCGTTAGCTGGCGCTCCTTTTTGAGGCTGGCCGCCCGTTAGCTGGCGCTCCTTTTTGAGGCTGGCCGCCCGTTAGCTGGCGCTCCTTTTTGAGGCTGGCCGCCCGTTAGCTGGCGCTCCTTTTTGAGGCTGGCCGCCCGTTAGCTGGCGCTCCTTTTTGAGGCTGGCCGCCCGTTAGCTGGCGCTCCTTTTTGAGGCTGGCCGCCCGTTAGCTGGCGCTCCTTTTTGAGGCTGGCGCTCCTTTTGAGGCTGGCCGCCCGTTGGCTGTCGGCTCGGACGGTGGCTCCTGTTTCCTCTGAGCTACTGTCTGTCTGGTGATTTATATCCAGGAAAACAAGCGGATCAGACGATCAAATTGCAAAAACCAAATCAATGTAATTTTTTTATTATTATATCAGATATAAGTTTTTGTTCTTGATTGCCAACTGAACCCCATGTCCTTCGGTCTGCGCTGCGTACGGGGAGACTTGTCAGTATTGGTGCTGTGGTTTCATGAACAGTTCTGTATCAGAGCTGCATACATTGTCTGCATTTTCCTGCCTATACGGCCTTCCTTTATGCAGTTACTGTGCATCTTAATTACCAGTGAATCCAAGTTTGTTTATTTTTCTAACTTTCTTGCAAATGAGTTTCCTTCTGGAAGACCACTGTCTCTAGTGCCACCTATTGGAGGTTTGCTGCCCTGTCTGTCTGGGCCTTTTAACGGGCCTTGCGATGACTTACAGGGCAGATCCCTCCAGTAGGTGGCACTAGAGATGTAATTTCATAAGACGACTGTTTAGCCGTCAGTTTCCTATAACTTGAGGATACTATAGTGGCAATAACCCATCCTAAGGAGCCGGCGATATATACCACCGGATGGTCCAATAAATCTGACGTGCTCGCAGCCACTGAGCTATTCGTTCCACCTTCGATGCCGTCAATAATGGGTTTCCAAGACTCGGATACTCTTGTATTTGGCATACGACTTGCTCTACGTCATTTAGACCAAGCAAAGAGGTATACCGCAACCGAATGCCCCTAAGGCTGCTTTCACACTACGTGTTTTTAACATGCGTCATGAACGTTTTTTTTAACGCAAAAACAGATCCAGTGCAAATGCGTTTTCATTTCAATGCATTTGCAATGGACTCGCGTCAACATGCGTTCACCTGCGTTTGCGTGCGTTATAGTGAGGATCCAGCGACTTGCAGTTTTTTTTAACTTCTTTCAAAAACGCAACTTGTAGCGTTTTTGAGCTGCGTCCAAATACTGCAAATTGCTGGATCCTGACTATACTGCACGCAACGCTGGCATGCTGATAGACGGGATCCTGCTTGCTCTACTGGGCATGCCCAGAAACCAGCCTCACGTGATCAGTCTCTCACCCTCACTCCCCCCCCCCCCCCTCTCCCGAAAGCGGAGGATGCTCGTAACCAAGGTAAATATCGGGTATCCAAGCAAGTTACCCAATGTTTACCTTGGTTACGAGCCTCCGCAGATGTCTGCTCCCAGTCTTTCAGTTCAGTTCGCCTCACTCCCGATCACATGACTCCAATGCCCGCCCATAAACTTAAAGTGACAGGATCCTGCAAAATAACACATGCGTTTGCTTGCGTTTTTCTTTGCAAAAACAGGATCCGCTTTTGCAGCAAAAAACGTTCATGACGCATGCTAAAAAAACGTAGTGTGAAAGCAGCCTTACATGGACAACAGCATGTCAGAAATTGAGCCCATTTTTGGCAAATTGAATCCTTTTAGTTGTAGACTCGCCACCTCGTCTGTACTGCGGGTTATGTAGACTGGATTTCCAATGGAGTAACGCTGTATTATAAATATGTGACGAGCCAACCAGGATTTCCTAGGCCTGGATTATGGCCGTGGCATCGGCAGCTGATTGTGGGGGCGGCCAAGGAGAGAAGTGGCTTTTTTGGGGGTCCGTAATTTGCTGTTGATATTGCAGTTGCTGCCCATGATTGCCACCACCCGCAGCGTCGGCCGGCTCTAGTCACATTGTAGAACTGGATTCTCATAGACTAAAAGGACAGAGGATCTGTGGGGCTCTTTTTTTATATTAAGGGAACCTGTCACATTGGTTTTTCATGAATGAAATCCAGGAATACTTCTATGAACGTCAGTAAACACGCCCCTATATTGTTAGGGGATAAGTGACGTCCTCGGCAGGACATGGGGACGCTGCTCTTAGTTCCCATAGCGAATTACTTTTTTTTAAAGGCTCCCCCCCACCTTAATAGACTAAGCCCAACCTTTTATAACTGTAGCCTAATGTTTTGGACTTCATACACACTACTGCATTATGGAGCCATGTATTTTGAGAACTGAATCTTGCCCGGTCGGTAAAAGCTTTCCTGATAACATGGCTTTGTACACGGAGCAGTAAGAAGTTGCTTACTTATAAAAATGTGGCCCTGGTAATGTATGGAGTAATTGCTTTACAGCTTACGCTCTACTTCGGGTCCATTAATGTAGTTGACTGGGCTGTCAGGAGTGCAGACCGCATGATGGGTCATCGTCTCATGCAAAGAGTTCGGTCCCGATTTTAATGAGGTCATTTCAGGCGCCTTGGAGGGTGTTAAACCTTCGGCAGGATTTTTGGGGGGTCCCATACATGTATCGTAGATGACTTTTTGTCAACCACCGCCTTTTTTTATTTTTTTTATTCTAGCAACCAACCAGTGGTTCATCCCTGCGGTCAGAGGTGATATTCCTCCAGGCTGTGCCGCCTATGGATTCGTCTGTGACGGCACGCGACTTCTCGTCTTTGGAGGAATGGTGGAGTATGGAAAATACAGCAATGACTTGTACGAGTTGCAGGTAATTATACAATATTATATATTTTATTATAATTATATAATATTATAGTATATAATATAATTAGATGCATTTCTATAATTACAAATTATATTATTTTTTATATTTTCATATATCATTTTTTGTTATATATTTTTAATATTTTTTTATTTATCTCTATTTTCATATTTTTTTTTCTTATAAGTAATTGTTATAAATTTTTTTATTTTTTTTTTCATTTAATGTTATACTTTATATTTTAGTTAATATTTATATATTTTTAATGTTTTGTTCATTATATTTTGTAAAAATAAGAAACAAAGTTATCTAGTTCACTAGCAAAAAGTTTTGGGGGGTTTTTCCCCCCCACTATTTTAGAAGACAGAAATTACTTTTTTTTTACCAAGGTGGAATGAGGTCATGTTGGTAGCTTTTCACACTTTGGTCAAAGCGGACTTTTGGATATGATGTAAAATCACTTTCTCGATGACTTCATTGGCGGACAAGGGAGCGTAGCAATATGCCTCGGGCAGCTCCGATTTTTGCTTGGTGTCTGTAGGAGGCAGATACGACCTGTATCACTATTGTGGTGCTCTATACATCTTACTTAAAAGTTTCTACTTGTACATTTGCAGGCAAGCAGATGGGAATGGAAGAGATTAAAAGCAAAAGCACCAAAAAATGGCCCTCCTCCATGCCCCCGCCTCGGACATAGCTTTTCATTGGTGGGGAGTAAATGTTACCTCTTTGGCGGATTGGCAAATGATAGCGAGGACCCAAAGAACAACATTCCCAGGTATTATTTTTTTTTTTTTTCTTCTCCTATTCTCAGGCGCACCTCCCTTTCCTCCTGGTTTTGCTATGTTATCCTTGTGACATTAACGCTCTCTTATAAAGGTACTTGAATGATCTCTACATATTGGAGCTCCGTCCCGGCTCTGGGGTTGTGGCGTGGGACATCCCCATAACATACGGCATACTCCCCCCTCCACGAGAATCTCATACTGCAGTCGTGTATACAGAAAAAGACAGCAAAAAATCCCGCCTGGTGATATATGGTGGAATGAGCGGATGTCGGCTCGGCGATCTCTGGATTTTGGATATAGGTTTGTTTGTTTATGTTTTTACCCTTCTTGTCATCAAAGAAGTCATGACTTGTTTTTTAAGGGGAGTTATTTTAGGAGGCTTGGAACAATGATTCTTCATCAGATCCATCTTTCTCATTTCCGTCTGAGAAATTTATTCCCCAATTTTGGAGCAGATACCCTGCAATGTACTACAACTACGCTACTGCCACCATTTTTTTTTTTTTTTTTGGGGGGAACCCCAGTAAAGGAATTAACATTCTATAATTGTTTTGTACTGTATTTTTTGTTCCTTTTTAGATACGCTGACGTGGAATAAACCCAATCTTAATGGCGTTGCCCCTCTTCCTCGAAGTCTTCATTCCGCCACAACCATAAGTAACAAGTAAGCTAAAATTGTCTCTCCTCCGTCCTTTTTTTTTTTTTTTAATCACGTTCTTCTTTTTATAATAAAAACTACTAAATTCCAGGATGTATGTCTTCGGCGGCTGGGTGCCTTTAGTAATGGATGACGTCAAAGTAGCGACTCATGAGAAGGAATGGAAATGCACAAACACCCTCGCCTGCCTGAACCTTGGTACGAAATGTTAATGTGATTTTGTTTGTTTTTTTTAAATAGACAAAAGACCATGGTCACCTCCCCAAAAACTATATATTTTTTTTAATTTTATTTTTTTTTTTATATTGCAGACTCCATGGCCTGGGAACACATTGTGATGGATACACTGGAGGATAACATTCCCCGCGCTCGTGCCGGTCATTGTGCTGTAGCAATTAACACACGTTTGTATATATGGAGCGGTCGAGACGGCTACCGTAAGGCCTGGAATAACCAAGTGTGTTGTAAAGACCTTTGGTACCTTGAAACAGGTAATATAGTGGTAACAAGTTTATTATTTCCCCCCTTAGGATAACTCATTATTAATTTTTATATTGTGTTTTCAGCCTGGATTAGCATAAAAACACTTGTAGGATAGACATGATGCTCTTGTTTTTGCAGGGACCCATCAGGATAATTTTGCTAATGAAACCAGTTGTAGACTAGTCTCTGAGGCTCTGGGTTCTGCGGAGCCGCACTTTCAGGATCTCTGGGGGTCCCCGTGATTAGGAAGTGGTCCCCTATCCTGTATATTTAAAGTGTTTATTCCCACCTTCATAAATGGGTATTGTTGGATAGTGAATTTTACAAATACTGCTTGAAATTTTCACCCTACTTTTGTTTACAGCTCGTTACCTTGGAGACTGACCACCGCTGCTCGACAAAACATGTGCCGTGCTTACACGCTCTTGCTATTCAGCTTGTAAGCACGGCTTTGAAGCTGGAGCGGACTGTTGCCTCCTAATCCCGGCCAGCTTCAGAGCAGTGCTTACAAGCTAGACAGCAACGGTGGTCTGTCTCCTAGGCAACAAGTTGTAAACAAGTGTAAATATCACAAGAACGACAGTGCTTTTACCAGCGCTATCTGATGATGTCCTTCTATGAAGATCGGAATAACCCTTAAACGTATCTTTCTTCAGCGCTCTATTGGGAGACCCAGACGATTGGGGTATAGCTACTGCCCTCCGGAGGCCACACAAAGCACTACACTAAAAAGTGCAAGGCCCCTCCCCCTCTGGCTATACCCCCCCGTGGTATCACGGGTTCTCCAGTTTTCAAGCTTTGTGCGAAGGAGGTCAGACATCCACGCATAGCTCCACAGATTTTAGTCAGCAGTAGCTGCTGACTATTTCGGATGGAAGAAAAGAGGGCCCATATAGGGCCCCCAGCATGCTCCCTTCTCACCCGTGGATGGTGTTGTAAGGTTGAGGTACCTATTGCTGGTACAGGGGCTGGAGCCCCACATGCGGTTTTCCTTCCACATCCCCTTGTAGGGCTCTGTGGAAGTGGGATCCTGCCGGCCTCTAAGCTCTGACGCCGGGCTCCATCCACAGACCCATAGCACCTGATGGATACGGAGCAGGAGTACAATCAGGGACATGGCCCTGCATCATACAGGTACTCTGTGTCCACGGCAGGCACAGACACACTCCGGGCTGGCTGGGTGTTGTAGTGCGCCGGGGACCGTAACGATTGAGTTGGTGTTCCTGCAGTTTACTGGGGGACTTTTGTGTTGTGGGAACGCAGCGCCGACCCCCACTGGACCGGGCGGCGCTGCTGTGACTTGTGGTGCGCCGGGGACACGCCGACCGCGCTTTTGCGGCGGCGTTTATAAATCCAGTCCCCGGCTTTTGCGGCCTAGCTCCGCTTCGTTCCCGCCCCCACCCTGTCAATCAGGGTAGGGGAGAGACGCTGTTTCGCAGCAGCGACGAGGGCTGGAGCCTGATTTACATGCTCCAGCCCTCTCACTAGGCACAGAGGGAAGCAGGCTTCCCGCTCTTAGTCAGGAACGCCCAGGGCCCGCCCCCCCTCCTCTCCCAGGACGCCGGCAGCCATTACATGCAGTCTGGCTGGAGGAAGGACGCAAGGCTCTGGGAGACCTGGACTAGGGGGCTTTTGGAGATCACACACCCGCTCTTAAGCGGGCGGTAAGCGGCTTTTCAGCTGGCCCCTCTAGTGCCTCAGTGTGTATTGGTGTACTGTGTCACCAGATATATATATTTAGTTATTTCTTGCACTGTAAGGTCGCTTCCTGGCTGGATACCCCAGATCGCTCTGAGGAAGCAGCAACATGTCATCCACAAAACGCAAGGCTGCCAAGGCTAGGGCTGTGTACACTGCGTGTGCTGCATGTGGGGCTGCTCTACCAGCAGGTTCCAAAGACCCCCATTGTGTGCAATGCTCAGATCCGGTGCTGCTTCGCCAGCCGGAGTCCGGAGAGGTAGTGACCCAGGCTGAGACGCTTGTAAGTCCTGCCCCGGTGTCAGGGACAGACTTTGCAGTTTTTGCTGATGGAATGTCTGTGACTATGGCAAAGATCCTTGAAACTTTGCAATCCATGACTGGGGCTCAGTCTATGGACACGGCGAGGTCTCTGTCCTCTAATCCCCCTCAGTTGGAATTAGTCCAGACTGCAAGGGGGTCCCCGGCTTCCCAGGCTGAGTATTATGACTCAGATGATAGCCCCAGCCACCCTAAGCGAGCTCGCTGGGAAAGACCCTCAACGTCATCACACTGCTCAGGGTCTCAGCGCAATCAGTCGCCCTGTGATGCGTCTGAAGAGAGTGATCAGGAGTCTTATCCTGGAACCCCTCTCAATCTGGATACCCCGGATGGGGACGCCATGGTAAACTATCTTATCTCAGCCATCAATAGACTGTTGGATATTTCTCCCCCAGCTCCTTCTGCAGAGGAGGCAGCAGCAGAGCAGGAGAAGTTTCGTTTCCTCTATCCCAAGCGTAAATTGAGTGCTTTCTTGGATCACTCTGACTTCAGAGAATCAATCCAGAAACACGACGCTCATCCAGAAAGGCGTTTCTCTAAACGTTCTAAGGATACACGTTTTCCTTTCCCCCCTGATGTGGTCAAGCGCTGGACCCAGTGTCCAAAAGTAGACCCCCCGATTTCCAAACTTGCAGCTAGATCCATAGTTGCAGTGGAGGATGGCGCTTCACTTAAGGATGCCAATGACAGACAGATGGACCTTTGGTTAAAATCTGTCTATGAAGCTATCGGCGCGTCGTTTGCTCCAGCATTCGCAGCCGTATGGGCGCTCCAAGCTATTTCAGCTGGTTTAGCAAAAGTGGATGCTATCATACATCCAGCGGCGCCGCAAGTGGCGTCCCTTACCTCGCAGATGTCTGCGTTTGCGTCTTACGCTATCAATGCGGTCCTAGAATCTACCAGCCGCACCTCAATGGCGTCCGCCAATTCGGTAGTTTTGCGCAGAGCCTTGTGGTTAAAGGACTGGAAAGCAGATGCTGGTTCCAAAAAATGTTTAACCAGCTTGCCTTTATCTAGAGACAGACTGTTTGGCGAGCCATTGGCTGACATCATTAAACAGTCCAAGGGTAAAGACTCTTCTTTACCCCAGCCCAGATCAAGCAAACCTCAGCAGAAAAAATGGCAGCAGAGGTTTCAGTCCTTTCGAGGTTCGGGCAAGACACAATTCTCCTCGTCCAAAGGGACTCAGAGGACGCAAAGAGTCTCAGATTCCTGGCGGGCTCACGCACGCCCCAAGAAAGCAAATGGAGGAACCGCTTCCAAAGCGGCTACCTCATGACTTCCAGCCCCCCCCCTCCGCATCTCCGGTTGGGGGCAGGCTCTCCCGCTTTTCCGACATTTGGACGTCACAGGTCAAAGACCGGTGGGTGACAAACATTTTGTCTCGCGGGTACAGAATCGAGTTCAGTTCTCGTCCTCCAGCTCGGTTCTTCAGAACCTCCCCACATCCAGACCGAGCAGATGCCCTGCTGCAGGCGGTGGACTCCCTAAGAGCGGAAGGAGTAGTGGTTCCTGTACCGCCTCAGGAACAAGGGCGAGGGTTTTACTCCAATCTCTTTGTGGTTCCAAAAAAGGACGGCTCGTTCCGTCCTGTTCTGGATCTAAAGCTGCTCAACAAACATGTGCACGCCAGACGGTTCCGGATGGAAACCCTCCGCTCTGTCGTTGCCTCAATGTCTCAAGGAGACTTCCTTGCCTCAATAGACATCAAAGATGCTTATCTCCACGTGCCAATTGCTACAGAACATCAACGTTTTCTACGTTTTGTGATAGGAAACGACCATCTTCAGTTCGTAGCTCTGCCATTCGGTCTGGCGACAGCCCCCCGGGTCTTCACCAAGGTCATGGCGGCGGTGGTAGCAGTCTTGCACTCTCAGGGACACTCGGTGATCCCTTACCTAGACGATCTACTTGTCAAGGCACCCTCTCAAGAGGCATGCCAACTCAGTCTACATGCTACGCTGGAGACTCTACAGACGTTCGGATGGATCATCAACTTTCCAAAGTCGAATCTGTCACCGTCACAGTCGCTAACGTATCTTGGCATGGAGTTTCATACTCGAGCAGCGAGAGTGAAGCTTCCGCTGAACAAGCAGCGGTCCCTACAGACAGGGGTGCAATCCCTCCTTCAAGGCCAGTCGCACCCCTTACGGCGCCTCATGCACTTCCTCGGGAAGATGGTGGCAGCCATGGAAGCAGTTCCCTTTGCGCAGTTTCATCTGCGCCCACTTCAATGGGACATTCTCCGCCAATGGGACGGGAAGTCAACGTCCCTGGACAGGAAAGTCTCTCTTTCCCAGACGGCCAAGGACTCTCTACAATGGTGGCTCCTTCCCACCTCATTGTCTCAGGGAAGATCCTTCCTGCCCCCATCCTGGGCAGTGGTCACGACAGATGCGAGTCTGTCAGGGTGGGGAGCAGTGTTTCTCCACCACAGGGCCCAGGGGACGTGGACTCCGCAGGAGTCCACCCTTCAGATCAATGTTCTGGAAATCAGGGCAGTGTATCTTGCCCTACTGGCCTTCCAACAGTGGCTGGAAGGAAAGCAGATCCGAATCCAGTCGGACAACTCCACAGCGGTGGCATACATCAACCACCAAGGAGGGACGCGCAGTCGGCAAGCATTCCAAGAAGTCCGGCGCATTCTAATGTGGGTGGAGGACACAGCATCCACCATATCCGCGGTTCACATCCCAGGCGTAGAAAATTGGGAAGCAGACTTCCTCAGTCGCCAGGGCATGGACGCAGGGGAGTGGTCCCTTCACCCGGACGTGTTTCAGGAAATCTGTCGCCGATGGGGAGTGCCGGACGTCGACCTAATGGCGTCCCGGCACAACAACAAGGTCCCGGCATTCATGGCGAGGTCGCGCGATCAAAGAGCTCTGGCGGCAGACGCATTAGTTCAAGATTAATCGCAGTTCCGGCTCCCATACGTCTTCCCACCTCTGGCACTCTTGCCCAGAGTGTTACGCAAGATCAGATCCGATTGCAGCCGCGTCATACTCGTCGCCCCAGACTGGCCGAGGAGATCGTGGTATCCGGATCTGTGGCATCTCACGGTCGGTCGACCGTGGTCACTGCCAGACCGGCCAGACTTACTGTCACAAGGGCCGTTTTTCCATCAGAATTCTGCGGCCCTGAACCTGACTGTGTGGCCATTGAGTCCTGGATCCTAGCGTCTGCAGGATTATCTCAAGGAGTCGTAGCCACAATGAGACAAGCTAGGAAGCCCACGTCTGCTAAGATCTACCACAGAACGTGGAAGATTTTCTTATCCTGGTGCTCTGCACAGAGAGTATCCCCTTGGCCATTTGCATTGCCCACCTTTCTTTCCTTCCTGCAATCGGGGTTGGAAAAGGGCTTGTCGCTCAGCTCCCTTAAAGGGCAAGTCTCGGCACTATCCGTGTTTTTTCAGAAGCGTCTAGCACGTCTTCCTAAGGTGCGCACGTTCCTGCAGGGGGTCTGTCATATTGTGCCCCCGTACAGGCGGCCGTTAGATCCATGGGATCTGAACAGGGTACTAGTTGCTCTCCAGAAGCCGCCTTTCGAGCCTCTGAAAGAAGTTTCCTTTTCTCGCCTGTCACAGAAAGTGGCGTTTCTTGTTGCGATCACATCGCTTCGGCGAGTGTCGGAGCTGGCAGCTCTGTCATCCAAGGCTCCCTTCCTGGTGTTCCACCAGGACAAGGTAGTGCTGCGCCCCATTCCGGAGTTTCTCCCTAAGGTCGTATCCTCGTTTCATCTTAATCAGGATATATCCTTGCCTTCCTTTTGTCCTCATCCGGTTCACCGGTATGAAAAGGACTTACGTTTGCTAGATCTGGTGAGAGCACTCAGAATCTACATTTCCCGCACGGCGCCCATGCGCCGTTCCGATGCACTTTTTGTCCTTGTCGCTGGTCCGCGCAAGGGGTTGCAGGCTTCTAAAGCCACCCTGGCTCGATGGATCAAAGAACCAATTCTAGAGGCCTACCGTTCTGCGGGGCTTCCGGTTCCTTCAGGGCTAAAAGCCCACTCAACCAGAGCCGTGGGTGCGTCCTGGGCATTACGACACCAGGCTTCGGCTCAACAAGTGTGCCAGGCAGCTACCTGGTCGAGTCTGCACACTTTCACCAAGCATTATCAGGTGCATACCTATGCTTCGGCGGATGCCAGCTTAGGTAGAAGAGTCCTGCAGGCGGCAGTGACACCCCCGTAGGGGAGGGCTGTTTTGCAGCTCTAACATGAGGTATCTCTTTACCCACCCAGGGACAGCTTTTGGACGTCCCAATCGTCTGGGTCTCCCAATAGAGCGCTGAAGAAGAAGGGAATTTTGTTACTTACCGTAAATTCCTTTTCTTCTAGCTCTTATTGGGAGACCCAGCACCCGCCCTGTTGTCCTTCGGGATGTTTTTGTTGTTTGCGGGTACACATGTTGTTCATGTTGAACGGTTTTTCAGTTCTCCGACGTTATTCGGAGTTAATTTGTTTAAACCAGTTATTGGCTTCCTCCTTCTTGCTTTGGCACTAAAACTGGAGAACCCGTGATACCACGGGGGGGTATAGCCAGAGGGGGAGGGGCCTTGCACTTTTTAGTGTAGTGCTTTGTGTGGCCTCCGGAGGGCAGTAGCTATACCCCAATCGTCTGGGTCTCCCAATAAGAGCTAGAAGAAAAGGAATTTACGGTAAGTAACAAAATTCCCTTCTTAATCCCTAGGTGCCTCAGCCTGCCTCCATTATATGGTATAACTTGCTATTTTGGGAATAACCCTTTAAGAACATGTTTCATCTTGACATTCCCCGTTTGAAATGATGCAAATCTGACGTCTGGTCTGGCATCTGTCAGGTTTCATATGTGCCATGCTAGTAGCGCCTTGCAGAAGTGGTTTGGTTAATGCGTGCACCCAATATTCGCCTTAATGTGATTTATCATTGTGCTCAGAGCTAAAACGTCACTACATTTTGTCTTTCACAGAAAAACCCCCATCGCCTGCTCGGGTTCAGTTAGTTAGAGCAAATACCAACTCTCTGGAAGTGAGCTGGGGAAGCGTATCGACGGCGGACAGCTACCTGCTGCAACTTCAGAAATACGACATCCCGGCTGCCGCTGCAGCAATGTCGCCGGCCAATCAAATTCCGTCTGTGCCAGTGAATCCGCCCAAGAGTCCGGCTCCTGCTGCTGCTGCCCCGGTGGTCCAGCCTGTCGCTCACACTGGCATTACCCTGGTACCTCAGCCTGCCTCTGTGCCTCCTACCACAGCCACAATACAGGTCTTGCCCACAATTCCTGGGAGCCCAATTGCTGTTTCTGCTGCTCCACGTCCTCAGGGTAATTTTTATTTTCCCTCCCCCACTGTATTGGTTTAAATTTGCAAATCAGAGTCATGGATTAAACTTTTAATTTGTGTAACTTATGCATTGTCTTGCAGCTGTTCCCGCGGTTCTGAAGGTTGGGGCACCCCAGCAAACAGTGACTACGCCGCTCGTTACTGTCCGGCCAGCTACACAAATTGGGAAATCGCCGGTAACAGTCACATCTCTTCCTCCTGGCGTGCGAATGGTGGTCCCTGCTCAAGCTGCACAAGGGGCTGTGAGTTTTACTATTTATAAATATATATTTTGTACACTTTTTTTTTTTTTTTGCATACTTTTGCACTAAATATATATATATATATATATATATATATATATATATATATATATATATATATATATATATATATATATATATATATATATATATATATATATATATATATATATATATATATAATAAATATATATATATATATATATAATAAATATATATATATATATATATATATAATAAATATATATAATAAATATATATATATAATATATATATATATAATTAATATATATATATATATAATAAATATATATATATATATAATAAATATATATATATATATATATATATATATATATATATATATATAATATATATTGTTTTGTATACTTCTGCACACTCACAAAAAAAATATATATATATTATTTCTTCAGCGCTCTATTGGGAGACCCAGACGATTGGGGTATAGCTACTGCCCTCTGGAGGCCACACAAAGCACTACATTAAAAGTGCAAGGCCCCTCCCCCTCTGGCTATACCCCCCCGTGGTATCACGGGTTCTCCAGTTTTAGCTTTGTGTGCGAAGGAGGTCAGACATTCCATGCATAGCTCCACAGATTTTAGTCAGCAGTAGCTGCTGACTGTTTCGGATGGAAGAAAAGAGGACACATATAGTGTCCCCAGCATGCTCCCTTCTCACCCCTGGATGGTGTTGTAAGGTTGAGGTACCTATTGCTGGTACAGGGCTGGAGCCTGACATGCTGTTTTCCTTCCACATCCCCTTGTAGGGCTCTGTGGAAGTGGGATCCTGCCGGCCTCTCAGCTCTGATGCCGGGCTCCATCCACAGACCCATTAGAACCTGATGGAGACGGAGCAGGAGTACGATCAGGGACAGGCCCTGCATCATACAGGTACTCTGTGTCCCCGGCAGGCACAGACACACTCCGGGCTGGCTGGGTGTTGTAGTGCGCCGGGGACCGCAACGTGGAGTTGGTGTCCCTACAGATTACTGGGGGACTTTTTTGTGTATGGGAACGCAGCGCCGACCCCCTCTGGACCGGGCGGCGCTGCTGTGACTTGTGGTGCGCCGGGGATCCGCCGTCCGCGCTTTTACGGCGGCGGCGGTTATAAATTGAGTCCCCGGCTTTTTGGGCCTAGGACGCCGGCAGCTCCGATTCGTTCCCGCCCCCACCCTGTCATTCAGGGTAGGGGAGAGACGCTGTTCGCTAGCAGCGACGAGGGCTGGAGCCTGATTTACATGCTCCAGCCCTCACACTAGGCACAGAGGGAAGCAGGCTTCCCGCTCTTGGCCAGGAACGCCCAGGGCCCGCCCCCCTTCCTCTCTCGAGACGCCGGCAGCCATTACATGCATGCCTGGCTGGAGGAAGGACGCAAGGCTCTGGGAGACCTGGACTAGGGGCTATCTGGCGACCACACACCCGCTTTTTTAAGCGGGCGGTAAGCGATTTTTCTGTGCTGGTCCCTCTAGTGCCTCACTGTGTATCGGTGTACTGTGTACAGATATATAGATATTGTATTTCTTGCACTGTGAGGTTGCTTCTGGCTGCATATCCCAGATCGCTCTGTGGAAGCAGCAACATGTCATCCTCAAAACGCAAGGCGGCCAAGGCAAAAAGGGCTGTGTATACTGCGTGTGCTGCATGTGGGGCTAATCTACCAGCAGGCTCCGATGACCCCCATTGTGTGCAATGCTCCGACCCGGTGCTGCTTCGCCAGCCGGAGTCAGGAGAGGTAGCGACCCAGGCTGAGACGCTTGTAAGTTCTGCCCCGGTGACAGGGACAGACTTTGCAGTTTTTGCAGATAATATGTCTGTGTCTATGGCAAAAATCCTTGAAACCTTGCAATCTATGCATGGGGCTCAGTCTCTGGGCACGGCGAGGCCTCTGTCCTCAGGTCCCCCTTACTTGGAATGTATCCAGCCCACAGGGGGGTCCCCGGCTTCACAGGCCGAGGATTATGACTCAGATGATAGCCCCAGCCACCCTAAGCGAGCTCGCTGGGAAAGACCCTCGACGTCTTCACACTGCTCAGGGTCTCAGCGCAATCAGTCTCCCTGTGATGTGTCTGATGAGAGTGATCAGGAATCCACTCCTGGAACCCCTCTCAACCTGGATACCCCGGATGGGGATGCCATGGTAAACGACCTTATCTCAGCCATCAATAGGCTGTTGGATATTTCTCCCCCAGCCCCTTCAGCAGAAGAGGCGGCTGCGGAGCAGGAGAAGTTTCGTTTCCTTTATCCCAAGCGTAAATTGAGTGCCTTGTTAGATCACTCTGACTTCAGAGAATCAATCCAGAAGCACGACGCTCACCCAGAAAGGCGTTTCTCTAAACGATCTAAAGATACGCGTTTCCCTTTCCCCCCTGAGGTGGTCAAGCGCTGGACACAGTGTCCAAAGGTAGACCCCCCGATTTCCAAACTTGCAGCTAGATCCATAGTTGCAGTGGAGGATGGCGCTTCACTTAAAGATGCCAATGACAGACAGATGGACCTTTGGTTAAAATCTGTCTATGAAGCTATCGGCGCGTCGTTTGCTCCAGCATTCGCAGCCGTATGGGCACTCCAGGCTATTTCAGCTGGCTTAGCAGAAGTGGATGCTATCATGCATCCAGCAGTGCCGCAAGTGGCGCACCTTACCACGCAGATGTCGGCGTTTGCGTCTTACGCTATCAATGCGGTCCTAGAATCTACCAGTCGCACCTCAATGGCGTCCGCCAATTCGGTAGTTTTGCGCAGAGCCTTGTGGTTAAAGGACTGGAAAGCAGATGCTGGTTCCAAAAAATGTTTAACCAGTTTGCCTTTGTCTAGAGATAGACTGTTTGGCGAGCCATTGGCTGACATCATTAAGCAGTCCAAGGGTAAAGACTCCTCTTTACCACAACCCAGAACATCCAAACCTCAGCAGAAAAAGTGGCAGCAGAGGTTTCAGTCCTTTCGAGGTTCGGGCAAGACACCATTTACCTCGTCCAAAGGGACTCAGAGGACGCAAAGAAACTCAGATTCGTGGCGGACTCACACACTCCCCAAGAAAGCAAATGGAGGTACCGCTTCCAAAGCGGCTACCTCATGACTTCCAGCCCCCCCCCTCCGCATCGCCGGTCGGGGGCAGGCTCTCCCGCTTTTCCGGCATTTGGATGTCACAGGTCAAAGACCGGTGGGTGACGGACATTTTGTCTCGCGGGTACAGAATCGAGTTCAATTCTCGTCCTCCAGCTCGGTTCTTCAGAACCTCCCCACATCCAGACCGAGCAGATGCTCTGCTGCAGGCGGTGGATTCCCTAAAAGCGGAAGGAGTGGTGATCCCAGTCCCTCCTCAGGAACAAGGGCAAGGGTTTTACTCCAATCTCTTTGTGGTTCCAAAAAAGGACGGCTCGTTCCGTCCTGTTCTGGACCTAAAACGGCTCAACAAACATGTGCACGCCAGGAGGTTCCGGATGGAAACCCTCCGCTCTGTCATTGCCTCAATGTCCAGAGGAGACTTCCTTGCCTCAATAGACATCAAAGATGCTTATCTCCACGTGCCAATTGCTACAGAACATCAACGTTTTCTACGTTTTGTGATAGGAGACGACCATTTTCAGTTCGTAGCTCTTCCATTTGGTCTGGCGACAGCCCCACGGGTCTTCACCAAGGTCATGGCGGCGGTGGTAGCAGTCTTGCACTCTCAGGGACACTCGGTGATCCCTTACCTAGACGACTTATTGGTCAAAGCTCCCTCTCAGGAGGCATGTCAGCACAGCCTGAATGCTACGCTGGAGACTCTACAGTCTTTCGGATGGATCATCAACTTTCCAAAGTCGATACTATCACCGACTCAGTCACTAACGTATCTTGGCATGGAGTTTCATACTCTAGCAGCGATAGTGAAGCTGCCGCTGAACAAGCAGCGGTCACTACAGACAGGGGTGCAATCTCTCCTGCAGGGCCAGTTGCATCCCTTGCGGCGTCTCATGCATTTCCTAGGGAAGATGGTGGCAGCCATGGAAGCAGTTCCCTTTGCGCAGTTTCATCTGCGCCCACTTCAATGGGACATTCTCCGCCAATGGGACGGGAAGTCAACGTCCCTGGACAGGAAAGTCTCGCTTTCCCAGACGGCCAAGGACTCTCTACAATGGTGGCTCCTTCCCACCTCATTATCTCAGGGAAGATCCTTCCTGCCCCCATCCTGGGCAGTAGTTACGACAGATGCGAGTCTGTCGGGGTGGGGAGCAGTGTTTCTCCACCACAGGGCTCAGGGGACGTGGACTCCGCAGGAGTCCACCCTTCAGATCAATGTTCTGGAAATCAGAGCAGTGTATCTTGCCCTACTAGCCTTCCAGCAGTGGCTGGAAGGAAAGCAGATCCGAATCCAATCGGACAACTCCACAGCGGTGGCATACATCAACCACCAAGGAGGGACGCGCAGTCGGCAAGCCTTCCAAGAAGTCCGGCGCATTCTAATGTGGGTGGAGGACAGAGCATCCACCATATCCGCGGTTCACATCCCAGGCGTAGAAAACTGGGAAGCAGACTTCCTCAGTCGCCAGGGCATGGACGCAGGGGAATGGTCCCTTCACCCGGACGTGTTTCAGGAAATCTGTCGCCGCTGGGGAGTGCCGGACGTCGACCTAATGGCATCCCGGCACAACAACAAGGTCCCGGCATTCATGGCGAGGTCGCGCGATCAAAGAGCTCTGGCGGCAGACGCCTTGGTTCAAGATTGGTCGCAGTTTCAGCTCCCTTACGTGTTTCTGCCTCTGGCGCTCTTGCCCAGAGTGCTACGCAAGATCAGATCCGAGTGCAGCCGCATCATACTCGTCGCTCCAAACTGGCCGAGGAGGTCGTGGTATCCGGATCTGTGGCATCTCACGATCGGTCGACCGTGGTCACTGCCAGACCGACCAGACTTACTGTCCCAAGGGCCGTTTTTCCATCAGAATTCTGCGGCCCTGAACCTGACTGTGTGGCCATTGAGTCATGGATCCTAGCATCTGCAGGATTATCTCAAGGAGTGGTTGCCACAATGAGACAAGCTAGAAAGTCGAATTCTGCTAAGATCTACCACAGGACGTGGAAGATTTTCTTATCCTGGTGCTCTACTCAGGGAGTGTCTCCCTGGCCATTTGCATTACCCAAGTTTCTTTCCTTCCTGCAATCGGGGTTAGAAAAGGGCTTGTCGCTCAGCTCCCTTAAAGGGCAAGTTTCGGCACTATCCGTGTTTTTTCAGAAGCGTCTAGCACGTCTTCCTAAGGTGCGCACGTTCCTGCAGGGGGTCTGTCATATTGTGCCCCCGTACAAGCGACCGTTAGATCCATGGGATCTGAACAGGGTACTAGTTGCTCTCCAGAAGCCGCCCTTCGAGCCTCTGAAGGAAGTTTCCTTTTCTCGGCTGTCGCAGAAAGTGGCGTTTCTTGTTGCGATCACATCGCTTCGGCGAGTGTCTGAGCTGGCAGCTCTGTCATCCAAGGCTCCCTTCCTGGTGTTCCACCAGGACAAGGTTGTGCTGCGCCCTATTCCGGAGTTTCTTCCTAAGGTCGTATCCTCTTTTCATCTTAATCAGGATATCTCCTTGCCTTCGTTTTGTCCTCATCCGGTTCACCGGTATGAAAAGGACTTACGTTTGCTAGATCTGGTGAGGGCACTCAGAATCTACATTTCCCGCACGGCGCCCATACGCCGTGCCGATGCACTTTTTGTCCTTGTCGCTGGTCCGCGCAAGGGGTTGCAGGCTTCTAAAGCCACCCTGGCTCGATGGATCAAAGAACCAATTCTAGAGGCCTACCGTTCTGCGGGGCTTCCGGTTCCTTCAGGGCTAAAAGCCCACTCAACCAGAGCCGTGGGTGCGTCCTGGGCATTACGACACCAGGCTTCGGCTCAACAGGTGTGCCAGGCAGCTACCTGGTCCAGTCTGCACACTTTCACCAAGCATTATCAGGTGCATACCTATGCTTCGGCGGATGCCAGCTTAGGTAGAAGAGTCCTGCAGGCGGCAGTGACACCCCCGTAGGGGAGGGCTGTTTTGCAGCTCTAACATGAGGTATTTATTTACCCACCCAGGGACAGCTTTTGGACGTCCCAATCGTCTGGGTCTCCCAATAGAGCGCTGAAGAAGAAGGGAATTTTGTTACTTACCGTAAATTCCTTTTCTTCTAGCTCTTATTGGGAGACCCAGCACCCGCCCTGTTGTCCTTCGGGATGTTTTTTTGTTGTTTGCGGGTACACATGTTGTTCATGTTGAACGGTTTTTCAGTTCTCCGATGTTATTCGGAGTTAATTTGTTTAAACCAGTTAATGGCTTCCTCCTTCTTGCTTTGGCACTAAAACTGGAGAACCCGTGATACCACGGGGGGTTATAGCCAGAGGGGGAGGGGCCTTGCACTTTTAATGTAGTGCTTTGTGTGGCCTCCAGAGGGCAGTAGCTATACCCCAGTCGTCTGGGTCTCCCAATAAGAGCTAGAAGAAAAGGAATTTACGGTAAGTAACAAAATTCCCTTCTTAGCTGTAGTACCCATGAGCGTTGTCCAGGATCGTGTCTGTCTGTCTTAACTGTTTGTGTCTCTCTATTGCTATGTGTCTGTCTCTCTGTCTGTCTCTTTCCCGCTCTGTCTGTCTCTTTCCCGCTCTGTCTGTCTCTTTCCCGCTCTGTCTGTCTCTTTCCCGCTCTGTGTGTCTCTTTCCCGCTCTGTCTGTCTCTTTCCCGCTCTGTCTGTCTCTTTCCCGCTCTGTCTGTCTCTTTCCCGCTCTGTCTGTCTCTTTCCCGCTCTGTCTGTCTCTTTCCCGCTCTGTGTGTCTCTTTCCCGCTCTGTGTGTCTCTTTCCCGCTCTGTCTGTCTCTTTCCCGCTCTGTCTGTCTCTTTCCCGCTCTGTCTGTCTCTTTCCCGCTCTGTCTGTCTCTTTCCCGCTCTGTCTGTCTCTTTCCCGCTCTGTCTGTCTCTTTCCCGCTCTGTCTGTCTCTTTCCCGCTCTGTGTGTCTCTTTCCCGCTCTGTGTGTCTCTTTCCCGCTCTGTCTGTCTCTTTCCCGCTCTGTCTGTCTCTTTCCCGCTCTGTCTGTCTCTTTCCCGCTCTGTCTGTCTCTTTCCCGCTCTGTCTGTCTCTTTCCCGCTCTGTCTGTCTCTTTCCCGCTCTGTCTGTCTCTTTCCCGCTCTGTCTGTCTCTTTCCCGCTCTGTGTGTCTCTTTCCCGCTCTGTCTGTCTCTTTCCCGCTCTGTCTGTCTCTTTCCCGCTCTGTCTGTCTCTTTCCCGCTCTGTCTGTCTCTTTCCCGCTCTGTCTGTCTCTTTCCCGCTCTGTCTGTCTCTTTCCCGCTCTGTCTGTCTCTTTCCCGCTCTGTCTGTCTCTTTCCCGCTCTGTCTGTCTCTTTCCCGCTCTGTCTGTCTCTTTCCCGCTCTGTCTGTCTCTTTCCCGCTCTGTCTGTCTCTTTCCCGCTCTGTCTGTCTCTTTCCCGCTCTGTCTGTCTCTTTCCCGCTCTGTCTGTCTCTTTCCCGCTCTGTCTGTCTCTTTCCCGCTCTGTCTGTCTCTTTCCCGCTCTGTCTGTCTCTTTCCCGCTCTGTCTCCCCACTGACATCATATTCCCTCACACATAAGCTTCTTATACTAACAATTTATTTTGTTCCTATAGCAACCAATCACAGTTGCTATTAATAACCTGTAGTTTCCAGCTCCATTCACTTTAATGGAGGCAGGTTTTTTTGGAGAGTAACTGTAAAGCGCCGGGTTAAATTTTCTTGTCAAAACAGTCTGACGTTCCCTGGGTCACATGAGGAGTCTGCAAAATTTCGTGATTGTAAATGCGACGGTGCGGATTCCTTTGGCGCGCACACACACACACACACACACACACACACACACACACACACACACACACACACACACACACATTCAACTTTGTTCGATTTTTTTTTTTTTTGTATACTTTTTGCACTTTTAAAAATTGATCGTTTTGCTTTGAACTTTTCTAATCAATTTTTATTTTATTTCTTTATCGTTCCTATGGGAGACCCAGACCATGGGTGTATAGCTACTGCCTCCGGAGGACACACAAAGTTACTACACTCAAAACGTGTAGCTCCTCCCTCCTAGCATATACACCCCCTGCTAGCCAGACCTAGCCAGTTTCATGCTTTATGTCAGGAGGATCACACACACACATGCATCCTTTTTTGATTTTTCATTTTTTCTAAAGATTTGGAAGAAAAGCGGGTCCACTGGACCCCCGGCATGTCCCTTCACACCCCCCTGGCGGCGGTGCTGTTAAGGTTGACTTCAGGGCAGGAGCCCTTCATGCCGCGCTCCTTCAACATCCCTTAGGGGCTCTGGCTTGAAGTTAGAGCCAACACGGTTCTCACTGCCTTGCAGGAGACCGGCCTCCATCCGCAGCCCTTTGGCAGGACCCTGCTGGACGGAGCACTGGACCCCCACCCCACCAGGGACTGGACCCTGCGTCTCAAAGCTAAGTATAGAGACGTTATTTAAGGGTCCTTCTGCAATGTGGGGCACTTTTATTGGTGGGACAGTGATTTTCTTTGATAACGCTGGTTTTTAATGTGTTTCCGGCCGGTTCCACAGTTTTTACTGAGAACCACGCCGATGATGCCTGATTGTCGGCCGCGTGCATAACTCTAGGCCCCGGCTTCTGCCGCGGCCTAGTTTCGTTTTGTTCCCCTGCATGTCAGTCATGCAGGGGGACACTGCAGCGCCGCCCGCCGGCCGCCCTGCACAGGGGGGGACACTCCTTGTTGAGGAGATGATTCCCTCCCCTGTACATCTCCTTAGCCCTCCGTTCCCGCTCCTGGGTTAACCCCCGCCCCCCCCCCCCCCCCTCACTCTGGCGCCATTTTCTCAGCGTTCTTAGTACGCTGATCGGCGCTGGCTGCTCTGCAGTGCAGAGGGAGTGGATTTCTGGCTGGGGGGTCCAGGCTTGGAACCCGGGGGGGCACTCACAATAGCGGCCTGATAAGTCACAACCTCTGGTTGTGCACTTTTATACACTATCAGGGCATTCTGAAGGGGTTAATTCTTTATTACAGAACCTCTTCCTCAGCAGCATGTCTCTCTAGGAGCAAAGCTCCAAGGCTGTAATATTGCCTGAACCGGCATAGATCATACTGTAATGGTTCTTATGTGGTGGTGCCTCAGCCTGGAGTCTTCCCCAGGCTGAACCCCTGTCTTGGGTATTCTAGACAGAGCCCCCCACCTCTGCAGCAGGTCTCACAGAGCGAGGCTGCAGGCTATTTTTATTATCCACTGCTGGTAGTCTCGTACGGCTGTACCGATCTCCTAACCACTGTGGCCCCTCAGCTTGGGGGCTCATTCATGGTCCCCCCAGCTGCTCCGGGTTCGGTGGCTGACCCCTGGGGGAATCTTTTTTCCAGGGGTCGGCTGTCCCGGCATCTGCTGAGCATGCAGCCCCCTTCTCAGGGCGTTTTCTGCTTGCTCAGCAAAGCTCACAGACCCCGTCCTCCTGACAGGGAGACGCAGGGTCCCCTGTCCTCCCCGTCCCGCAGCTCCGATACGAGCTGACTCACTGGACGAGGAGGATGTCTCTACCAGGGGCTCGGACGCTACTTTAGGTACTTTGATCCGTCCGTAGGTGACGCGGATACGGATGATTGGATTGTGTCCATTATTCTATTGGGCCTCCATCCGCCTGTATCAGGGCAGTATTCCCCGCTGGCAGAAATGCATCAGTATACCTTTAACAAGACGAAGAGTGTGTTCCTTAACCACTCCAGTTTTCAGCCCGCTGCGTCCAAGCCCACAGCCTGGGGGTTCTGCTGCCTGTCTTCCCTCCCATCGGAGGTGATCAAGGAGTGTACTCATTCGCCAAGGGTGGCCACTCCGGTGTCTAGACTTTTAGCCCGGATAGTTGTATCAGTGGCTGACGGCACCTCTATAAGGATCCCACGGTACATTAATTTTGTACTGGACCTCAATCCGCCGGAGTTACCTTATCTAGGTGAACACAACGTGTGTTCCTTAACCACTCCGGTTTTCAGGCCCCTGTGACCAGCCCAGAGTCCGCTCTGACAGTCGCTTCCTATGAAGCGTGATTCTGAGGACTGTTTTTCCCATGTCCAATGGTAGTCAAGAGGTGGGCTCATTCACCTCAGGTGGCTCAGCCCGGACCGTTATGTCAGTGGCTGATGACTCCTCAGAGGAGAGGCATTCCCTCATAGGGACTCTATGCCCAAGACGGTTGCCTGAACTTCCAGACTTCAGTCAATTTCATCCTCTGCCAAGTCTGCCATGCGGGACACCGCACGGCGGTGGTTTTGACTACTTTCCTCGCTATCCGCAGGCTCCTGTTCGGAAATGGAAGGCAGATGCCTCTATAGAGGTTCCTTCCTGGGCTCCCCTTTGGGGGGACCAGTCTCTTCGGAACCAACTGGATGACATTTAGGAAACTCTCGGAGGGGAGAGTTCTTCCTTGCCACCAACAGGGTACCTGTCCAGGGCAGGAATCAGTTGAGGTTTCGGTGGTTCCGTTCCTCCATCTGATCGTCCTCTAGCTCGGCCTAGGTTCATAGAACCAATTGGCTTGAAGCTGCGTCTTCAGAAGACCGCAGGAGATGCTGCCACTCAGTCAGCTTCCTCCGGGCTATCTAGCCGCCAACCTCCTCCTGGTCGGTGGCAGGTTCTCTCCACTTGGCGACGTATGGTTCTAACACGTCTCCGTTCAGTGGGGGCGGGATTATATCTCCCATGGCTACGGGATGGAATTCTGTCCACCCGCCAAACAGATTTTTTCTGTCACCTCCTTCCGGCTCCAAGACTTCTCAGGCCGTGGCATTTCATGCAGGCCAATGGAGTAATTGTACCGGTTCCCGACTAGGAACGGTTCTGAGATTTTTGTTTAAATCTATGTCTAGTCCCCGAACAGGGCGGTGCCTTCCGACCTGGATCTTAGCTTTTCAAGCATGGTCAGGTGTGGCGTTTTCACATGGAGTCTCAGTCTTGTTCCGTGTGTTTTTTCACCGGATCAATCAAGAACCCAAGGAGATTCCCTAGCAGCCATCGGCATTGGAGATGCCTTTCTGCAGGGGTCAATCGCAGTTTCACACCAGCGTTGACTACGTTTTGCCATCTGAGTGGTCCAATTTGTGGCTCTTCCCTTAGGGTTAGCCACGGCCCCCTCGAGTATTCTCATGGGGCTGCTGTGATTAGGGTCCTGCACCCCTAGGGATTGGCAGTGATCGTTTGTCCTGGACGGCCTTCTTCGGGGCTTCATCCAGTGCAGACTCTTAGCAGAGTACTTCGCTTACTCTCGCCACTCTAACCTATTCGGGTGGCTTGTCATTCTGTTCAAGTCCACTCTGAATTCGAACCAGAGGTTCTCAGGGACGCAATTCGAGACTCTGTCGGCTCTTGTGAAGCCGCTCTTAGTCGTTCAGTAGTCTCTCCGCTGGCGGTCGACGTCATTCTATCAGACACCAAATACAGGTGCTGGTCAGACGGTGGCGTCAATGGAAGCGATTCCGTGCACAGTTTCTCCTGCGTCCTCCGAGACTGGATGTTTCCCGCTGTACACGCGAACTCCCTCCTTCCACGGGGTGGTGGTTTTGCCACTGACCGGGGGCTCGTTTGCAGTGGTGGTTTCGGCCACTCTGTCTCGGGGACGCTCCTTCCTGCCCCCGTCCCGGGTGATCCTCACCAGGGTGCTGGTCTTTCCGCCTTGGGAGCAGTATATCCCCACCGCGGAGCGCAGGGCGCTTGGACTCTGTCCGAATCAGCCCTCTAGATCAATGGGCGGGAAATCAGAGCTGTATTCTAGCTCTCTAAGCCTTCACCATCTTTGGGCGGCTAGGCACATTCGAGTTCAGTCGGATAATGTGACAGCGTTTTCCTACATCAACTTCCAGAGCGGGACACTCAGCCGCCTGGCAATCTTAGCGCCTCAACATCCTTCAGTGGACAAGGGACTCCTAGTCCACCGTAGCCGCAGCCCACATCCTATGTCAAGACTGCGAGGCAAACTATTTCAGCTGTCCAACCGTGGTCCACAATCCTCAGGTTTTGCAGTAGACACACTGGTTCATATTTGATCCCAGCTTCGTCTCTACCTCTTGCCCAGAGTCCTGCGCAAGATCAGTAAAAAAGGGGGCCGTCGGGTCATTCTCTTCTCCAGACTGACCCAGGCAGGCTTGGTATCCTGACCTGCTCCTTTTGTCCGTTGGGTTGCCATGGCATCTTCCGGACCGTTCAGACTTTTTCTCAAAGGTCCGGTTTTTCCGTCAGAATTCTGGATTCTCAGATTGACGGCGTAGCTATTGAGTCCTGGATCTTGGCGACTTCTGGTATCCTTCCTGAAGTTGTCTTCCGCTATGACTCGAGCTCCAAGGTGTCCTTGGACCTTTTTAGCCTTGCCGACCCTCCTGTCCCTTCCACAGTCCGGTCTACAGCTAGGACTATCCCTCATTAACGGACAGGTCTCGGATCTGTCAGTATCTGCCAGCGGCGTATTGTCCGGCTGGCTCCGGTGCGCCCCTTTAAGGGCGCGTCTCACATCGTTCCGCCTTTCCGGCGGCCTATGGAGCCTTGGGACCTTAATCCGGTCCTCCCGGTTCCCGGAAACCCCCCTTTGCGCCTCTTAGGGAGGTTTCTTTGTTTCATCTCTCACAGAAAGTAGTCTTTCTAGTGGCTATAATTTCCCGCCAGGGAGTTCTGGCTGCACTCTCTGAGTAACCCCCTTCTTGGTCTTTTGCATCAAGACAAGGTGGTCTCCGTCCGATTCCGGACTTTTTTCCCTAAGGTGGTTATAGCTTCCACCTTATCCGGGGCAATTTTCCTGCCTTCATTTTGTCCGGCTCCTGTTCATCGCTTTGAGGAAGCGTTGCATATCCTGGATCTGGTGCGGGCCCCCCGGATCTATGTGTCTCGCACCGCCGTTATTAGGCGGTGCACCTCTCTCTCTGGTACTGACTGCTAGTCAGCGTAGCGGTCTCTCGGCATCTAAGCCGACCCTGGTTCGTTGGCTTAGGTCGGCCATTTCCGAGGCCTACAAGTGTACTCAAGTGCCTTCCCCGCCGGGGATCAGAGCACATTTGATCAGACCTGTCGGTGCCTTTTGGGCTTTCAGGCACCAGGCTACGGCTCAGTAGGTCTGTCAGACTGCAGCTCGAATTAGTCTGCATACTTTTTCGAAGCTCTATCCAAGGCATGCTCTTGCTTTGGCAGACGCGGGCTTCGGCAGATGCATCTTTCAGGCGTCTGTCGCCCATTTGTGAAGTTGGGTTTTCCTGCTTCTCAGTTGTCTGTTTATTCCCACCCATGGACTGCTTTAGGACGTCCCATGGTCTGGGTCTCCCATAGGAACGATAAAGAAAAAGAGAATTTCTTCGGCGCTCCATTGGGAGACCCAGACGATTGGGTGTATAGCTACTGCCTCCGGAGGCCACACAAAGCATTACACTAAAAAGTGTAAGGCCCCTCCCCTTCTGGCTATACACCCCCAGTGGGATCACTGGCTCACCAGTTTTCAAGCTTTGTGCGAAGGAGGCACACATCCATGCAATAGCTCCACTGTTTAGTCAGCAGTAGCTGCTGACTATATCGGATGGAAGAAAAGAGGGCCCGTATGGGGCCCCCAGCATGCTCCCTTCTCACCCCACTTGTGGTTTGTAAGGTTGAGGTACCTATTGCTGGTACGGAGGCTGGAGCCCACATGCTGTTTTCCTTCCCCATCCCCCTGAGGGGCTCTGAGGAAGTGGGATCTTACCGGCCCCAAAGCCCTGAGGCCGGGCTCCATCCACAGACCCATTGAACCTGCTGGATACGGAGCTGGGTACCGTTCAGGGACATGGCCCTGCACCATTCAGGTACTCTGTGTCCCCGTACACACAGGCACAGCACACTCCAGACTTGCTGGGAGTGCTAGTGCGCCGGGGACAGTAAAGGGTTACAGTCACTGCAGCCTAGCTGAGTGACTTTGTGTATTGGGAACTACCGCGCCGGACGCTCCGGGAGCGGCGGCGCGGCTGGGACTTGTAGTGCGCCGGGGACTTAGCGCCGACCGCGCTTTTACGGCGGCGGCGCTTATAAATCCAGTCCCCGGCTTTTGCGGCCTAGCTCCGCTTCGTTCCCGCCCCCACCCTGTCAATCAGGGTAGGGGAGAGACGCTGTACAATCGGCAGCGCCGAGGGCTGGAGCCTTATTTACATGCTCCAGCCCTCTCACTGGACACTGTGGGACGCCGGTTTCCCGCTCTGACTTGGGGCACGCCCACGGCCCGCCCCTACTCACACGAGCTGGAGAAGGACGCCGGCAGCCATTCCTGCAGGCCGAGCTGAGAGAACGGACTCTGGGCAACCAGGCACAGGACTGGGGCGACCACACACCCGCTTATAGGCGGGCGGTATGCGGCACCTGAAGTGCTGACCCCACTAAATACCGCAGTTGTCCATTTGTATTTTATGCTTACACTGCATAGGTCGCTATTTTTGGCTATATGCCCTCTTAGATGGCGACACATCAGCAGCAGGAAAGCAGGGGTGCTAAGGCACAGGCTTTCTATGCTGCTTGTATCTGAGGCACAAAAAAGCCTCAGAGCAGGTTTTTTCAATGCTGCTTGTATTGCAGGTGCTGCAGTGTTAATTTGTACTTATGCTTGTATGCTATACATTGCACTGTATGATCGCTATTCTGGGCTATATTCCCCTAGATGGCTAGTCTACAGCAGCAGAAAAGCAGGGGTGCCATGGCACAGGCTTTCTATGCTGCTTGTATTGCATGTGCGGCAGTGTTCATTGTACTTTATGCTTGTATGCTATACATTGCACTGTACGGTCGCCATTCTTGGCTCTATACTCCTAGATGGCTAGTCGGCAGCAGCATATAAGCAACACAGGCTTTCGATGCTGTTTTTACTGCATGTGATACTGTTCCACGGCACTGACCCCCATTGTGTGCAATGCTCCCCTGTAGCACTTGGTCAGCCGGGGTCTCTACTAGACGTGGCCAAAGGAACCACCTGTCAACCCTGTCCAAGGACAGGGACGGAGTTGCAGTTTCGGCTGATATATTGTCATGGGATAGAGACTTGCAGTCCAGACAGGCCATGCGCAATCTAGTTCATTGCTCCCTGGACACCCTCATTTGTAATAAAATCGGTGCTCCGGGGGGGTCCCAGGAGGACTCTCTGTATGATGAGGCAGACGTAGCTCATCAGGACTTTGATCCTGACACCGCTCTCAATCCGGATACACCGGATTGTGACGCCATAGGGAATGATCCTATAGCGTCCATCAATGGAATGTTGGATCTTTCTCCCTCAGCTCCCCCAGCGAGGAGTCAGCCTCACAGCAGGAGAAGTCCCATTTCAGTAGCTCAAACGTATATTGAGTATTTTTCTGGCCAAGCTGACTTCAGAGAAGCAGTCCAGGAACACCACGCTTACCAGATAAGCGTTTTCTCCGAACGTATTAAGGATACACGTTATCCCTTTCCCTCTGACGTGGTCAAGCGCTGGACCCAGGGTCCAAAGATGGATTCTCCAATCTCCAGGCTTCCGGCTAGAGCCATAGTTGCAGTGGAGATGGGACTTCACTTAAAGATGCCATTGACAGACAGATGGACTCTGGTTGAATTCTGTCTATGAGGCTATCGGCGTGTCGGTTGCTCCGGCATTCACAGCCGTATGGGCACCCTAAGCTTTTCAGCTGTTCTTGCGCAGCTGGTCTTGGGCACATGTACATCTGTGTCGCAGGGGCGTCCGTAACCTCGCAATGTCTGCATTGCGACTTACCCTATTAATGCTGTCCTGGAAGGATAGTCGAGGTTTCGGTCCTTCCCAAGCTCGGGCAGGTCCCAATTGTCCTCGTCCAAAAGGGCAAAAAAGCCTCAGAGGGGCTCAGATTCCGGCCGGGCTCAATCACGCCCAAGGAAGGCAGCTGGAGGAACCGCTACCAAGGCGGTCTCCTCATGACTCTCAGCTCTCTCTCTCTCCGCATCCGCGGTTGATGGCAGACTCTCCCGCCTTTGGCGACATTTAGCTGCCACAGGTCACAGACCGGTGGGTGAGGGACATTGTGCTCACGTGCACAGGACAGAGTTCTGTTCTCGTCCTCCGACTCGATTCTTCAAAACCTCCCCACCGAGCCGATGCTCTTCTGCAGGCAGGAGGAGGGGAATCCCTGTTCCTCTTCAGGAACAAGACACGGTTTTACTCCAATCTAGTTGTGGTGCCAAAAAAGGATGACTTTTTCCTTTCCGTTCTGGGCCTAAACCTGCTCAACAAGCACGTGGAGGCCAGGCGGTTCCGGATGAAACCCTCCGCTCCGTCATTGCCTCAAGGTCTCAAGGAATTTTCCTAGAATCAATAGACATCAGGATGCGTATCTCCACGTGCCGATTGCTCCAGAGCACCAGCGTTTGCTGCGTTTCGTTATTGAAGACGAGCATCTTCAGTTCGTAGCCCTGCCCTTCGGTCTGGCGACAGCCCCACGGGTTTTCACCAAGGTCATGGCGGCAGTGGTAGCAGTCTTGCACTCTCAGGGACACTCGGTGATCCCTTACTTGGAGGATCTACTTTTCAAGGCACCCTCTCTCGAGGCATGCCAACTCAGCCTGAATGTTACGCTGGAGACTCTCCAGACTTTCGGGTAGATCATCAATTTTGCAAAGTCAAATCTGTCACCGACGCAATCACTAACGTATCTTGGCATGGAGTTTCATACTCTATCAGCGATAGTGAAGCTTCCGCTGAACAAGCAGCGTTCACTACAGACAGGGGTGCAGTCTCTCCTTCAAGGCCAGTCGCACCCCTTAAGGCGCCTCATGCACTTCCTAGGGAAGATGGTGGCAGCCATGGAGGCAGTTCCCTTTGCGCAGTTTCATCTGCGCCCACTTCAATGGGACATTCTCCGCCAATGGGACGGGAAGTCAACGTCCCTAGACAGGAAAGTCTCCCTTTCCCAGGCGGCCAAGGACTCTCTGCAATGGTGGCTTCTTCCCACCTCTTTGTCTCAGGGAAGATCCTTCCTAATCCCATCCTGGGCAGTGGTCACGACAGATGCGAGTCTGTCAGGGTGGGGAGCAGTTTTTTCTCCACCACAGGGCTCAGGGGACGTGGACTCAGCAGGAGTCCACCCTTCAGCTCAATGTTCTGGAAATCAGGGCAGTATATCTTGCCCTCCTAGCCTTTCAGCAGTGGCTGGAAGGAAGGCAGATCCGAGTCCAGTCGGACAACTCCACAGCGGTGGCATACATCAACCACCAAGGAGGGACACGCAGTCGGCAAGCCTTCCAGGAAGTCCGGCGGATTCTGATGTGGGTGGAGGACAGAGCATCCACCATATCCGCAGTTCACATCCCGGGCGTAGAAAACTGGGAAGCAGACTTCCTCAGTCGCCAGGGCATGGACGCAGGGGAATGGTCCCTTCACCCGGACGTGTTTCAGGAAATCTGTCGCCGCTGGGGGGGGCCGGACGTCGATCTAATGGCGTCTCGGCACAACAACAAAGTTCCGGCCTTCATGGCGCGGTCTCGCGATCAAAGAGCTCTAGCGGCAGACGCCCTAGTACAAGATTGGTCGCAGTTCCGGCTCCCTTATGTGTTTCCACCTCTGGCACTCTTACCCAGAGTGCTACGCAAGCTCAGGTCCGATTGCAGCCGCGTCATACTCGTCGCCCCAGACTGGCCGAGGAGGGCGTGGTATCCGGATCTGTGGCATCTCACGGTCGGCAAACCGTGGGCACTACCAGACCGACCAGACTTACTGTCCCAAGGGCCGTTTTTCCATCGGAATTCTGCGGCCCTGAACCTGACTGTGTGGCCATTGAATCCTGGATCCTAGCGTCTTCCGGATTATCCCAAGGGGTTGTGGCCACCATGAGACAGGCTAGGAAGTCCACGTCTGCTAAGATCTACCATAGAACGTGGAAGATTTTCTTATCCTGGTGCTCTGCACAAGGAGTATCCCCCTGGCCATTCCAGTTACCTAATCTTCTTTCCTTCCTGCAAGCCGGGTTGGAAAAGGGCTTGTCGCCAGGCTCCCTTAAGGGACAAGTCTCAGCACTATCCGTGTTTGTTCAGAAGCGTCTAGCACCATTGTCTAAAGTGCGTACGTTCCTGCAGGGCGTTTGTCATATCGTCCCTCCGTACAGGCGGCCATTAGATCCATGGGCTCTAAACAGAGTACTAGTTGCTCTCCAGAAGACGCCCTTCGAACCTCTGAAGGAGGTTTCCCTTTCACGACTATCACAGAAAGTGGCCTTTCTGGTAGCGATCACGTCTCTTCGGAGAGTGTCTGAGCTAGCAGCGCTGTCATCCAAAGCTCCCTTCCTGGTGTTCCACCAGGACAAGGTAGTGCTGCGCCCCATTCAGGAGTTTCTCCCTAGGGTGGTATCCTCTTTTCATCTTAATCAGGATATCTCCTTGCCTTCCTTTTATCCGTACCCAGTTCATCGGTATGAAAAGGATTTGCATTTGTTAGATCTGGTGAGAGCACTCAGAATCTACATTTCCCGCACGGCACCCATGCGCCGCTCGGATGCACTCTTTGTCCTGGTCGCTGGTAAGCGCAAAGGGTCGCAGGCTTCCAAAGCCACCCTGGCTCGATGGATCAGAGAACCAATTCTTGAAGCCTACCGTTCTGCTGGGCTTCCGGTTCCATCAGGGCTGAAGGCCCATTCTACCAGAGCCGTGGGTGCGTCCTGGGCATTGCGACACCAGGCTACGGCTCAACAGGTGTGCCAGGCAGCTACCTGGTCGAGTCTACACACTTTCACCAAACATTATCAGGTGCATACCTATGCTTCGGCGGACGCCAGCCTAGGTAGAAGAGTCCTGCAGGCGGCAGTTGCCTCCCCGTAGGGGAGGGCTGTCTTCGCAGCTCTAACATGAGGTATTCTTTACCCACCCAGGGACAGCTTTTGGACGTCCCAATCGTCTGGGTCTCCCAATGGAGCGCCGAAGAAGAAGGGAATTTTGTTTACTTACCGTAAATTCCTTTTCTTCTAGCTCCTATTGGGAGACCCAGCACCCGCCCTGTTGTCCTTCGGGATTTTTGGGTTGGTTTTTCGGGTCCACATGTTGTTCATGTTGAATGGTTTTCAGTTCTCCGATGTTACTTCGGTGTGAATTTGTTTAAACCAGTTATTGGCTTTCCTCCTTCTTGCTTTGGCACTAAAACTGGTGAGCCAGTGATCCCACTGGGGGTGTATAGCCAGAAGGGGAGGGGCCTTACACTTTTTAGTGTAATGCTTTGTGTGGCCTCCGGAGGCAGTAGCTATACACCCAATCGTCTGGGTCTCCCAATAGGAGCTAGAAGAAAAGGAATTTACGGTAAGTAACAAAATTCCCTTCTTCTATGGCGCTCCATTGGGAGACCCAGACGATTGGGTGTATAGCACTGCCTCCGGAGGCCACACAAAGCAATTACACTAAAAAGTGTAAGGCCCCTCCCCTTCTGGCTATACACCCCCAGTGGGATCACTGGCTCACCAGTTTTCTGCTTTGTGCGAAGGAGGTCAGACATCCATGCATAAGCTCCACTGTTTAGTCAGCAGTAGCTGCTGACTATATCGGATGGAAGAAAAGAGGGCCCATATGGGGCCCCCAGAATGCTCCCTTCTTACCCCACTTGTGGTTTGTAAGGTTGAGGTACCCATTGCGGGTACGGAGGCTGGAGCCCACATGCTGTTTTCCTTCCCCATCCCCCTGTGGGGCTCTGAGGAAGTGGGATCTTACCGGCCACCAAGCCCTGAGGCCGGGCTCCATCCACAGACCCATAGAACCTGCTGGATGTGGAGCGGGAGTGCCGTTCAGGGACATGGCCCTGCAACTTTCAGGTACTCTGTGTCCCCGTATGACAGGCCACGCACATCCCAGACTTGCTGGGTGTGCTAGTGCGCCGGGGACTGTAGCGCTGTGCGCTGGGCTTATAGTCCCCGCAGATTACTGGGGGACTTTATGTGTGTGGATCGCCGCGCCGACCGCCCCTGGAGCGGCGGCGCAGCTGCGACTTGTAGTGCGCCGGGGACGCGCCGACCGCGCTTTTACGGCGGCGGCGCTTCTAACTTTAGTTCCCGGTTTGTTCTGCGGCCTAGCTCCGCTTCATTAACGCCCCCCACCCTGTCAATCAGGGTAGGGGAGAGACGTTGTTCAATCGGCAGCGCCGAGGGCTGGAGCACGATTTACATGCTCCAGCCCTCTCACTGAGCACAGTAGGACACAGGCTTCGCGCTTTTTCTCTGTGCACGCCCTAAGCCCGCCCCCAGGCTTGCAGCTCCCCAGGACGCCGGCAGCCATTATACACATGCAGTCTGGCTGGAGAACGGACGCAGGCTCTGGGGGACCCAGGCTAGGGTTTTCTGGCGACCACACACCCGCGCTAAGCGGGCGGTAAGCAGCAGCGGCCCCACTAGTGCCACAGTGTTATATTTGTGTACTGTTTTTCGCTGTACCAGATATATTTATATTTATATATATATATATATATATATATATATATATATATATATATATATATATATATATATATATATATATATATATATATATATATATATATATATATATATATATATATACTGCACTGTTTGGTCGCTTCTTGGCTGTATACCCTATATTACTCTGGGGAGACAACAACATGTCATCCACAAAACGCAAGGGTGCCAAGGCAAGGGCTGCTTACACTGCTTGTACAGCATGTGGGGCTAATCTACCAGCAGGCTCCAACGACTCTCATTGTGTGCAATGTTCAGTCCCAGTGGCACTTCGTCAGCCAGAGCCTATGGTGGTGGTAGCCCAGGCAGAGTCGCCTGCGAACCCTGCCCCGGTGACGGGGTCAGAATTTGCAGTTTTTGCTGATAAAATGTCTGTGACTATGGCAAAAATCCTGGAAACCTTGCAGTCCAGGCCAGTTGCTCAGACCATGGACACCGCTGTGTCTATGTTCCCCGGCCCCCCTCAGCTGGAATTAATCCGTAATTCAAGGGGGTCCCAGGCATCACAGGCTGAGGGCTCTGACTCAGATGACAGTCCCAGTCCGCCTAAGCGAGCTCGCTGGGAGAGACCCTCCACGTCATCACGCGGATCAGGGTCTCAGCGAGAAGGGTCTCTATATGATGACTCAGAGGTGGGTGATCAAGAGTCTTGTCCTGACGCCGCACTCAATTTGGATACGCCAGATGGTGACGCCATGGTAAATGACCTTATAGCGGCCATCAATAGGCTGTTGGATATTTCTCCCCCAGCCCCTTCTGCAGAGGAGGCAGCTGCACAGCAGGAGAAATTCCATTTCCTGTATCCCAAGCGTAAATTGAGTACTTTTCTGGACCACTATGACTTCAGAGAATCCATCCAGAAACACAATACTTATCCGGACAAGCGTTTTTCTAAACGCCTTAAGGATACACGTTATCCTTTTCCCCCTGACGTGGTCAAACGCTGGACCCAGTGTCCAAAAGTGGACCCTCCAATATCCAGGCTTGCAGCTAGATCCATAGTTGCAGTGGAGGATGGGGCTTCACTTAAAGATGCCAATGACAGACAGATGGACCTTTGTTTGAAATCTGTCTATGAAGCTATCGGCGCGTCGTTTGCTCCAGCATTCGCGGCCGTGTGGGCGCTCCAAGCTATTTCAGCTGGTCTGGCGCAGGTGGACTCTCTCATACGTCCAGCAGTGCCGCAAGTGGCGTCCCTAACTACACAAATGTCTGCGTTTGCGACCTACGCTATCAATGCGGTACTGGACTCTACGAGCCGTACCTCAATGGCATCCGCCAACTCTGTAGTTTTGCGCAGAGCCTTGTGGTTAAAAGAATGGAAAGCAGATTCTGCTTCTAAAAAATGTTTAACCAGCTTGCCATTATCTGGAGACAGACTGTTTGGTGAGCAATTGGCGGAAATCATTAAACAGTCCAAAGGTAAGGACTCCTCCTTACCCCAGCCCAGATCAAGCAAACCTCCACAGAGGAAGTGGCAGTCAAAGTTTCGGTCCTTTCGAGGCTCTGGCAAGCCCCAATTCTCCTCGTCCAAAGGGACTCAGAAAGAGCAAAGGAGCTCTGATTCCTGGCGGGCTCACTCACGCCCCAAGAAAGCAACCGGAGGTACCGCTTCCAAGGCGGCTGCCTCATGACTTTCGGCCGCCTCCCTCCGCATCCTCGGTCGGTGGCAGGCTCTCCCGCTTTTGCGACATTTGGCTGCCACAGGTCAAAGACCGGTGGGTAACAGACATTTTGTCTCACGGGTACAGGATAGAGTTCAGTTCTCGTCCTACGCCTCGGTTCTTCAGAACTTCCCCACATCCCGACCGAGCAGATGCCCTTCTGCAGGCGGTGAATTCTCTAAGAGCAGAAGGAGTGGTGGTCCCTGTTCCTCTTCAGGAACGAGGTCAAGGTTTTTACTCCAATCTCTTTGTGGTGCCAAAAAAGGACGGCTCATTCCGTCCTGTTCTGGACCTAAAACTGCTCAACAAGCATGTGAACGCCAGGCGGTTCCGGATGGAATCCCTCCGCTCAGTCATTGCCTCAATGTCTCAAGGAGATTTCCTAGCATCAATAGACATCAAGGATGCTTATCTCCACGTGCCGATTGCTACAGAGCACCAACGCTTTCTACGCTTCGTGATAGGAGACGACCATCTTCAGTTCGTAGCTCTGCCATTTGGTCTGGCGACAGCCCCACGGGTGTTCACCAAGATCATGGCGGCAGTGGTAGCAGTCTTGCACTCTCAGGGACACTCTGTGATCCCTTACTTGGACGATCTACTGGTCAAGGCACCCTCTCAAGAGGCATGCCAACTCAGCTTGACTGTTGCACTGGAGACTCTCCAGACGTTCGGGTGGATCATCAACTTCTCAAAGTCAAATCTGTCACCGACCCAATCACTAACGTATCTTGGCATGGAGTTTCATACTCTCTCAGCGATAGTGAAGCTTCCGCTGGACAAGCAGCGGTCTCTACAGACTGGGGTGCAGGCTCTCCTTCAAAGTCAGTCGCACTCCTTAAGACGCCTCATGCACTTCCTCGGGAAGATGGTGGCGGCAATGGAGGCGGTTCCGTTTGCGCAGTTTCATCTGCGCCCACTTCAATGGGACATTCTCCGCCAATGGGACGGGAAGTCAACATCCCTGGACAGGAAAGTCTCCCTTTCCCAGACGGCCAAGGACTCTCTGCAGTGGTGGCTTCTTCCCACCTCATTATCACAGGGAAGATCCTTCCTACCACCGTCTTGGGCGGTGGTCACGACAGACGCGAGTCTGTCAGGGTGGGGAGCAGTTTTTCTCCACCACAGGGCTCAGGGTACGTGGACTCAGCAGGAGTCCACCCTTCAGATCAATGTTCTGGAAATCAGAGCAGTGTATCTTGCCCTACTAGCCTTCCAGCAGTGGCTGGAAGGAAGGCAGATCCGAATTCAGTCGGACAACTCCACAGCGGTGGCATACATCAACCACCAAGGGGGGACGCGCAGTCGGCAAGCCTTCCAGGAAGTCCGGCGGATTCTGATGTGGGTGGAAGCCACGGCCTCCACCATATCCGCAGTTCACATCCCCGGCGTAGAAAACTGGGAAGCAGACTTCCTCAGTCGCCAGGGCATGGACGCAGGGGAATGGTCCCTTCACCCAGACGTGTTTCAGGAAATCTGTCGCCGATGGGGAAGGCCGGACGTCGACCTAATGGCGTCCCGGCACAACAACAAGGTCCCAACCTTCATGGCACGGTCTCGCGATCAAAGAGCGCTGGCGGCAGACGCCCTAGTGCAAGATTGGTCGCAGTTCCGGCTCCCTTATGTGTTTCCACCTCTGGCACTCTTGCCCAGAGTGCTACGCAAGATCAGATCCGATTGCAGCCGCGTCATACTCGTCGCCCCAGACTGGCCGAGGAGGGCGTGGTATCCGGATCTGTGGCAGCTCACGGTCGACCAACCGTGGGCACTACCAGACCGACCAGACTTACTGTCCCAAGGGCCGTTTTTCCATCGGAATTCTGCGGCCCTGAACCTGACTGTGTGGCCATTGAGTCCTGGATCCTAGCGTCTTCAGGATTATCCCAAGGGGTCGTTGCCACCATGAGACAGGCTAGGAAGCCCACGTCCGCTAAGATCTACCACAGAACGTGGAGGATATTCTTATCCTGGTGCTCTGCTCAGGGAGTGTCTCCCTGGCCATTTGCATTGCCTACCTTTCTTTCTTTCCTGCAATCTGGGTTAGAAAAAGGTTTGTCGCTCGGCTCCCTTAAAGGTCAGGTCTCGGCGCTATCCGTCTTTTTTCAGAGGCGTTTGGCACGCCTTCCTAAGGTGCGCACGTTCCTACAGGGGGTTTGCCATATCGTACCCCCGTACAAGCGGCCGTTAGATCCATGGGATCTGAACAGGGTACTAGTTGCCCTCCAGAAGCCGCCCTTCGAGCCTCTGAGGGAGGTTTCACTTTCTAGACTATCACAGAAAGTGGCTTTTCTGGTAGCTATCACATCTCTTCGGAGAGTGTCTGAGCTGGCAGCGCTGTCATCCAAGGCGCTCCCTTCCTGGTCTTCCACCAGGACAAGGTAGTGCTGCGCCCCATTCAGGAGTTTCTCCCGAAGGTGGTATCCTCTTTTCATCTTAATCAGGATATCTCTTTGCCTTCGTTTTGTCCTCATGCAGTTCATCAGTATGAGAAGAATTTACATTTGTTAGATCTGGTGAGAGCACTCAGAATCTACATTTCCCGCACGGCGCCCTTGCGCCGTTCGGATGCACTCTTCGTCCTTGTCGCTGGTAAGCGCAAAGGGTCGCAGGCTTCTAAGGCCACCCTGGCTCGATGGATCAAAGAACCAATTCTTGAAGCCTACCGTTCTGCTGGGCTTCCGGTTCCATCAGGGCTGAAGGCCCATTCTACCAGAGCCGTGGGTGCGTCCTGGGCATTGCGACACCAGGCTACGGCTCAACAGGTGTGCCAGGCAGCTACCTGGTCGAGTCTGCACACTTTCACCAAACATTATCAGGTGCATACCTATGCTTCGGCGGACGCCAGCCTAGGTAGAAGAGTCCTGCAGGCGGCAGTTGCCTCCCTATAGGGGAGGGCTGTCTTGCAGCTCTAACATGAGGTATTCTTTACCCACCCAGGGACAGCTTTTGGACGTCCCAATCGTCTGGGTCTCCCAATGGAGCGCCGAAGAAGAAGGGAATTTTGTTACTTACCGTAAATTCCTTTTCTTCTAGCTCCTATTGGGAGACCCAGCACCCGCCCTGTTGTCCTTCGGGATTTTTGGTTTGTTTGCGGGTACACATGTTGTTCATGTTGAACGGTTTTCAGTTCTCCGATGTTACTCGGAGTGAATTTGTTTAAACCAGTTATTGGCTTTCCTCCTTCTTGCTTTTGCACTAAAACTGGTGAGCCAGTGATCCCACTGGGGGTGTATAGCCAGAAGGGGAGGGGCCTTACACTTTTTAGTGTAATTGCTTTGTGTGGCCTCCGGAGGCAGTGCTATACACCCAATCGTCTGGGTCTCCCAATAGGAGCTAGAAGAAAAGGAATTTACGGTAAGTAACAAAATTCCCTTCTTTGTTACTTACCGTAAATTCTTTTTCTTATAGTTCCGTCATGGGAGACCCAGCACCCTCCCTATTGCCTGTTGCCAGGTTTCTTGTTCCGTGTGTCTTCACCGGCTGTTATTGTTGTAGACAGAGGTTCCGGTTCTGCCGGATTTTACTCCGTCTCTTCTTGTGGGTGGATGTCCTCCTTCAGCTTTTGCACTAAACTGGCTAGGTCTGGCTAGCAGGGGGTGTATATGCTAGGAGGGAGGAGCTACACGTTTTGAGTGTAGTAACTTTGTGTGTCCTCCGGAGGCAGTAGCTATACACCCATGGTCTGGGTCTCCCATGACGGAACTATAAGAAAAAGAATTTACGGTAAGTAACAAAATTCTCTTTTTTTTCCCCCTCTCCAGACAATCGGTGGAAGCCAACCCATGAGTGGCATGGCCGCTCTTGCTGCAGCAGCTGCGGCTACACAGAAGATCCCTCCGGCAGCTGCGCAAACCATGCTGACCGTACCGGCCGGGACCGCCATGGTAAAATCTGTCGCCATGTCTTCTGCTGCCAATACACTCCCAACATCTGTGAAAGTGGCGTCCTCTCCAATCATGGTCAGTAGCTATGGAAGTAGATTGGACATTTTGGGGGGGTAATAATGATTGACGAGTCCCTTTTCTCTGGACACTGCACCACGGCTATTGGCCCTGCTACTCATTATGTGTAGGTGATGGATTTAATGTGTCGAACCTTCCCCCACACAGGTCAGTAATCCAGCCACACGCATGTTGAAAACTGCAGCAGCTCAAGTCGGCACTTCAGTCTCGTCTGCAGCCAATGCGCAGAATCGTCCGATCATTACAGTGCACAAGTCGGGGACTGTCACGGTTGCACAACAAGCGCAGGTCGTAACTACAGTAGTCGGAGGCGTCACAAAGACCATCACTCTTGTGAAGAGTCCGATCTCTGTGCCTGGCGGCAGCACCTTGGTAAGTAATTTTTGCCTTGCCTGCAGGTTTCTGTACAGTCAAGGCCGGACTAACGTGTATTTATAACTTAATATAATCTCCCCCTTAGATATCAAATCTTGGTAAAATGATGTCTGTAGTCCAAACCAAACCAGTCCAGACCTCCGCTATAACAGGGCAGGCCTCGTCTGGGCCTTTAACGCAGATTATTCAGGTAATGTGTTTTCTAGCAAAGCAGGAAGATTACACGGAATATTTTCTGGAATGCCAAACAACTTAGTCGCGATCTTAGATTATTACTGATGCAAGTTTGTTTTTTTTTTTTTATTTTATTTTTAACTTTTCCATTTTAGACAAAGGGACCTCTGCCTGCAGGAACAATTTTGAAGTTGGTGACGTCAGCAGATGGCAAACCCACAACTATTATCACGACCACACAGGCCGGAGGCACCGGCACCAAGCCCACCATCCTGGGCATCAGCAGCGTGTCGCCCAACACCACAAAGCCAGGGACCACAACCATCATTAAGACGATTCCTATGTCTGCTATTCAAGCAGGAGCAACCGGCATGTCAGGTAAAGGCCTCATCAGTTTATTTCTACCTACGATTTTTTTTAATTCTATTTTTTTTTTTTTTTAAATTTTACAAGATTTAATTAATTTTATTTCCATCATGGAAAGTCCCGTGGATAGAAAATGTGGCCGAATAAGAAATTAAGTCCTGTGGATATGCCATAAATAAATGGCACGGTTTCTTAACGGGAACCTGTCACCAGATTTTGGACTTTTAAACTAAAACTAATAATAATAATATCTATATATTTATTTATATATTTTTCTTTGTCGCTCCCAATTCCATTGGGAGACCCAGACAATTGGGTGTATAGCTTCTGCCTCCGGAGGCCACACAAAGTATTACACTTTAAAAAGTGTAACCCCTCCCCTCTGCCTATACACCCTCCCGTGCATCACGGGCCCATCAGTTTTTATGCTTTGTGTTGAAGGAGGCACACATTCACGCAAGCTCCACATTTAGTCAGCAGTAGCTGCTGATTTTATCGGATGGAAGAAAAGAGGGCCCCCCACAGGGCCCCCGGCATGCTCCCTTCTCACCCCACTAATGTCGGCGGTGCTGTTAAGGTTGAGGTACCCATTGCGGGTACAAAGGCTGGAGCCACATGCCGTTTTCCTTCCCCATCCCTTAGAGGCTCTGGGAGAAGTGGGATCCTAACCGGTCACCATGCACTGGGACCGGGCTCCCTCCGCAGCCCCTGGGGGAATCTGACGGACAGGAGACGGAGTATCGTCAGGGACAGGCCCTGCTTCTATGAGGTACTCTGTGTCCCCTTGGGGACGGCGCATGGAGCGCCGGTGTAACAGACGCTGCAGCGGCTGCTGTGTTTTTTGTGACGCCGGGACTACCGCGCCGACCGCGCCTGTTTGCCGGCCGCGCTATTAAATTTAGTCCCCGGCACTGGACGTCGGCAGTGAGGGCTGGAGCATACTTAGGTATCCTCCTCCCCCCTCACTGAGCACTGAGGGGCACCAGATTCCCGCACTTTATTAATCACGCCCACGGCTCCCTCCTCCTCTGAGAACGCTGGCAGCCATTGTTATAATCATTCTGCCGGTGGAGGAATTCAGAACGAGCTCTACAGCTCTGGGAGGCCCAGGCAGGGAATCTGGTGGTCACACAACCGCTTTGGGCGGTCGGTAAGCCGCACCAGTTATAGGTGCTGGCCCCCTTGGGTGCCGAAGTGTATATATATATATTTATATATTGTATACATTTTCTCTGTTCGGCCACATTATTTGCCTTTGGCTATATACCCTCACTGATTACTCTAAGAGGAGACAACAGCATGTCGTCCGCAAAGAGCAAGGGTGCCAAGGCACAGGCTTATTTTGCAACCTGTACCTCTTGTGCGGCTATGTTACCTGCAGGTTCCACCTACCCTCATTGTGTGCAATGCTCGGCCCCTGTGGCACTCACTCAGCCGGAGCCTCAGGCACTGGTGGGACCCTCGGCCCAGGTAGAACCACCGGCTGCCACTGTCCAGGTGGCAGGGACAGAGTTTGCAGTTTTGGCTGAGAAACTCTGAGTCGCTTTCACAGTCCATGGCTCAGTCTATGGACAGATGGTCTGCTAAGATACTAGAAGCCTTGCAGTCCAGACCGGTCCTTGCACAGGGCAGTTCATCCCCCCCAGGCCCCCCTCGGTCGGCGCAGCAAAGTGCTCCTGGGGTGACACCTAGCTCCCACGGGGAGGACTCCGACACGGACCGCAGTCCCAGACCGCCTAAGCGGGCTCGCTGGGAACCTTCCTCGCCTTCATCACGCTGCTCAGGGTCTCAGCATGAGGACTCTCTGGAGGATGAAGCGGAGGTCGCAGCTCAGGGCTCTGACCCTGACGTTGCTCTCAATCTTGATACACCTGAAGGGGACGCCATAGTAAATGACCTTATAGCGTCCATCAACCAGGTGCTAGAACTTTCTCCTCCAACTCCACCTATAGAGGAGTCGGCTTCACAGCAGGAGAAACACCAGTTTAGGTTTCCCAAACGTACACGGAGTGCGTTTTTCGATCACTCTAACTTCAGAGATGCTGTCCAGAAGCACCGAGCATTTCCGGACAAGCGCTTTACTAAGCGCCTTAATGACACACGTTACCCCTTCCCCCCTGACGTAGTTAAGGGTTGGGCTCAGTGTCCCAAGGTGGATCCTCCAGTCTCCAGACTGGCGGCTAGATCTATAGTAGCAGTGGCAGATGGTTCATCGCTCAAGGATGCCACTGACAGGCAAATAGAGCTCCTGATGAAATCCATCTATGAAGCCATAGGCGCGTCTTTTGCTCCGGCATTCGCAGCCGTGTGGGCACTCCAAGCTATCTCAGCTTGTCTGTCTGAGATTAATGCGGTCACACGTACCTCTACTCCGCAGGTTGTGTCTTTGACTTCTCAGGCGTCGGCTTTTTCGTCCTACGCCATGAACGCCGTCCTGGACTCTGCGAGCCGTACAGCGGTAGCATCCGCCAATTCGGTGGCAGTCCGCAGGGCCATGTGGCTACGCGAATGGAAGGCAGACTCTGCTTCCAAGAAGTTCTTAACCGGTTTGCCTTTTTCTGGCGACCGTTTGTTTGGCGAGCAATTGGACGAAATTATTAAACAATCCAAGGGAAAGGACTCGTCCTTACCCCAGCCCAAACCAAACAGACCTCAGCAGCGAAAGATACAACCCAGGTTTCGGTCCTTTCGGCCCTCAGCCAGGTCCCATTCCTCCACGTCCAACAGGTCAGAGAAGGGCCAGAGGAACTCTTCTGCATGGCGGTCTAAGTCACGTCCTAAAAAGACCGCCGGAGGAGCCGCCCCCAAGGCGGCCTCCTCATGACTTTCGGCCTCCCCAAACCGCATCCTCGGTCGGTGGCAGGCTCTCCCGCTTTTGCGACGTCTGGTGGCCACATGTCCAAGACCGATGGGTGAGAGACATTCTGTCTCACGGTTACAGGATAGAGCTCAGTTCTCGTCCTCCGACTCGTTTCTTCAGAACATCTCCGCCCCCCGAGCGAGCCGATGCACTTTTCTTCAGCGCTCTATTGGGAGACCCAGACGATTGGGGTATAGCTACTGCCCTCCGGAGGCCACACAAAGCACTACACTAAAAAGTGCAAGGCCCCTCCCCTTCTGGCTATACCCCCCCGTGGTATCACGGGTACTCCAGTTTTCAAGCTTTGTGCGAAGGAGGTCAGACATCCACGCATAGCTCCACAGATTTTAGTCAGCAGTAGCTGCTGACTATTTCGGATGGAAGAAAAGAGGGCCCATATAGGGCCCCCAGCATGCTCCCTTCTCACCCGTTGATGGTGTTGTAAGGTTGAGGTACCTATTGCTGGTACAGAGGCTGGAGCCCCACATGCTGTTTTCCTTCCACATCCCCTTGTAGGGCTCTGTGGAAGTGGGATCCTGCCGGCCTCAAAGCTCTGACGCCGGGCTCCATCCACAGACCCATAGAACCTGGTGGATGCCGAGCAGGAGTACCATCAGGGACATGGCCCTGCATCATACAGGTACTCTGTGTCCCCGGCAGGCACAGACACACTCCGGGCTGGCTGGGTGTTGTAGTGCGCCGGGGACCGTAATGCTAGAGCTCGTGTTCCTACAGTTTAACTGGGGGACTTTTTTCTGTGTGTGGGAACGCAGCGCCGACCCCCGCTGGACCGGCGGCGCTGCTGTGACTTTTAGTTCGCCGGGGACACGCCGACCGCGCTTTTACGGCGGTGGCGTTTATAAATCTAGTCCCCGGCTTTTGCGGCCTAGGACGCCGGCAGCTCCGATTCGTTCCCGCCCCCACCCTGTCAATCAGGGTAGGGGAGAGACGCTGTTTCACGGCAGCGACGAGGGCTGGAGCCTGATTTACATGCTCCAGCCCTCTCACTAGGCACAGAGGGAAGCAGGCTTCCCGCTCTTAGCCAGGAACGCCCAGGGCCCGCCCCCCCTCCTCTCTCAGGACGCCGGCAGCCATTACATGCATGTCTGGCTGGAGGAAGGACGCAAGGCTCTGGGAGACCTGGACTAGGGGGCTTTGGAGATCACACACCCGCTCTTAAGCGGGCGGTAAGCGGCTTTTCAGCTGGCCCCTCTAGTGCCTCAGTGTGTATTAGTGTACTGGGTCACTGGACATATATATATTTCCTTATTGCTTGCACTGTGAGGTCGCTTCCTGGCTGTATACCCAGATCACTCTGAGGAGGCAGCAACATGTCATCCGCAAAACGCAAGGCTGCCAAGGCTAGGGCTGTGTACACTGCGTGTGCTGCATGTGGGGCTGCTCTACCAGCAGGCTCCAAAGACCCCCATTGTGTGCAATGCTCAGATCCGGTGCTGCTTCGCCAGCCGGAGTCCGGAGGGGTAGTGACCCAGGCTGAGACGCTTGTAAGTCCTGCCCCGGTGTCAGGGACAGACTTTGCAGTTTTTGCGGGTAGTATGTCTGTGACTATGGCAAAAATCCTTGAAACTTTGCAATCCATGCCTGGGGCTCAGTCTATGGACACGGCGAGGTCTCTGTCCTCTAATCCCCCTCAGTTGGATTTAATCCAGACTGCAAGGGGGTCCCCGGCTTCACAGGCTGAGTATTATGACTCAGATGATAGCCCCAGCCACCCTAAGCGAGCTCGCTGGGAAAGACCCTCAACGTCATCACACTGCTCAGGGTCTCAGCGCAATCAGTCTCCCTGTGATGCGTCTGATGAGAGTGATCAGGAGTCTTATCCTGGAACCCCTCTCAATCTGGATACCCCGGATGGGGACGCCATGGTAAACGATCTTATCTCAGCCATCAATAGACTGTTAGATATTTCTCCCCCAGCCCCTTCAGCAGAGGAGGCAGCTGCAGAGCAGGAGAAGTTTCGTTTCCTCTATCCCAAGCGTAAATTAAGTGCTTTCTTGGATCACTCTGACTTCAGAGAGTCAATCCAGAAACACGACGCTCATCCAGAAAGGCGTTTCTCTAAACGTTCTAAGGATACACGTTTTCCTTTTCCCCCTGATGTGGTCAAGCGCTGGACCCAGTGTCCAAAAGTTGACCCCCCGATTTCCAAACTTGCAGCTAGATCCATAGTTGCAGTGGAGGATGGCGCTTCACTTAAGGATGCCAATGACAGACAGATGGACCTTTGGTTAAAATCTGTCTATGAAGCTATCGGCGCGTCGTTTGCTCCAGCATTCGCAGCCGTATGGGCACTCCAAGCTATTTCAGCTGGTTTAGCAAAAGTGGATGCTATCTTACATCCAGCGGTGCCGCAAGTGGCGTCCCTTACCTCGCAGATGTCCGCGTTCGCGTCTTACGCTATCAATGCGGTCCTAGAATCTACCAGCCGCACCTCAATGGCGTCCGCCAATTCGGTAGTTTTGCGCAGAGCCTTGTGGTTAAAGGACTGGAAAGCAGATGCTGGTTCCAAAAAATGTTTAACCAGCCTGCCTTTATCTAGAGATAGACTGTTTTGGCGAACCATTGGCTGACATCATTAAACAGTCCAAGGGTAAAGACTCTTCTTTACCCCAGCCCAGAACAAGCAAACCTCAGCAGAAAAAGTGGCAGCAGAGGTTTCAGTCCTTTCGAGGTTCGGGCAAGACACAATTCTCCTCGTCCAAAGGGACTCAGAGGACGCAAAGAAACTCAGATTCCTGGCGGGCTCACGCGCGCCCCAAGAAAGCAAATGGAGGAACCGTTTCCAAAGCGGCCACCTCATGACTTCCAGCTCCCCCCCCTCCGCATCTCCGGTCGGGGGCAGGCTCTCCCGCTTTTCCGTCATTTGGATGTCACAGGTCAAAGACCGGTGGGTGACAGACATTTCTTTTTCGCTCCTAATTGGGAGACCCAGACAGTGGGTGTATAGCTACTGCCTCTGGAGGCCGCACAAAGAACTACACTCAAAAGTGTAAGGCCCCTCCCCTTCTGGCTATACACCCTCCCGTAGGAGTACGGATTCCTCAGTTTTAGCTTTGTGCGCAGGAGGTCAGACACGCACGCATAGCTCCATTGTTTTTAGTCAGCAGCAGCTGCTGACTATGTCGGATGGAAGAAAAGAGGGCCCATACAGGGCTCCCAGCATGCTCCCTTCTCACCCCACTGTATGTCGGAGGTGTTTGTAAGGTTGAGGTACCCATTGCGGGTACGGCGGCAGGAGCCCACATGCTGATTCCTTCCCCATCCCTTTTTACAGGGCTCTGGGTGAAGTGGGATTTACTGGTCTCCAGGCACTGAGACCGTGCTCCATCTACAGCCCCTGGAGAAGATGCTGGATGGAGCGGAGTACATCAGGGACATGGCCCTGCTTCCTCAAGGTACTCTGTGTCCCCGTGCATTTGGCGCTCACACCGCAGCATGCTGGGTGTTGTAGTGCGCCGGGGGACATCAGCGCTACGGCGCTTGTGCCATGGCCTCATTCAGCTTCGCTGAAGCAGGCACACTTCTGGGAATCGGTCGCGCCGGCCGCTGGGACTGCGGCGCGGCTGGCACTTGTGGTGCGCCGGGGACTTCAGCGCGGCCCGCGCTTTTACGGCGGCCGCGCTGATAACTCGAGTCCCCGGCTTTTGCGGCCTGCTTCCGTTCGTTCCCGCCCCCAGACCTGCCAGTCAGGAGAGGGGCGGGACGCTGGCCACTTCTGGAAATCGGTCACGCCGGCCGCTGGGACTGCGGCGCGGCTGGCACTTGTGGTGCGCCGGGGACTTCAGCGCGGCCCGCGCTTTTACGGCGGCCGCGCTGATAACTCGAGTCCCCGGCTTTTGCGGCCTGCTTCCGTTCGTTCCCGCCCCCAGACCTGCCAGTCAGGAGAGGGGCGGGACGCTGGCCAGTGCATCAGCGCCGAGGGCTGGAGTCGTTTTTACATACTCCAGCCCTCACAATCGGCACAGAGGGGACACTGTTTCCCGCACTTTTGTTTGGGAACTCCCACGGACCGCCCCTCTCCACAGACGCCGGCAGCCATTCCTGCTGACACGCTGAGCTGCAGAGGGGAGCCGGGGAGACCCAGACAAGGAATTCTGCGCCTCTTACCCGCTATTCAGCGGGCGGTAAGCAGCCCTCAGGGCTCACCCCCTCTTGTGCCAGTAGTATTCTTAGTATTTTGTTTCTACAAATACTTGGTATTACATAGCGCTGGTCGCTCTTTGGCTATAGACTCTCTCACATTGCAGAGAGCCAGCAGCATGTCGTCCGTAAAACGCAAGGGTGCCAAGGCACAGACATTATATGCTTCCTGCACCGCATGTGGGACTTTTCTACCAGCAGGCTCCACGGACCCCCATTGTGTGCAGTGCTCGGCCCCTGCGGCGCTTGCACAGTCGGGACCTCTGCTGGACGTGACCCAGGGTGTACCACCTGTGAATGCTGTCCAGGTGACAGGAACTGAGTTTGCAGCTTTTGCTGACAGAATGTCTCTCACTATGTCACAAATTCTTGACACATTGCGAGCTAGGCCTGTACTTCAGGCCACGGACACTGTGCAATCATTGCCCCCTGGTCCCCCTCAGCTCCAAGCTCCGGGACGGGCATATACACCTCAGGGTGAAGACTCTGACTCGGACGATGGCCCCGGGCAGCCTAAGCGGGCTCGCTATGACGGGCCTTCACATTCATCTCAATGGTCAGGATCCCAGCGAGATGAATCTATGGGTGATGAGGCGGACGTAACTGATCAGGATTCTGATCCTGGGACCGCTCTCAATCTAGATACACCAGATGGTGACGCCATAGTTAATGATCTTATATTTAACATCAATAAGATGTTAAATATTTCCCCACCAGCTCCTCTTGTAGAGGAGTCAGCTTCGCAGCACGAGAGAATCCATTTCAGATACCCTAAGCGTACATTAAGCACTTTTCTGGACCACGCTGACTTTAGAGACGCAATCCAGAAACCCCACGCTTATCCTGAAAGGCGTTTTCCTAAACGGCTTAAAGATACACGCTACCCTGTTCCCCCTGAGGTGGTCAAGGGTTGGACCCAGTGTCCAAAAGTGGATCCTCCAATTTCCAGGCTTGCAGCTAGATCCTTGGTTGCAGTTGAAGATGGAGCGGCACTTAAAGATGCCACTGACAGGCAGATGGAGCTCTGGCTGAAATCCATCTATGAAGCGATTGGAGCGTCATTAGCGCCTTCTTTTGCGGCCGTATGGGCACTCCAAGCTATCTCAGCCGGGCTTGCGCGAGTCGACTCAGTCACACGTGCATTTGCCCCGCAGGTAGCACCATTGACCTCGCAAATGGCGGCATTCGCGTCGTACGCGATTAATGCTGTTCTTGACGCTACAAGCCGCACGGCAGTGGCGTCAGCCAACTCCGTTGTTTTGCGTAGGGCCCTGTGGTTGAGACATTGGAAAGCAGATTCTCATTCCAAGAAGTGCTTAACCAATTTGCCTTTTTCTCGTGACCGATTGTTTGGAGAGCGTTTGGATGAAATCATCAAACACTCCAAGGGTAAGGACTCATCCTTACCGCAACACAGACAAAACAAACCCCAACAGAGGAAGGGTCAGTCTGGTTATCGGTCCTTTCGAGGACCGGGCAGGTCCCAATTCGCCTCGTCAAAAAAGACTCAAAAAGACCAGAGACGCTCAGATTCTTGGAGGTCTCAGTCACGCCCAAAAAGGACAGCCGGAGGAACCGTTGCCAAGACGGCGTCCTCCTGACTTGCGGTCTCCGATTCCCACACCCGCGGTCGGTGGGAGGCTTTCCCACTTTGGCGACATTTGGCTGTCACGCGTCAAAGACCGTTGGGTGAGGGATATTCTGTCTCACGGGTACAGGATAGAGTTCAGTTCTCGTCCGCCAACTCGTTTCTTCAGAACTTCTCCACCACCAGACCGAGCCGATGCTCTGTTGCAGGCGGTGGCCGCTCTAAAGGCGGAAGGAGTGGTGACCTCCGTCCCTCTTCAGGAACAAGGTCACGGTTTTTACTCCAATCTGTTTGTGGTCCCAAAAAAGGACGGATCGTATCGACCCGTCCTGGATCTAAAGTTGCTCAACAGACACGTAAAAGTCAGGAGGTTCCGGATGGAATCCCTACGCTCCGTCATAGCCTCAATGTCTCAAGGAGATTTTCTAGCATCAATAGACATCAAAGATGCGTATCTCCACGTGCCGATTGCACCAGAGCATCAGCGTTTCCTACGCTTCGTCATACACGACGAACACCTACAGTTCGTAGCGTTACCTTTCGGTCTGGCAACAGCCCCCCGGGTCTTCACCAAAGTCATGGCAGCAGTAGTAGCTGTTCTGCACTCGCAGGGTCACTCGGTCATCCCGTATCTAGACGACCTGCTTATAAAGGCACCCTCTCAAGAGGCATGCCAACACAGTCTGAAGGTGGCACTAGACACTCTCCAGAGTTTCGGGTGGATTATCAACTTTCCAAAGTCTCATCTAACCCCGACCCAATCTCTGACTTATCTTGGCATGGAGTTTCATACTCTCTCAGCGATAGTGAGGCTTCCACTGGACAAGCAGTGCTCGCTACGGACTGGAGTGCAATCTCTCCTTCAGAGCCAGTCGCACTCACTGAGGCGCCTCATGCATTTCCTAGGAAAGATGGTAGCAGCAATGGAGGCAGTCCCGTTCGCGCAGTTTCATCTGCGCCCTCTACAATGGGACATTCTACGCCAATGGGATGGGAAATCGACGTCCCTCGACAGGACTGTCTCCCTCTCTCAAACTGCCAAGGACTCTCTGCGTTGGTGGCTTCTCCCCACCTCATTGTCACAGGGAAAGTCGTTCCTTCCCCCGTCCTGGGCAGTGGTCACGACGGATGCGAGCCTATCAGGGTGGGGAGCGGTGTTTCTCCACCACAGGGCTCAGGGGACGTGGACTCAGGAAGAGTCCACCCTGCAGATCAATGTTCTGGAAATCAGAGCAATCTATCTTGCCCTGCGAGCCTTCCAACAATGGCTGGAAGGCAAGCAGATTCGGATTCAGTCGGACAATTCCACGGCGGTGGCGTACATCAACCACCAAGGGGGAACACGCAGTCGCCAAGCTTTTCAAGAAGTCCAGCGGATTTTGACGTGGGTGGAAAGCAGAGCGTCCACCATATCCGCAGTTCACATCCCAGGCGTGGAAAACTGGGAAGCAGACTTTCTCAGTCGCCAGGGCATGGACGCAGGAGAATGGTCCCTTCACCCGGACGTGTTTCAACAGATCTGTTGCCGCTGGGGGACGCCGGACGTCGATCTGATGGCGTCACGGCACAACAACAAGGTCCCAGTTTTCATGGCACGGTCTCACGATCACCGAGCGCTGGCGGCAGACGCCTTGGTTCAGGATTGGTCGCAATTCCGACTCCCCTATGTGTTCCCACCTCTAGCATTGTTACCCAGAGTTCTCCGGAAAATCAAGTCCGACTGCCATCGAGCCATACTCGTCGCTCCAGATTGGCCAAGAAGGTCGTGGTACCCGGATCTGTGGCATCTCACGGTAGGCCAACCGTGGACACTACCAAACCGTCCAGATTTGCTGTCTCAAGGGCCGTTTTTCCATCTGAATTCTGCGGCCCTGAACCTGACTGTGTGGCCATTGAGTCCTGGATCCTAGCGGCCTCAGGTTTATCTCATGAAGTTGTTGCCACAATGAGACAGGCTAGAAAACCATCCTCAGCTAAGATCTATCACAGGACGTGGAAGATATTCTTAGCGTGGTGCTTGGCTCAAGGGTTTTCTCCCTGGCCATTTGCATTGCCAATTTTTCTTTCCTTCCTGCAGTCTGGGTTGGAAAAAGGTTTGTCGCTTAGCTCGCTTAAGGGTCAAGTCTCCGCGCTATCCGTATTCTTTCAGAAGCGCTTGGCACGGCTTTCTAAAGTACGCACTTTTCTCCAAGGAGTTTGTCATATCGTTCCTCCTTACAAACGGCCATTGGAACCCTGGGATCTGAACAAGGTTCTCATTGCTCTCCAGAAGCCGCCTTTCGAGCCTTTGAAAGAGGTTTCCCTTTCTCGGCTTTCACAAAAAGTAGTTTTTCTTGTGGCGGTCACGTCTCTTCGAAGAGTGTCCGAGCTAGCGGCGTTATCTTGCAAGTCTCCCTTCCTGGTGTTTCACCAAGACAAGGTAGTACTGCGTCCAATTCCGGAGTTTTCTCCCAAGGTGGTTTCTTCCTTTCATCTCAATCAGGATATCACTTTGCCATCTTTGTGTCCGCATCCAGTTCACCAATTTGAAAAGAGTTTACATCTGTTGGACCTGGTGAGAGCACTCAGGATTTACATTTCTCGCACGGCGCCTCTACGCCGTTCTGATGCGCTCTTTGTCCTAGTCGCTGGTCAGCATAAGGGATCGCAAGCTTCCAAATCCACCCTTGCGCGGTGGATCAAGGAACCAATTCTTCACACATACCGTTCTGCTGGGCTTCCGATTCCATCTGGACTGAAGGCCCATTCTACCAGAGCCGTGGGTGCGTCCTGGGCATTGCGGCATCAGGCTACGGCTCAGCAAGTGTGCCAGGCGGCTACCTGGTCGAGTCTGCACACGTTTACCAAACACTATCAAGTGCATACCTACGCTTCGGCAGATGCCAGCCTAGGTAGACAGGTCCTTCAGGCGGCGGTGGCCCACCTGTAGGAAAGGGCTGTCTGACAGCCCGTTCATGTGGTATCTTTTTACCCACCCAGGGACTGCTTTTGGACGTCCCACTGTCTGGGTCTCCCAATTAGGAGCGAAAAAGAAGAAGGGAATTTTGTTTACTTACCGTAAATTCCTTTTCTTCTAGCTCCAATTGGGAGACCCAGCACCCGCCCTATTTGTTCTTAGGGTTTCGTTTTTCGGGTGCACATGTTGTTCATGTTGTTTCTTAAGTTCTCCGATCTTGTTATCGGATTGAATTTGTTTTTGAAACTGTTATTGGCTTTCCTCCTCCTTGCTTTGGTACTAAAACTGAGGAATCCGTACTCCTACGGGAGGGTGTATAGCCAGAAGGGGAGGGGCCTTACACTTTTGAGTGTAGTTCTTTGTGCGGCCTCCAGAGGCAGTAGCTATACACCCACTGTCTGGGTCTCCCAATTGGAGCTAGAAGAAAAGGAATTTACGGTAAGTAAACAAAATTCCCTTCTTTGTCGCGCGGGTACAGAATCGAGTTCAGTTCTCGTCCTCCAGCTCGGTTCTTCAGAACCTCCCCACATCCAGACCGAGCAGATGCCCTGCTGCAGGCGGTGGACTCCCTAAGAGCGGAAGGAGTAGTGGTTCCTGTACCGCCTCAGGAACAAGGGCGAGGGTTTTACTCCAATCTCTTTGTGGTTCCAAAAAAGGACGGCTCGTTCCGTCCTGTTCTGGATCTAAAGCTGCTCAACAAACATGTGCACGCCAGGCGGTTCCGGATGGAAACCCTCCGCTCTGTCGTGGCCTCAATGTCTCAAGGAGACTTCCTTGCCTCAATAGACATCAAAGATGCTTATCTCCACGTGCCAATTGCTACAGAACATCAACGTTTTCTACGTTTTGTGATAGGAAACGAACATCTTCAGTTCGTAGCTCTGCCATTCGGTCTGGCGACAGCCCCACGGGTTTTCACCAAGGTCATGGCGGCAGTGGTAGCAGTCTTGCACTCTCAGGGACACTCGGTGATCCCTTACCTAGACGATCTACTTGTCAAGGCACCCTCTCAAGAGGCATGCCAACTCAGTCTACATGCTACACTGGAGACTCTACAGACGTTTGGATGGATCATCAACTTTCCAAAGTCGAATCTGTCTCCGACACAGTCACTAACGTATCTTGGCATGGAGTTCCATACTCGAGCAGCGAGAGTGAAGCTTCCGCTGAACAAGCAGCGGTCACTACAGACAGGGGTGCAATCCCTCCTTCAGGGCCAGTCGCACCCCTTACGGCGCCTCATGCACTTCCTCGGGAAGATGGTGGCAGCCATGGAAGCAGTTCCCTTTGCGCAGTTTCATCTGCGCCCACTTCAATGGGACATTCTCCGCCAATGGGACGGGAAGTCAACGTCCCTGGACAGGAAAGTCTCTCTTTCCCAGACGGCCAAGGACTCTCTACAATGGTGGCTCCTTCCCACCTCATTGTCTCAGGGAAGATCCTTCCTGCCCCCATCCTGGGCAGTGGTCACGACAGATGCGAGTCTGTCAGGGTGGGGAGCAGTGTTTCTCCACCACAGGGCTCAGGGGACGTGGACTCCGCAGGAGTCCACCCTTCAGATCAATGTTCTGGAAATCAGAGCAGTGTATCTTGCCCTACTAGCCTTCCAGCAGTGGCTGGAAGGAAGGCAGATCCGAATTCAGTCGGACAACTCCACAGCGGTGGCATACATCAACCACCAAGGGGGGACACGCAGTCGGCAAGCCTTCCAGGAAGTCCGGCGGATTCTGATGTGGGTGGAAGCCACGGCCTCCACCATATCCGCTGTTCACATCCCCGGCGTAGAAAACTGGGAAGCAGACTTCCTCAGTCGCCAGGGCATGGACGCAGGGGAATGGTCCCTTCACCCGGACGTGTTTCAGGAAATCTGTCGCCGATGGGGAGTGCCGGACGTCGACCTAATGGCGTCCCGGCACAACAACAAGGTCCCGGCATTCATGGCGAGGTCGCGCGATCAAAGAGCTCTGGCGGCAGACGCATTAGTTCAAGATTGGTCGCAGTTCCGGCTCCCATACGTCTTCCCACCTCTGGCACTCTTGCCCAGAGTGTTACGCAAGATCAGATCCGATTGCAGCCGCGTCATACTCGTCGCCCCAGACTGGCCGAGGAGATCGTGGTATCCGGATCTGTGGCATCTCACGGTCGGTCGACCGTGGTCACTGCCAGACCGACCAGACTTACTGTCCCAAGGGCCGTTTTTCCATCCGAATTCTGCGGCCCTGAACCTGACTGTGTGGCCATTGAGTCCTGGATCCTAGCGTCTGCAGGATTATCTCAAGGAGTCGTAGCCACAATGAGACAGGCTAGGAAGTCAACGTCTGCTAAGATCTACCACAGGACGTGGAAGATTTTCTTATCTTGGTGCTCTGCACAGAGAGTATCCCCTTGGCCATTTGCATTGCCCACCTTTCTTTCCTTCCTGCAATCGGGGTTGGAAAAGGGCTTGTCGCTCAGTTCCCTTAAAGGGCAAGTCTCGGCACTGTCTGTGTTTTTTCAGAAGCGTCTAGCACGTCTTCCTAAGGTGCGCACGTTCCTACAGGGGGTCTGTCATATTGTGCCCCCGTACAAGCGGCCGTTAGATCCATGGGATCTGAACAGAGTACTTGTTGCTCTGCAAAAGCCGCCCTTCGAGCCTCTAAAGGACGTTTCCTTTTCTCGACTGTCACAGAAAGTGGCGTTTCTTGTCGCGATCACATCGCTTCGGCGAGTGTCTGAGCTGGCAGCTTTGTCATCCAAGGCTCCTTTCCTGGTGTTCCACCAGGACAAGGTAGTGCTGCGCCCCATTCCGGAGTTTCTCCCTAAGGTCGTATCCTCGTTTCATCTTAATCAGGATATATCCTTGCCTTCCTTTTACCCTCATCCGGTTCACCGGTATGAAAAGGACTTACGTTTGCTAGATCTGGTGAGAGCACTCAGAATCTACATCTCCCGAACGGCGCCCATACGCCGTTCCGATGCACTTTTTGTCCTTGTCGCTGGTCCGCGCAAGGGATTGCAGGCTTCTAAAGCCACCCTGGCTCAATGGATCAAAGAACCAATTCTAGAGGCCTACCGCTCTGCGGGGCTTCCGGTTCCTTCAGGGCTAAAAGCCCACTCAACCAGAGCCGTGGGTGCGTCCTGGGCATTACGTCACCAGGCTTCGGCTCAACAGGTGTGCCAGGCAGCAACCTGGTCCAGTCTGCACACTTTCACCAAGCATTATCAGGTGCATACCTATGCTTCGGCGGATGCCAGCTTAGGTAGAAGAGTCCTGCAGGCGGCAGTGACATCCCCGTAGGGGAGGGCTGTTTTTTGCAGCTCTAACATGAGGTATTTCTTTACCCACCCAGGGACAGCTTTTGGACGTCCCAATCGTCTGGGTCTCCCAATAGAGCGCTGAAGAAGAAGGGAATTTCTTCAGCGCTCTATTGGGAGACCCAGACGATTGGGGTATAGCTACTGCCCTCTGGAGGCCACACAAAGCACTACACTAAAAGTGCAAGGCCCCTCCCTCTCTGGCTATACCCCCCCGTGGCATCACGGGTACTCCAGTTTTAGCTTTGTGTGCGAAGGAGGTCAGACATTCCATGCATAGCTCCACAGATTTTAGTCAGCAGTAGCTGCTGACTAGTTCGGATGGAAGAAAAGAGGACACATATAGTGTTCCCAGCATGCTCCCTTCTCACCCCTGGATGGTGTTGTAAGGTTGAGGTACCTATTGCTGGTACAGGGCTGGAGCTTGACATGCTGTTTTTCCTTCCACATCCCCTTGGGGGTTCTGTGGAAGTGGGATCCTGCCGGCCTCAAAGCTCTGTCGCCGGGCTCCATCCACAGACCCATCAGAACCTGATGGATACGGAGCAGGAGTACCATCAGGGACCGGGCCCTGCATCTTACAGGTACTCTGTGTCCCCGGCAGGCACAGACACACTCCGGGCTGGCTGGGTGTTGTAGTGCGCCGGGGACCGTACACTGAGCTGGTGTTCCTACAGTTATCTGGGGGACTTTGTGTTCTGGGAACGCAGCGCCGACCCTCACTGGACCGGGCGGCGCTGCTGTGACTTGTGGTGCGCCGGGGATACGCCGACCGCGCTTTTACGGCGGCGGCGTTTATAACTCTAGTCCCCGGCTTTTGGGCCTAGGACGCCGGCAGCTCCGATCGTTCCCGCCCCCACCCTGTCAATCAGGGTAGGGGAGAGACGCTGTTTCACGGCAGCGAGGAGGGCTGGAGCCTGATTTACATGCTCCAGCCCTCACACTAGGCACAGAGGGAGCAGGCTTCCCGCTCTTGGCCAGGAACGCCCAGGGCCCGCCCCCCTTCTTCCCTCAGGACGCCGGCAGCCATTACATGCATGGCTGGCTGGAAGAAGGACGCAAGGCTCTGGGAGACCTAGACTGAGGGGCTTTGGAAGACCACACACCCGCTCTTTAGCGGGCGGTAAGCGGCTTTTCAGCTGGCCCCTCTAGTGCCTCAGTGTTTGTTAGTGTATTGTGTCACTGGACATAGAGATTTATTGATTTCTTGCACTGTGAGGTCGCTTCCTGGCTGAATACTCCAGATCGCTCTGAGGAAGCAGCAGCATGTCATCCACAAGACGCAAAGCTGCCAAGGCTAGGGCTGTGTGCACTGTGTGTGCTGCTTGTGGGACTGCTCTACCAGCAGGTTCCAAAGACCCCCATTGTGTGCAATGCTCAGATCCGGTGCTGCTTCGCCAGCCGGAGTCAGGAGAGATAGTGAACCAGGCTGAGACGCCTGTAAGTCCTGCCCCGGTGTCAGGGTCAGACTTTGCAGTTTTTGCGGTTAATATGTCGGTGACTATGGCAAAAATCCTGGAAACTTTGCAATCCATGCCTGGGGCTCAGTCTATGGACACGGCGAGGTCTATGTCCTCTAACCCTCCGCAGTTGGATTTAATCCAGACTGCAAGGGGGTCCCCGGCCTCTCAGGATGAGTATGATGACTCAGATGATTGCCCCAGCCACCCCAAGCGGGCTCGCTGGGAAAGACCCTCAACGTCATCACACTGCTCAGGGTCTCAGCGCAATCAGTCTCCCTGTGATGTGTCTGAAGAGTGATCAGGAGTCGAATCCTGGAACCCCTCTCAATCTGGATACCCCGGATGGGGACGCCATGGTAAACGATCTTATCTCAGCCATCAATAGGCTGTTAGATATTTCTCCCCCAACCCCTTCAGCAGAAGAGGCAGCGGCAGAGCAGGAGAAATTTCGTTTCCTCTATCCCAAGCGTAAATTAAGTGCTCTGTTGGATCACTCTGACTTCAGAGAATCAATCCAGAAACACGATGCTCATCCAGAAAAGCGTTTCTCTAAACGTTCTAAGGATACACGTTATCCTTTCCCCCCTGAGGTGGTCAAGCGCTGGACCCAGTGTCCAAAGGTGGATCCCCCGATTTCCAAACTTGCAGCTAGATCCATAGTTGCAGTGGAGGATGGCGCTTCACTTAAGGATGCCAATGACAGACAGATGGACCTTTGGTTAAAATCTGTCTATGAAGCTATCGGCGCGTCGTTTGCTCCAGCATTCGCAGCCGTATGGGCGCTACAAGCTATTTCAGCTGGTTTAGCGAAAGTGGATGCTATCTTACATCCAGCGGTGCCGCAAGTGGCATCCCTTACCTCGCAGATGTCCGCGTTTGCGTCTTACGCTATCAATGCGGTCCTAGAATCTACCAGCCGCACCTCAATGGCGTCTGCCAATTCGGTAGTTTTGCGCAGGGCATTGTGGTTAAAGGACTGGAAAGCAGATGCTGGTTCCAAAAAATGTTTAACCAGCTTGCCTTTGTCTAGAGAAAGACTGTTTGGCGAGCCATTGGCTGACATCATTAAACAGTCCAAGGGTAAAGACTCCTCTTTACCCCAGCCCAGATCAAGCAAACCTCAGCAGAGAAAGTGGCAGCAGAAGTTTCAGTCCTTTCGAGGTTCGGGCAAAACACAATTCTCCTCGTCCAAAGGGACTCAGAGGACGCAAAGAAACTCAGATTCCTGGAGGGCTCATTCACGCCCCAAGAAAGCAAATGGAGGAACCGCTTCCAAAGCGGCTACCTCATGACTTCCAGTCCCCTCCCTCCGCATCTCCGGTCGGGGGCAGGCTCTCCCGCTTTTACGACACTTGGATGTCACAGGTCAAAGACCGGTGGGTGACGGACATTTTGTCGCGCGGGTACAGAATCGAGTTCAGTTCTCGTCCTCCAGCTCGGTTCTTCAGAACCTCCCCACACTCAGACCGTGTAGATGTCCTGCGGCAGGCGGTGGACTCCCTAAGAGCGGAGGGAGTAGTGGTTCCTGTACCGTTTCAGGAACAAGGGAGAGGGTTTTACTCCAATCTCTTTGTGGTGCCAAAAAAGGACGGCTCATTCCGTCCTGTTCTGGACCTAAAACTGCTCAACAAACATGTGCACGCCAGGAGGTTCCGGATGGAAACCCTCCGTTCTGTCATTGCCTCAATGTCTCAAGGAGACTTCCTTGCCTCAATAGACATCAAGGATGCTTATCTCCACGTGCCAATTGCTACAGAACATCAACGTTTTCTACGTTTTGTGATAGGAGACGACCATTTTCAGTTCGTAGCTCTGCCATTTGGTCTGGCGACAGCCCCACGGGTCTTCACCAAGGTCATGGCGGCGGTGGTAGCAGTCTTGCACTCTCAGGGACACTCGGTGATCCCTTACCTAGACGATCTACTTGTCAAGGCACCCTCTCAAGAGGCATGCCAACTCAGTCTACAGGCTACGCTGGAGACTCTCCAGACTTTTGGATGGATCATCAACTTTCCAAAGTCAAATCTGTCACCGACACAGTCACTAACGTATCTTGGCATGGAGTTTCATACTCGAGCAGCGAGAGTGAAGCTTCCGCTAAACAAGCAGCGGTCCCTACAGACAGGGGTGCAATCGCTCCTTCAGGGCCAGTCGCACCCCTTACGGCGCCTCATGCACTTCCTAGGGAAGATGGTGGCAGCCATGGAAGCAGTTCCCTTTGCGCAGTTTCATCTGCGTCCACTTCAATGGGACATTCTCCGCCAATGGGACGGGAAGACGACTTCCCTAGACAGGAAAGTCTCTCTTTCCCAGACGGCCAAGGACTCTCTGCAATGGTGGCTCCTTCCCACCTCATTGTCTCAGGGAAGATCCTTCCTGCCCCCATCCTGGGCAGTAGTCACGACAGATGCGAGTCTGTCGGGGTGGGGAGCAGTGTTTCTACACCACAGGGCTCAGGGGACGTGAACTCAGCAGGAGTCCACCCTTCAGATCAATGTTCTGGAAATCAGGGCAGTGTATCTTGCCCTACTGGCCTTCCAACAGTGGCTGGAAGGAAAGCAGATCCGAATCCAATCGGACAACTCCACAGCGGTGGCATACATCAACCACCAAGGAGGGACGCGCAGCCGGCAAGCCTTTCAGGAAGTCCGGCGCATTCTGAATTGGGTGGAGGACACAGCATCCACCATATCCGCGGTTCACATCCCGGGCGTAGAAAACTGGGAAGCAGACTTCCTCAGTCGCCAGGGCATGGACGCAGGGGAATGGTCCCTTCACCCGGACGTGTTTCAGGAAATCTGTCGCCGATGGGGAGTGCCGGACGTCGACCTAATGGCGTCTCGGCACAACAACAAGGTCCCGGCATTCATGGCGCGGTCGCGAGATCAAAGAGCGCTGGCGGCAGACGCCTTGGTGCAAGATTGGTCGCACTTCCGCCTCCCATATGTATTCCCGCCTCTGGCACTCTTGCCCAGAGTACTACGCAAGATCAGATCCGATTGCAGCCGCATCATACTCGTCGCCCCAGACTGGCCGAGGAGATCGTGGTATCCGGATCTGTGGCATCTCACGGTCGGCCGACCGTGGTCGCTTCCAGACCGTCCAGACCTGCTGTCTCAAGGGCCGTTTTTCCATCAGAATTCTGCGGCCCTGAACCTGACTGTGTGGCCATTGAGTCCTGGATCCTATCGTCAACAGGATTATCCCAGGGAGTGGTAGCCACAATGAGACAAGCTAGGAAGTCAACTTCTGCTAAAATCTACCACAGAACGTGGAAGATTTTCTTAACCTGGTGCTCTGCTCAGGGAGTGTCTCCCTGGCCATTTGCATTGCCCACTTTTCTATCCTTCCTGCAATCAGGGTTGGAAAAGGGCTTGTCGCTCGGCTCCCTTAAAGGGCAAGTCTCGGCACTATCCGTGTTTTTTCAGAAGCGTCTAGCACGTCTTCCTAAGGTGCGCACGTTCCTGCAGGGGGTCTGTCATATTGTGCCCCCGTACAAGCGGCCGTTGGATCCATGGGATCTGAACAGGGTACTAGTGGCTCTCCAGAAGCCGCCCTTCGAGCCTCTCAAAGAAGTTTCTTTTTCTCGCCTGTCACAGAAAGTGGCGTTTCTTGTTGCGATCACATCGCTTCGGCGAGTGTCTGAGCTGGCTGCTCTGTCATCCAAGGCTCCCTTCTTGGTGTTCCACCAGGACAAGGTTGTGCTGCGCCCCATTCCGGAGTTTCTCCCTAAGGTCGTATCCTCGTTTCATCTTAATCAGGATATATCATTGCCTTCCTTTTATCCTCATCCGGTTCACCGGTATGAAAGGGACTTGCGTTTGCTAGATCTGGTGACAGCACTCAGGATCTACATTTCCCGCACGGCGCCCATGCGCCGTTCCGATGCACTTTTTGTCCTTGTCGCCGGTCCGCGCAAGGGGTTGCAGGCTTCTAAAGCCACCTTGGCTCGATGGATCAAAGAACCAATTATAGAGGCCTACCGTTCTGCTGGGCTTCCGGTTCCTTCAGGGCTAAAAGCCCACTCAACCAGAGCCGTAGGTGCGTCCTGGGCATTACGGCACCAGGCTTCGGCTCAACAGGTGTGCCAGGCAGCTACCTGGTCGAGTCTGCACACGTTCACCAAGCATTATCAGGTGCATACCTATGCTTCGGCGGATGCCAGCTTAGGTAGAAGAGTCCTGCAGGCGGCAGTGACATCCCCGTAGGGGGGGGCTGTTTTGCAGCTCTAACATGAGGTATTTCTTTACCCACCCAGGGACAGCTTTTGGACGTCCCAATCGTCTGGGTCTCCCAATAGAGCGCTGAAGAAGAAGGGAATTTTGTTACTTACCGTAAATTCCTTTTCTTCTAGCTCTTATTGGGAGACCCAGCACCCGCCCTGTTGTCCTTCGGGATTGTTTTTTGCTGTTTGCGGGTACACATGTTGTTCATGTTGAACGGTTTTTCAGTTCTCCGATGTTACTCGGAGTTAATTTGTTTAAACCAGTTGTTGGCTTCCTCCTTCTTGCTTTGGCACTAAAACTGGAGTACCCGTGATGCCACGGGGGGGTATAGCCAGAGAGGGAGGGGCCTTGCACTTTTAGTGTAGTGCTTTGTGTGGCCTCCAGAGGGCAGTAGCTATACCCCAATCGTCTGGGTCTCCCAATAAGAGCTAGAAGAAAAGGAATTTACGGTAAGTAACAAAATTCCCTTCGTTTTGTTACTTACCGTAAATTCCTTTTCTTCTAGCTCTTATTGGGAGACCCAGCACCCGCCCTGTTGTCCTTCGGGATTTTTGTTGTTGTTTGCGGGTACACATGTTGTTCATGTTGAACGGTTTTTTTCAGTTCTCCGATGTTTCTCGGAGTTAATTTGTTTAAACCAGTTATTGGCTTCCTCCTTCTTGCTTTGGCACTAAACTGGAGTACCCGTGATACCACGGGGGGGGTATAGCCAGAAGGGGAGGGGCCTTGCACTTTTTAGTGTAGTGCTTTGTGTGGCCTCCGGAGGGCAGTAGCTATACCCCAATCGTCTGGGTCTCCCAATAAGAGCTAGAAGAAAAGGAATTTACGGTAAGTAACAAAATTCCCTTCTTTCAAGCGGTGAACACTCTGAAGGCAGAAGGAGTTGTGATCCCCGTTCCCCTTCAAGAACGTGGTCGCGGTTTTTACTCCAACTTGTTCGTGGTGCCAAAAAAGGACGGATCATTCCGTCCCGTTCTGGACCTCAAACTGCTCAACAGACACGTGAGAACCAGACGGTTCCGGATGGAATCTCTCCGCTCTGTCATCGCCTCGATGTCCCAAGGAGACTTCCTAGCATCAATCGACATCAGGGATGCTTATCTCCATGTGCCGATTGCACCAGAGCATCAACGCTTCCTGCGTTTCGCCATCGGGGACGAACACCTTCAGTTCGTGGCACTGCCTTTCGGCCTGGCGACAGCCCCACGGGTCTTCACCAAGGTCATGGCAGCAGTGGTGGCGGTCCTACACTCTCAGGGCCACTCGGTGATCCCTTACTTAGACGATCTTCTAATCAAGGCACCCTCCCGGGTGGCATGTCAACACAGCCTGACCATTGCTCTGGAGACTCTCCAGAGGTTCGGGTGGATCCTCAATTTCCCAAAGTCAAAATTGACACCGACCCAATCACTGACTTACCTCGGGATGGAGTTTCATACTCTCTCAGCGATAGTGAAGCTTCCGCTGGACAAACAGCGTTCGCTGCAGACAGGGGTGCACTCTCTCCTTCGGGCCCAGTCACACCCCTTGAGGCGCCTCATGCACTTCCTAGTGAAGATGGTGGCAGCAATGGAGGCAGTTCCCTTTGCGCAGTTTCATCTGCGTCCACTTCAATGGGACATTCTCCGCAAATGGGACAGGAGGTCGACGTCCCTAGACAGGAACGTCTCTCTTTCACTGGCAGCCAAAACCTCTCTTCAGTGGTGGCTTCTTCCCACTTCTTTGTCGAAGGGAAAATCCTTCCTGCCCCCATCCTGGGCTGTGGTCACGACGGACGCGAGTCTGTCAGGGTGGGGAGCGGTCTTCCTCCACCACAGGGCTCAGGTAACCTGGACTCCGACAGAGTCCTCCCTTCAGATCAATGTTCTGGAGATAAGGGCAGTGTATCTAGCCCTAAGGGCGTTCCAGCGGTGGCTGGAGGGCAGGCAGATCCGAATACAGTCGGACAACGCCACGGCGGTCGCGTACATCAACCACCAAGGCGGCACACGCGCAGTCGTCAAGCCTTCCAAGAAGTTCGGCGGATTCTGCTGTGGGCGGAAGCCACAGCCTCCACCATCTCCGCAGTTCACATCCCGGGCGTAGAAAACTGGGAAGCAGACTTTCTCAGTCGCCAGGGCATGGACGCAGGGGAATGGTCTCTTCACCCGGACGTGTTTCAAGAGATCTGTTGCCGCTGGGGAATGCCGGCCGTCGACCTCATGGCGTCTCGGCACAACAAAGTCCCGGCATTCATGGCACGGTCTCAAGATCACAGAGCTCTGGCGGCGGACGCATTAGTTCAGGATTGGTCGCAGTTTCGACTGCCTTATGCATTTCCTCCTCTGGCACTACTGCCCAGAGTGTTGCGCAAGATCAGGTCCGACTGCCGCCGCGCCATCCTCGTCGCTCCAGACTGGCCGAGGAGGTCGTGGTACCCGGATCTGTGGCACCTCACGGTGGGTCAACCGTGGGCACTCCCAGACCGACCAGACTTGCTGTCTCAAGGGCCATTTCTTCGGCGCTCCATTGGGAGACCCAGACGATTGGGTGTATAGCTACTGCCTCCGGAGGCCACACAAAGCATTACACTAAAAAGTGTAAGGCCCCTCCCCTTCTGGCTATACACCCCCAGTGGGATCACTGGCTCACCAGTTTTCAAGCTTTGTGCGAAGGAGGCACACATCCATGCAATAGCTCCACTGTTTAGTCAGCAGTAGCTGCTGACTATGTCGGATGGAAGAAAAGTGGGCCCATATAGGGCCCCCAGCATGCTCCCTTCTCACCCCACTTGCGGTTTGTAAGGTTGAGGTACCTATTGCTGGTACGGAGGCTGGAGCCCACATGCTGCTTTCCTTCCCCATCCCCCTGATGGGGCTCTGGGTGAAGTGGGATCTTACCGGTCTCCAGGCACTGAGACCGGGCTCCATCCACAGACCCAGAGAACCTGCTGGATGCGGAGCTGAGTATCCTCAGGGACAGGGCCCTGCGACATTAAGGTACTCTGTGTCCCCGTACACATCGCGCACACACGCACCAGCATTGCTGGGAGTGCTAGTGCGCCGGGGACAACAGCGCAGAGCGCTTGTGCTATTATTCACTGCAGCTTTGCTGAGTGAATTTATGTATTGGGAACGGCCGCGCCGGCCGCTGCTGGGTGTTTTACACTGTGGCGCGGCTGGGACTTGTGGTGCGCCGGGGACTTCCGCGCCGGCCGTGCACATAGGACGGCCGCGCTTATTACTCGAGTCCCCGGCTTTGCGGCCTAGTTTTCCTTTCGTTCCCGCCCCCAGCCCTGCCAGTCAGGGAAGGGGCGGGACGCTGTACAGTAAGTCAGCGCAGGGAGCTGGAGTCTGCTTTGCATTCTCCAGCCCCCTTCACTAGTCTCAGTGGGACGCCGGGTTCCCGCTCTTGTCTCGGGCACGCCCTCGGCCCGCCCCTCGTCTCTGGACGCTGGCAGCCATTCCGGCACGCAGAGCGGGAAAACTGAGACAAGCGCTGAGCTAGCAGTCACAGGAGGCGCCACACACCTGCTTTTGTGCGGGCGGTAAGCGGCAGCTGCAGTGCTGACCCACTAATGCCGAAGTGTCCTGCTGTACTTTTTGTAAAGTCGCTATTCAGGATGCGGGCCTAGAAACACCAGCTAAAAAGCAGCGGTGCTAAAGCACAGACTATACATGGCACTGTAATGGCTATTCTTGGCTGTCTACCCGCCTAGATGGCTAGCCAGCGGCAGCAAACAGCAAGGGTGCTAAGACACAAGCTTTCAAGGCTGCTGGAATTGCATGTGCTGCAGTGTTTATTTTCATGCTTGTATGCTATACATTCACTGTATGTCGCTATTCTTGGCTAATGCTCCTGGATAACTTGACAACAGCAGCAGAAAAGCAAGGGTGCCAAGGCACAAGCTTTCAATGCTGCTTGGATTGCATGTGCTGCAGTGTTTATTTTCATGCTTGTATGCTATACATTCGCTGTATGTAGCTATTCTTCGCTAATGCTCCTGAATAACTAGACAACAGCAGCAGAAAAGCAAAGGTGCCAAGGCACAAGCTTTCTAGGCTGCTTGTACTACATGTGCTGAAGTGTTTATTTGTACTTCATGCTTGTATGCATTCACTGTAAGGTCGCTATTCTTAGCTAATGCTCCTAGATGGCTAGACAACAACAGCAAAAAAGCAGGGGTGCCAAGGCACAGGCTTTCTATGCTGCTTGTACTGCATGTGATACGGTTCCAGGGCCCCCAGTATGTGCAATGGCTCAACCGGGGTCTCCGCTACAGGTAGCCAAAAGACCACCTGTGATCCCTGTCCATGGACAGGGATGGAGTTGCAGTTTCCGCTGCTTTATTGTCTGTGATTATGACTAATATCTTACAGACTTTGCAGTCCAGATAGACCTTGGCCAAGGTTGATTCAATGCCCCTGGCCACCCTGATTGGGAATAAATCAGGGTTCCAGGGGGGTCCCATGCATCCCAGGGTGCAGGCTCTGACACGGACGAGTCCCAGACGGCCTAAGCGAGCTCCATGAGAATGGCCCTCGACTTCATCACTGGTCAGGGTCACCACAGGAGTACTCTCTGTATCATGAGGCAGACGTAGCTGTTCACGACTCTGATCTTGAGACCGCTCTCAATCCGGATGCACCGGATGGTGACGCTATAGTGAATAATCTTATAGCGTCCATCAATGGAAAGTTGGGTATTTCCCCCTCAACTCCTCCAGGGGAGGGGTCAGCTTCACAGCAGGATAAATCCCTCTTTCAGTATCTCAAGTGTATATTGAGTATTTTTCTGGCGCTGACTTCAAAGAAGCAGTTCAGAAACACCACGCTTACCAGATAAGCGTTTTCTCCAAACGTTTTAAGGATACACGTTATCCCTTTCACCTGACGTGGTGAAGCGCTAGACCCAGGGTCCAAAGGTGGATCCCCCAATCCCCAGGCTTGCGGCTAGATCCATAGTTGCAGTGAAGATGGGACTTCACTTAAAGATACCATTGACAGACAGATGGACCTCTGGTTAAAGTCTGTCTGTGAAGCTGTCAGCGTGTCGGTTGCTCCGGCATTCGCAGCCGTATGGGCACTCTAACCTATTTCAGCTGCGCTTGCGCAGCTGGTCTTGAGCACATGTACATCTGTGCCGCAGGTGGTGTCCTTAACCTCGCAATATCTGCATTGCGACTTACCCTAGTAATGCTGTCCTGGAGGGACAGTCGAGGTTGGTCCTTCCCAGGCTCGGGCAGGTCCCAATTGTCCTCGCCCAAAAGGGCTCAAAAGGCTCAGAGGGGCTCAGATTCCGGCCGGGCTCAATCACGCCCAAGGAAGGCAGCAGGAGGAACCGCTACCAAGGCGGTCTCCTCATGACTGTCAGCTCTCTCTTTCCGCATCCGCGGTTGGTGGCAGAATCTCCCGCTTGGGGACATTTAACTGCCACAGGTCACAGACCGGTGGGTGAGAGACATTTTGTCTCACGTGTACAGGATAGAACTCTGTTCTCGTCCTCCGACGCGATTCTTCATTCTCCCCCCCTCCCCCCACCGAGCCGTCGCTCTTCTGCAAGCAGAAGAAGTGGTAATCCCTGTTCCTCTTCAGGAACAAGACACGGTTTTTTCCTCCAATCTGATTGGGGTGCCAAAAAAGGGGTGGCTCTTTCCGTTCCGTTCTGGACCTAACACTGCTCACCAAGCACGTGAAGGCCAGGCGGTTCCGGATGTAACCCTCCGCTCCGTCATTGCCTCAATGTCGCAAGGAGATTTCCTAGCATCAATAGACATCAGGATGCCTATCTCTACGTGCCGATTGCTCCAGAGCACCAGCGTGTGCTACGTTTTCGTTATTGAAGACGAGTATCTTCAGTGCGTAGCCCTGCCCTTCGGTCTGGCGACAGCCCTACGGGTTTTCACCAAGTTCAGGGCAGCAGTGGGAGCAGTCCTGCACTCTCAGGGTCACTCTGTGATCCTTACTGGGACGATCCACTTGTCAAGGCACCCTCTCAAGAGGCATGCCAACGCAGCCTGAACGTGGCGCTGGAGACTCTCCAGAGTTTCGGGTGGATCATCAACTTTTCAAGGTTACATCGGGCACCGACCCAATCGCCGACATATCTGAGCATGGAGTTTCACACTCTCTCAGCGGTAGTGAACCTTCCGCTGGACAAGCAGCGTTCACTACAGACGGGGGTGCAGTCTCTCCTTCAAGTCCAGTCACACCCCTTAAGACGTCTCATGCAGAGGCAGTCACTTTCGCGCAGTTTCATCTGCGTCCACTTCAATGGGACATGCTTTGCCAATGGGTTGGGGAGTCGACGTCCCTAGACAGGAACTTTTCCCTTCTCAGACGGTCATGGAGTCCATCCTTCAGATCAATGTTTTGGAAATCTGGGCACTGTATCTTGCCCTGCAAGCCTTCCAGCAGTGGCTGGAAGGAAAACAGATCCGAATTCAGTCGGACAATTCCACAGCGGTGGCAGACATCGCCCACCAAGGCGGAACACGCATCGCCAAGCCTACCTGGCAATCCGGCGGATTCTGATGTGGGTGGGGGACAGAGCATCCACCATATCCGCAGTTCACATCCCGGGCGTAGGAAATTGGGAAGCAGACTTCCTCAGTCGCCTGGGTATGGACGCAGGGGAATGGCCTCTGCACCCAGAATGGTGTCAGGAAATCTGTAGCCGCTGGGGGATGCCGGACGTCGACCTAATGGCGTCTCGACACAACAACAAGGTCCCGATTTTCACGGCGCGGTCTCACGAGCAAAGAGCTCTGGCGGCAGGCGCCTTAGTTCAGGATTGGTCGCAGTTCCAGCTACCCTATGTGTTTCCACCTCTGGCACTGTTGCCCAGAGTGCTACGCAAGCTTAGCTCCGCTTGCCGCCGCGCCATCCTCGTAGTCCCAGACTGGCCGAGGAGGTCGTGGTTCCCGGATCTGTGGCATCTCACGGTCGGCCAACCGTGGGCACCCTCAGACCGGCCAGACTTACTGTCCCAAGGGCCGTTTTTTCCACTGAATTCTACGACCCTGATCATGACTGTGTGGCCATCGAGCCCGGGATCCTAGCGTCTTCAGGATTGTCTCAAGTCGTCATTGCCACCATGAGACGGGCTAGGAAGCTGACGTCTGCCACGATCTACCACAAGACGTGGAAGATATTCTTCTCTTAGCGCTCTGCTCAGGGAGTGTCTCCCTGGACATTTGCATTGCCTACCTTTCCTTCCTTCCTGCAATCTGGTTTGGGGAAAGGGTTTGTCGCTCGGCTCCCTTAACGGACGAGTCCCAGCGCTGTCTGTATTCTTTCAGAATCGCATAGTACGACTTCCTCAGGTACGCACGTTCCTGCAGGGGGTTGGTCGCATTCTCCCTCCGTACAAGAGGCCGTTAGACCCATGGGATCTGCACAGGGTACTTATGGCTCTCCAGGAGCCGCCCTTGGGGCCTCTGAGGGATGTTTTTTTCACTTTCTCGACTGTCACAGAAAGTGGCTTTTTTAGTAACGGTCACGTCTCTTCAGAGAGTGTCCGAGCTAGCAGCGCGGTCATCCAAAGCTCCTTTCCTGGTGTTTCACCAAGACAAGGTAGTGCTGCGCCTGATTACGGGGTTTCTCCCTAAGGTGGTATCCCCCTTTCATCTCAGTCAGGATATCTCCTTACCTTCCTTTTGTCCTCATCCAGTTCTTCGATATGAATTGGATTTGCATTTGTTGGATCTGATGAGAGAGCTCAGAATCTACTTTTCCCGCACGGCGCCCCTGCGCCGCTCGGATGCACTCTTTATACTTGTCGCTGGTCAGCGCAAAGGGTCGCAGGCTTCCAAAGCCACCCTGGCTCGATGGATCAAGGAACCAATTCTTGAAGCCTACCGTTCTGCTGTGCTTCCGGTTCCATCAGGGCTGAAGGCCCATTCTACCAGAGCCGTGGGTGCGTCCTGGGCATTACGACACCAGGCTACGGCTCAACAGGTGTTCCAGGCAGCTACCTGGTCGAGTCTGCACACTGTCACCAAACATTATCAGGTGCATACCTATGCTTCGGCGGACGCCAGCCTAGGTAGAAGAGTCCTGCAGGCGGCAGTTGCCTCCCCGTAGGGGAGGGCTGTCTTTGCAGCTCTAACATGAGGTATTTCTTTACCCACCCAGGGACAGCTTTTAGACGTCCCAATCGTCTGGGTCTCCCAATGGAGCGCCGAAGAAGAAGGGAATTTTGTTACTTACCGTAAATTCCTTTTCTTCTAGCTCCTATTGGGAGACCCAGCACCCGCCCTGTTGTCCTTCGGGATTTTTGGGTTGGTTTTCTTCAGCGCTCTATTGGGAGACCCAGACGATTGGGGTATAGCTACTGCCTCCGGAGGCCACACAAAGCACTACACTAAAAAGTGCAAGGCCCCTCCCCTTCTGGCTATACCCCCCCGTGGTATCACGGGTTCTCCAGTTTTCAAGCTTTGTGCGAAGGAGGTCAGACATCCATGCATAGCTCCACAGATTTTAGTCAGCAGTAGCTGCTGACTATTTCGGATGGAAGAAAAGAGGGCCCATATAGGGCCCCCAGCATGCTCCCTTCTCACCCGTTGATGGTGTTGTAAGGTTGAGGTACCTATTGCTGGTACGGAGGCTGGAGCCCACATGCTGCTTTCCTTCCACATCCCCCTGGGGGGCTCTGAGGAAGTGGGATCCTGCCGGCCTCAAAGCTCTGACGCCGGGCTCCATCCACAGACCTATTTGAACCTGCTGGATACGGAGCTGGAGTACCGTTCAGGGACATGGCCCTGCACCATTACAGGTACTCTGTGTCCCCGTACACACAGGCACAGCACACTCCAGACTTGCTGGGTGTGCTAGTGCGCCGGGGACAGTAAAGGGTTACAGTCACTGCAGCTTTGCTGAGTGACTTTGTGTATTGGGAACTACCGCGCCGGACGCTCCGGGAGCGGCGGCGCGGCTGGGACTTGTAGTTCGCCGGGGACTGGGCGCCGACCGCGCTTTTACGGCGGCGGCGCTTATAAATCCAGTCCCCGGCTTCTGCGGCCTAGTGCCGCTTCGTTCCCGCCCCCTCCCTGTCACTCAGGGAAGGGGACAGACGCTGAGCAATCAGCAGCGCCGAGGGCTGGAGCCTTATTTACATGCTCCAGCCCTCTCACTGCACACTGTCGGACGCCGGATTCCCGCTCTGACTTGGGGCACGCCCACGGCCCGCCCCTCCTCACACGAGCTGGGGAAGACGCCGGCAGCCATTACTGCAGTCCGAGCTCGGACTTTCGGCAACCAGGCAGGACGGTGGCGACCATACACCCGCTTATAGGCGGGCGGTAAGCGGCACACATAGTGCTGACCCCAATATATACTGCAGTGTGTACATGTGTATTTTAACTGCATAGGTCGCTATATGCCCGCTTGGAGAGCGACACATCAGCAGCAGGAAAGCAGGTGTGCTAAGGCACAGGCTTTCTAGGCTGCTTGTATTGCACGTACTGAAGTGTTCATTTGTGTTTATGCTTGTATGCTATACACTGCACTGTACAGTCGCTAGTCTTAGCTATATTCTCCTGGAATGGCTAGACTACAGCAGCAGAAAACCAAGGGTGCTGGGGCACAGGTTTTTTTCTATGCTGCTTGTATTGCATGGGCTGCAGTGTGCATTTGTACTTGTGCTTGTATGCTATACATTGCACTGTATGGTCACTCTTCTGGGCTATATTCCCCTAGATGACTAGTCTACAGCAGCAGAAGAGCAGAGGTGCCAGGGCACAGGCTTCTATGCTGCTTGTATTGCTTGTGCTGCAGTGTTCATTTGTACTTTATGCTTGTATGCTATACATTGCACTGTACGGTCACCAATCTTGGCTATATACTTCTAGATGGCTAGTCGGCAGCGGCAAAAAAGCAACACAGATTTTCAGTGCTGTTTTTACTACATGGGATGCTGTTCATGACACCGTCCCATTGTGTGCATGCTCCCCTGTAGCACTTCGTCTGCCGGGGTCTCTAGCACTTCGTCTGCCGGGGTCTCTACTAGTCGTGGCCAAAGAAACCACCTGTCATCCCTGTCCAAGGACAGGGACGGAGTTGCAGTTTCGACAGATATATTGTCATAAGATAGAGACTTGCAGTCCAGACAGGCCATGGGCAATCTTCCTGACCAACCTCATTTGGAACGGGGGGGTCCCAGGAGGACTCTCTGTATGATAAGGCAGCTCTCCAGGACTTTGATCCTGACATCGCTATCAATCCGGATACACCGGATGGTAACGCCATACGGAATGATCCTATAGCGTCCATCAATGGAAGGTTGGATCTTTCTCCCTCAGCTCCCCCAGTGGAGGAGTCAGCTTCACAGCAGGAGAAGTCCCTTTTCAGTATCTCAAACGGATATTGAGTATTTTTCTGGCCACGCTGACTTCAGAGAAGCAGTCCAGAAACACCACGCTTACCAGATAAGCGTCTTCTCCAAACGTTTTTAAGATACACGTTATCCCTTTTCCCCTGACGTGGTCAAGCGCTGGACCCAGGGTCCAAAGGTGGATTCTCCAATCTCCAGGCTTGCGTCTAGAGCCATAGTTGCACTGGAGATGGGGCTTCACTTAAAGATGCCATTCACAGACAGATGGACTCTGGTTGAAATCTGTCTAGGAGGCTATCGGCGTGTCGGTTGCTCCGGCATTCACAGCCGTATAGGCAACCTAACCTTTTCAGCTGTTCTTGCGCAGCTGGCCTTGAGCACATGTACATCTGTACCGCAGAGGCGTCCGTAACTCCGCAATGTCTGCACTGCGACTTACCCTATTAATGCTGTCCTAAAAGTACAGTCGAGGTTTCGGTCCTTCCCAAGCTCGGGCAGGTCCCAATTGTCCTCGTGCAAAAGGGCTACAAAACCTCAGACGGGCTCAGATTCCGGCCGGGCTCAATCACGCCCAAGGAAGGCAGCCGGAGGAACCGCTACCAAGGCGGTCTCCTCATGACTCTCAGCTCTCTCTCTCTCTCCGCATCCGCGGTTGATGGCAGACTCCCCCGCCTTTGGCGACATTTAGCTGCCACAGGTCACAGACCGGTGGGTGACGGACATTGTGCTCACGTGCACAGGACAGTGTTCTGTTCTCGTCCTCCGACTCCATTCTTCAGAACGGCCCCACCTCCCCACCGAGCAGATGCCCTGCTGCAGGCGGTGGACGCTCTAAGAGCAGAAGGAGTGGTGATCCCTGTCCCCCCTCAGGAACGAGGGCGAGGGATTGTACTCCAATCTCTTTGTGGCTCCAAAAAAGGACGGCTCCTTCCGTCCTGTTCTGGACCTAAAGCTGCTCAATAAGCATGCGAACGCCAGGCGGTTCCGGATGGAATCCCTCCGATCCGTCATTACCTCAATGTCTCGAGGAGACTTCCTTGCCTCAACAGACATCAAAGATGCCTATCTCCACGTGCCAATTGCTACGGAGCACCAACGTTTTCTACGTTTTGTGATAGGAGACGACCATCTTCAGTTCGTAGCTCTGCCATTCGGTCTGGCGACAGCACCACGGGTGTTCACCAAGGTCATGGCAGCAGTGGTAGCAGTCTTGCACTCTCAGGGACACCCGGTGATCCCTTACTTGGACGATCTACTCGTCAAAGCACCCTCCCTCGAGGCATGACAACGCAGCCTGAATGTTACGCTGGAGACTCTCCAGACTTTCGGGTGGATCATCAATTTGGCAAGGTCAAATCGGTCACCGACTCAATCACTAACGTATCTCGGCATGGAGTTCACACTCTATCAGCGATAGTGAAGCTTCCGCTGAACAAGCAGCGTTCACTGCAAACAGAGGTGCAGTCTCTCCTTCAAGGCCAGTCGCACCCCTTAAGGCGCCTCATGCACTTCCTAGGGAAGATGGTGGCAGCCATGGAGGCAGTTCCCTTTGCGCAGTTTCATCTGCGCCAACTGCAAGGGGACATTCTCCGCCAATGGGACGGGCAGTCAACCTCCCTGGACAGGAAAGTCTCCCTTTCCCAGACGGACAAGGACTCTCTGCAATGGTGGCTTATTCCCACCTCATTGTCACAGTGAAGATCCTTCCTACCCCCATCCTGGGCAGTGGTCACGACAGATACGAGTCTGTCAGGGTGGGGAGCAGTTTGTCTCCGCCACAGGGCTCAGGGGACGTGGACTCAGCAGGAGTCCACCCTTCAGATCAATGTTCTGGAAATCGGGGCAGGGTATCTTACCCTACTAGCTTTCCAGCAGTGGCTAGAAAGAGAGCAGATCCGAATCCAGTCGGACAACTCCACAGCGGTGGCATACATCAACCACCAAGGAGGGACGCGCAGTCGGCAAGCCTTCCAGGAAGTCCGGCGAATCCTCATGTGGGTGGAGGACACAGCATCCACCATATCCGCAGTTCACATCCCGGGCGTAGAAAACTGGGAAGCAGACTTCCTCAGTCGCCAGGGTATGGACGCAGGGGAATGGTCCCTTCACCCGGACGTGTTTCAGGAAATCTGTCGCCGCTGGGGGGTGCCGGACGTCGACCTAATGGCGTCTCGGCACAACAACAAGGTCCCGGCATTTATGGCACGATCGCGCGATCACAGAGCTCTGGCGGCAGACGCCTTAGTGCAAGATTGGTCGCAGTTCCGGCTCACATATGTGTTTCCACCTCTGGCACTCTTGCCCAGAGTACTGCGCAAAAAATCAGATCCGATTGCAGCCGCGTCATACTCGTCGCCCCAGACTGGCCGAGGAGATCGTGGTACCCGGATCTGTGGCATCTCACGGTCGGCCGACCGTGGTCACTACCAGGCTGGCCAGACTTACTGTCCCAAGGGCCGTTTTTCCATCGGAATTCTGCGGCCCTGAACCTGACTGTGTGGCCATTGAGTCCTGGATCCTAGCGTCTTCAGGATTATCCCAAGGGGTCGTTGCCACCATGAAACAGGCTAGGAAGTCCACCTCTGCTAAGATCTACCACAGAACGTGGAAGATTTTCTTAACCTGGTGCTCGGCTCAGGGAGTGTCTCCCTGGCCATTTGCATTGCCTACTTTTCTTTCCTTCCTGCAATCGGGGTTAGAAAAGGGCTTGTCGCTCGGCTTCCTTAAGGGGGAAGTCTCGGCACTATCCGTGTTTTTTCAGAAGCGTCTAGCACGTCTTTCTAAGGTGCGCACGTTCCTACAGGGGGTCTGTCATATCGTACCCCCGTACAAGCGGCCGTTAGATCCATGGGATCTCAACAGGGTATTAGTTGCTCTCCAGAAGCCGCCTTTCGAGCCTCTGAAGGAAGTTTCCTTTCTCGCCTGTCACAGAAGGTGGCGTTTCTCGTTGCGATCACATCGCTTCGGCGAGTGTCTGAGCTGGCAGCTCTGTCATCCAAGGCTCCCTTCCTGGTGTTCCACCAGGACAAGGTAGTGCTGCGCCCCATTCCGGAGTTTCTCCCTAAGGTCGTATCCTCATTTCATCTTAATCAGGATATATCCTTGCCTTCCTTTTGTCCTCATCCGGTTCACCGGTATGAAAAGGACTTACGTTTGTTAGATCTGGTGAGAGCACTCAGACTCTACATTTCCCGCACGGCGCCCATGCGCCGTTCCGATGCACTTTTTGTCCTTGTCGCTGGTCCGCGCAAGGGGTTGCAGGCTTCTAAAGCCACCCTGGCTCGATGGATCAAAGAACCAATTCTAGAGGCCTACCGTTCTGCGGGGCTTCCGGTTCCTTCAGGGCTAAAAGCCCACTCAACCAGAGCCGTGGGTGCGTCCTGGGCATTACGACACCAGGCTTCGGCTCAACAAGTGTACCAGGCAGCTACCTGGTCCAGTCTGCACACTTTCACCAAGCATTATCAGGTGCATACCTATGCTTCGGCGGATGCCAGCTTAGGTAGAAGAGTCCTGCAGGCGGCAGTGACACCCCCGTAGGGGAGGGCTGTTTTGCAGCCCTAACATGAGGTATTTCTTTACCCACCCAGGGACAGCTTTTGGACGTCCCAATCGTCTGGGTCTCCCAATAGAGCGCTGAAGAAGAAGGGAATTTTGTTACTTACCGTAAATTCCTTTTCTTCTAGCTCTTATTGGGAGACCCAGCACCCGCCCTGTTGTCCTTCGGGATGTTTTTGTTGTTTGCGGGTACACATGTTGTTCATGTTGAACGGTTTTTCAGTTCTCCGATGTTACTCGGAGTTAATTTGTTTAAACCAGTTATTGGCTTTCCTCCTTCTTGCTTTGGCACTAAAACTGGAGAACCCGTGATACCACGGGGGGTATAGCCAGAAGGGGAGGGGCCTTGCACTTTTTAGTGTAGTGCTTTGTGTGGCCTCCGGAGGCAGTAGCTATACCCCAATCGTCTGGGTCTCCCAATAAGAGCTAGAAGAAAAGGAATTTACGGTAAGTAACAAAATTCCCTTCTTTTCCATCTGAATTCTGCGGCCCTCAACCTGACTGTGTGGCCATTGAGTCCTGGCTCCTAGCGTCCTCAGGGTTATCTCAAGATGTCATTGCCACCATGAGACAGGCCAGGAAACCAACGTCCGCCAAGATCTATCACAGGGCTTGGAGGATCTTCTTATCCTGGTGCGCTGATCAGGGTTTTACCCCCTGGCCGTTTGCCTTACCCACTTTTCTTTCCATCAATCAGGAATGGACAAGGGTTTGTCTCTCGGCTCTCTCAAGGGACAAGTATCGGCGCTTTCCGTGTTTTTTCAAAAGCGTCTAGCCAGGCTTCCGCAGGTCCGCACGTTCCTGCAGGGAGTTTGCCACATAGTCCCACCTTACAAGCGTCCGATGGAACCCTGGGATCTTAACAGGGTGCTAGCGGCTCTTCAGAAACCACCTTTCGAGCCGATGCGGGATGTCTCTCTATCACGCCTTTCGCAGAAGGTGGCCTTCCTTGTGGCAGTCACATCACTCCGGAGAGTGTCTGAGCTAGCAGCGCTGTCATGCAAAGCCCCCTTCCTGGTGTTTCACCAGGATAAGGTGGTTCTGCGTCCGGTCCCGGAATTTCTCCCTAAGGTGGTATCCCCTTTTCATCTCAATCAGGATATCTCCTTACCTTCTTTTTGCCCTCATCCAGTTCACCAATGTGAAAAGGATCTGCACTTGTTAGATCTGGTGAGAGCACTCCGGCTCTACATTTCTCGCACAGCGCCCCTGCGCCGTTCTGATGCGCTCTTTGTCCTTGTCCTGGCCAGCGTAAGGGGTCGCAGGCTTCCAAGTCAACCTTGGCTCGGTGGATCAAGGAACCGATTCTTGAAGCCTACCGTTCTTCTGGGCTTCCGATTCCTTCAGGACTGAAAGCCCATTCTACCAGAGCCGTAGGTGCATCCTGGGCATTGCGGCACCAGGCTACGGCTCAGCAGGTGTGTCAGGCGGCTACCTGGTCGAGTCTGCACACTTTCACGAAACACTATCAGGTGCATGCCTATGCTTCGGCAGATGCCAGCCTAGGTAGGCGAGTCCTTCAGGCGGCGGTTGCCCACCTGTAAGAGGGGGCCGTTTTCGGCTCTTTTTATCGAGGTATTCTTTCTTTGTCGCTCCATTGGGAGACCCAGACAATTGGGTGTATAGCTTCTGCCTCCGGAGGCCACACAAAGTATTACACTTTAAAAAGTGTAACCCCTCCCCTCTGCCTATACACCCTCCCGTGCATCACGGGCCCATCAGTTTTATGCTTTGTGTTGAAGGAGGCACACATTCACGCAAGCTCCACATTTTAGTCAGCAGCAGCTGCTGATTTTATCGGATGGAAGAAAAGAGGGCCCCCCACAGGGCCCCCGGCATGCTCCCTTCTCACCCCACTAATGTCGGCGGTGCTGTTAAGGTTGAGGTACCCATTGCGGGTACAAAGGCTGGAGCCACATGCCGTTTTCCTTCCCCATCCCTTAGAGGCTCTGGGAGAAGTGGGATCCTAACCGGTCACCATGCACTGGGACCGGGCTCCCTCCGCAGCCTCTGGGGGAATCTGACGGACAGGAGACTGGGTATCATCAGGGACAGGCCCTGCTTCTAAGAGGTACTCTGTGTCCCCTTGGGGACGGCGCATGGAGCGCCTGTGTAACAGACGCTGCAGCGACTGCTGTGTTTTTTGTGACGCCGGGACTACCGCGCCGACCGCGCCTGTTTGCCGGCCGTGTTATTAAATTTAGTCCCCGGCTTCTGCGGCCTAGTACAATAACTCCCGCCCCCGGGCCTGCCAGTCAGGGGTAAGGGCGGGACGCTCGACTGGACGTTGGCAGTGAGGGCTGGAGCATACTTAGGTATCCTCCTCCCCCCTCACTGAGCACTGTGGGGCACCAGATTCCCGCACTTTTAGTCACGCCCACGGCTCCCTCCTCCTCTGAGAACGCTGGCAGCCATTGTTATAACTTCTGCCGGTGGAGGAATACAGAACGAGCTCTGCAGCTCTGGGAGGCCCAGGCAGGGAATCTGGTGGACACACAACCGCTTTGGGCGGTCGGTAAGCCGCACCGGTTACCAGGTGCTGGCCCCCTTGGGTGCCGAAGTGTATATATGTGTATATGTGTGTGTGTGTATATATGTGTATATATATATATATATATATATATATATATAATTAGTATACATTTTCTCTGTTCAGCCGCATTATTTGCCTTTGGCTATATACCCTCACTGTTTGCTCTAAAAGGAGACAACAGCATGTCGTCCGCAAAGAGCAAGGGTGCCAAGGCACAGGCTTATTTTGCAACCTGTACCTCTTGTGCGGCTATGTTACCTGCAGGTTCCACCTACCCTCATTGTGTGCAATGCTCGGCCCCCGTGGCACTCTCTCAGCCGGAGCCTCAGGCACTGGTGGGACCCTCGGCTCAGGTAGAACCGCCGGCTTCCACTGTCCAGGTGGCAGGGACAGAGTTTGCAGTTTTGGCTGAGAAACTCTGAGTCGCTTTCACAGTCCATGGCTCAGTCTATGGACAGATGGTCTGCTAAGATACTAGAAGCCTTGCAGTCCAGACCGGTAACACAGGCCCAGGGCACTGTGCGTTCATCGCCCCCAGGCCCCCCTCGGTCGGCGCAGCAAAGTGCTCCTGAGGTGACACCTAGGTCCCACGGTGAGGACTCCGACTTGGACCGCAGTCCCAGACCGGCTAAGCGGGCTCGCTGGGAACCTTCCTCGACTTCATCACGCTGCTCAGGGTCTCAGCATGAGGACTCTCTGGAGGATGAAGCGGAGGTCGCAGCTCAGGGCTCTGACCCTGACGTTGCTCTCAATCTTGATACACCTGAAGGGGACGCCATAGTAAATGACCTTATAGCGTCCATCAACCAGGTGCTAGAACTTTCTCCTCCAACTCCACCTATAGAGGAGTCGGCTTCACAGCAGGAGAAACACCAGTTTAGGTTTCCCAAACGTACACGGAGTGCGTTTTTCGATCACTCTAACTTCAGAGATGCTGTCCAGAAGCACCGAGCATTTCCGGACAAGCGCTTTACTAAGCGCCTTAATGACACACGTTGCCCCTTCCCCCCCTGACGTAGTTAAGGGTTGGGCTCAGTGTCCCAAGGTGGATCCTCCAGTCTCTAGACTGGCGGCTAGATCCGTAGTATCAGTGGCAGATGGCTCATCGCTCAAGGATGCCACTGACAGGCAAATAGAGCTCCTGATGAAATCCATCTATGAAGCCATAGGCGCGTCTTTTGCTCCGGCATTCGCAGCCGTGTGGGCACTCCAAGCTATCTCAGCTTGTCTGTCTGAGATTAATGCGGTCACACGTACCTCTACTCCGCAGGTTGTGTCTTTGACTTCTCAGGCGTTGGCTTTTTCGTCCTACGCCATGAACGCCGTCCTGGACTCTGCGAGCCGTACAGCGGTAGCATCCGCCAATTCGGTGGCAGTCCGCAGGGCCATGTGGCTACGCGAATGGAAGGCAGACTCTGCTTCCAAGAAGTTCTTAACCGGTTTGCCATTTTCTGGCGACCGTTTGTTTGGCGAGCAATTGGACGAAATTATTAAACAATCCAAGGGAAAGGACTCGTCCTTACCCCAGTCCAAACCAAACAGACCTCAGCAGCGAAAGATACAACCGAGGTTTCGGTCCTTTCGGCCCTCAGCCAGGTCCCATTCCTCCACGTCCAACAGGTCAGAGAAGGGCCAGAGGAACTCTTCTGCATGGCGGTCTAAGTCACGTCCTAAAAAGACCGCCGGAGGAACCGCCCCCAAGGCGGCCTCCTCATGACTTTCGGCCTCCCCAAACCGCATCCTCGGTCGGTGGCAGGCTCTCCCGCTTTTGCGACGCCTGGTGGCCACATGTCCAAGACCGATGGGTGAGAGACATTCTGTCTCACGGTTACAGGATAGAGCTCAGTTCTCGTCCTCCGACTCGTTTCTTCAGAACATCTCCGCCCCCCCGAGCGAGCCGATGCACTTTTTCAGGCGGTGAACACTCTGAAGGCAGAAGGAGTGGTGATCCCCGTTCCCCTTCAAGAATGTGGTCGCGGTTTTTACTCCAACTTGTTCGTGGTGCCAAAAAAGGACGGATCATTCCGTCCAGTTCTGGACCTCAAACTGCTCAACAGACACGTGAGAACCAGACGGTTCCGGATGGAATCTCTCCGCTCTGTCATCGCCTCGATGTCCCAAGGAGACTTCCTAGCATCAATCGACATCAGGGATGCTTATCTCCATGTGCCGATTGCACCAGAGCATCAACGCTTCCTGCGTTTCGCCATCAAAGACGAACACCTTCAGTTCGTAGCACTGCCTTTCGGCCTGGCGACAGCCCCACGGGTCTTCACCAAGGTCATGGCAGCAGTAGTGGTGGTCCTACACTCTCAGGGCCACTCGGTGATCCCTTACTTAGACGATCTTCTAGTCAAGGCACCCTCCCGGGTGGCATGCCAACACAGCCTGACCATTGCTCTGGAGACTCTCCAGAGGTTCGGGTGGATCATCAATTTCCCAAAGTCAAAATTGACACCGACCCAATCGCTGACTTACCTCGGGATGGAGTTTCATACTCTCTCAGCGATAGTGAAGGTACCGCTGGACAAACAGCGTTCACTACAGACAGGGGTGCACTCTCTCCTTCGAGCCCAGTCACACCCCTTGAGGCGCCTCATGCACTTCCTAGGGAAGATGGTGGCAGCAATGGAGGCAGTTCCCTTTGCGCAGTTTCATCTGCGTCCACTTCAATGGGACATTCTCCGCAAATGGGACAGGAGGTCGACGTCCCTAGACAGGAACGTCTCCCTTTCACGGGCAGCCAAAACCTCTCTTCAGTGGTGGTTTCTTCCCACTTCTTTGTCGAAAGGAAAATCCTTCCTGCCCCCATCCTGGGCTGTGGTCACGACTGACGCGAGTCTGTCAGGGTGGGGAGCGGTCTTCCTCCACCACAGGGCTCAGGGAACCTGGACTCCGACAGAGTCCTCCCTTCAGATCAATGTTCTGGAGATGAGGGCAGTGTATCTAGCCCTAAAGGCGTTCCAGCGGTGGCTGGAGGGCAGGCAGATCCGAATACAGTCGTACAACGCCACGGCGGTCGCGTACATCAACCACCAGGGCGGCACACGCAGTCGTCAAGCCTTCCAAGAAGTTCGGCGCATTCTGCTGTGGGCGGAAGCCACAGCCTCCACCATCTCCGCAGTTCACATCCCGGGCGTAGAAAACTGGGAAGCAGACTTTCTCAGTCGCCAGGGCATGGACGCAGGGGAATGGTCTCTTCACCCGGACGTGTTTCAAGAGATCTGTTGCCGCTGGGGAACGCCGGACGTCGATCTAATGGCGTCTCGGCACAACAACAAAGTCCCGGCATTCATGGCACGGTCTCAAGATCACAGAGCTCTGGCGGCAGACGCATTAGTTCAGGATTGGTCGCAGTTTCGACTGCCTTATGTATTTCCTCCTCTGGCACTGCTGCCCAGAGTGTTACGCAAGATCAGGTCCGACTGCCGCCGCGCCATCCTCATCGCTCCAGACTGGCCGAGGAGGTTGTGGTACCCGGATCTGTGGCACCTCACGGTGGGTCAACCGTGGGCACTCCCAGACCGACCAGACTTGCTGTCTCAAGGGCCTTTTTTCCATCTGAATTCTGCGGCCCTCAACCTGACTGTGTGGCCATTGAGTCCTGGCTCCTAGCGTCCTCAGGGTTATCTCAAGATGTCATTGCCACTATGAGACAGGCCAGGAAACTAACGTCCGCCAAGATCTACCACAGGACTTGGAGGATCTTCTTATCCTGGTGCTCTGATCAGGGTTTTACTCCCTGGCCGTTTGCCTTGCCCACTTTTCTTTCTTTCCTTCAATCCGGAATGGACAAGGGTTTGTCTCTCGGCTCTCTCAAGGGACAAGTATCGGCGCTTTCCGTGTTTTTTCAAAAGCGTCTAGCCAGGCTTCCGCAGGTCCGCACGTTCCTGCAGGGGGTTTGCCACATAGTCCCACCTTACAAGCGTCCGCTAGAACCCTGGGATCTTAACAGGGTGCTGACGGCTCTCCAGAAGCCACCTTTCGAGCCGATGCGGGATGTCTCTCTATCACGCCTTTCGCAGAAGGTGGCCTTCCTAGTGGCAGTCACATCACTTAGGAGAGTGTCTGAGCTAGCAGCGCTGTCATGCAAAGCCCCCTTCCTGGTGTTTCACCAGGATAAGGTGGTTCTGCGTCCGGTCCCGGAATTGCTCCCTAAGGTGGTATCCCCTTTTCATCTCAATCAGGATATCTCGTTACCTTCTTTTCTTCAGCGCTCTATTGGGAGACCCAGACGATTGGGGTATAGCTACTGCCCTCTGGAGGCCACACAAAGCACTACATCAAAAGTGCAAGGCCCCTCCCCCTCTGGCTATACCCCCCCCGTGATATCACGGGTTCTCCAGTTTTTAGCTTTGTGTGCGAAGGAGGTCAGACATTCCATGCATAGCTCCACAGATTTTAGTCAGCAGTAGCTGCTGACTATTTCGGATGGAAGAAAAGAGGACACATATAGTGTCCCCAGCATGCTCCCTTCTCACCCCTGGATGGTGTTGTAAGGTTGAGGTACCTATTGCTGGTACAGGGCTGGAGCCTGACATGCTGTTTTCCTTCCACATCCCCTGGTAGGGCTCTGTGGAAGTGGGATCCTGCCGGCCTCTCAGCTCTGACGCCGGGCTCCATCCACAGACCCATTAGAACCTGATGGAGACGGAGCAGGAGTACGATCAGGGACAGGCCCTGCATCATACAGGTACTCTGTGTCCCCGGCAGGCACAGACACACTCCGGGCTGGCTGGGTGTTGTAGTGCGCCGGGGACCGCAAGGTTGGAGTTAGTGTCCCTACAGATTACTGGGGGATTTTTTGTGTATGGGAACGCAGCGCCGACCCCCTCTGGACCGGGCGGCGCTGCTGTGACTTGTGGTGCACCGCCGCCCGCGCTTTTACGGCGGCGGCGGTTATAAATTGAGTCCCCGGCTTTTTGGGCCTAGGACGCCGGCAGCTCCGATTCGTTCCCGCCCCCACCCTGTCATTCAGGGTAGGGGAGAGACGCTGTTCGCTAGCAGCGACGAGGGCTGGAGCCTGATTTACATGCTCCAGCCCTCACACTAGGCACAGAGGGAAGCAGGCTTCCCGCTCTTAGCCAGGAACGCCCAGGGCCCGCCCCCCTTCTCTCTCAGGATGCCGGCAGCCATTACATGCAGTCTGGCTGGAGGAAGGACGCAAGGCTCTGGGAGACCTGGACTAGGGGCTATCTGGCGACCACACACCCGCTTTTTAAGCGGGCGGTAAGCGATTTTTCTGTGCTGGTCCCTCTAGTGCCTCACGGTGTATCGGTGTACTGTGTAGAATATAGAGATATTGTATTTCTTGCACTGTGAGGTCGCTTCTGGCTGCATCTCCCAGATCACTCTGTGGAAGCAACAACATGCCATCCTCAAAACGCAAGGCTGCCAAGGCTAGGGCTGTGTACACTGCGTGTGCTGCATGTGGGGCTGCTCTACCAGCAGGCTCCAAGGACCCCCATTGTGTGCAATGCTCCGACCCGGTGCTGCTTTGCCAGCCGGAGTCAGGAGAGGTAGTGACCCAGGCTGAGACGCTTGTAAGTTCTGCCCCGGTGACAGGGACAGACTTTGCAGTTTTTGCGGATAATATGTCTGTGTCTATGGCAAAAATCCTTGAAACCTTGCAATCTATGCATGGGGCTCAGTCTTTGGGCACGGCGAGGCCTCTGTCCTCAGGTCCCCCTCACTTGGAATTAATCCAGACCACAGGGGGGTCCCCGGCTTCACAGGCCGAGGATTATGACTCAGATGATAGCCCCAGCCACCCTAAGCGAGCTCGCTGGGAAAGACCCTCGACGTCATCACACTGCTCAGGGTCTCAGCGCAATCAGTCGCCCTGTGATGCGTCTGATGAGAGTGATCAGGAATCCATTCCTGGAACCCCTCTCAACCTGGATACTCCTGATGGGGATGCCATGGTAAACGACCTTATCTCAGCCATCAATAGGCTGTTGGATATTTCTCCCCCAGCCCCTTCAGCAGAAGAGGCGGCTGCGGAGCAGGAGAAGTTTCGTTTCCTTTATCCCAAGCGTAAATTGAGTGCTTTCTTGGATCACTCTGACTTCAGAGAGTCAATCCAGAAGCACGACGCTCACCCAGAAAGGCGTTTCTCTAAACGATCTAAAGATACGCGTTTCCCTTTCCCCCCTGAGGTGGTCAAGCGCTGGACCCAGTGTCCAAAGGTAGACCCCCCGATTTCCAAACTCGCAGCTAGGTCCATAGTTGCAGTGGAGGATGGCGCTTCACTTAAAGATGCCAATGACAGACAGATGGACCTTTGGTTAAAATCTGTCTATGAAGCTATCGGCGCGTCGTTTGCTCCGGCATTCGCAGCCGTATGGGCACTCCAGGCTATTTCAGCTGGCTTAGCAAAAGTGGATGCTATCATACATCCAGCAGTGCCGCAAGTGGCCCACCTTACCACGCAGATGTCAGCGTTTGCGTCTTACGCTATCAATGCGGTCCTAGAATCTACCAGTCGCACCTCAATGGCGTCCGCCAATTCGGTAGTTTTGCGCAGAGCCTTGTGGTTAAAGGACTGGAAAGCAGATGCTGGTTCCAAAAAATGTTTAACCAGTTTGCCTTTATCTAGAGATAGACTGTTTGGCGAGCCATTGGCTGATATCATTAAGCAGTCCAAGGGTAAAGACTCCTCTTTACCACAACCCAGAACAACCAAACCTCAGCAAAAAAAGTGGCAGCAGAGGTTTCAGTCCTTTCGAGGTTCGGGCAAGACACCATTTACCTCGTCCAAAGGGACTCAGAGGACGCAAAGAAACTCAGATTCGTGGCGGGCTCACACGCGCCCCAAGAAAGCAAATGGAGGTACCGCTTCCAAAGCGGCTACCTCATGACTTCCAGCCCCCTCCCTCCGCATCGCCGGTCGGGGGCAGGCTCTCCCGCTTTTCCGGCATTTGGATGTCACAGGTCAAAGACCGGTGGGTGACGGACATTTTGTCTCGCGGGTACAGAATCGAGTTCAATTCTCGTCCTCCAGCTCGGTTCTTCAGAACCTCCCCACATCCAGACCGAGCAGATGCTCTGCTGCAGGCGGTGGACTCCCTAAGAGCGGAAGGAGTGGTGATCCCAGTCCCTCCTCAGGAACAAGGGCAAGGGTTTTACTCCAATCTCTTTGTGGTTCCAAAAAAGGACGGCTCATTCCGTCCTGTTCTGGACCTAAAACGGCTCAACAAACATGTGCACGCCAGGAAGTTCCGGATGGAAACCCTGCGTTCTGTCATTGCCTCAATGTCCAGAGGAGACTTCCTTGCCTCAATAGACATCAAAGATGCTTATCTCCACGTGCCAATTGCTACAGAACATCAACGTTTTCTACGTTTTGTGATAGGAGACGACCATTTTCAGTTCGTAGCTCTGCCATTTGGTCTGGCGACAGCCCCACGGGTCTTCACCAAGGTCATGGCGGCGGTGGTAGCAGTCTTGCACTCTCAGGGACACTCGGTGATCCCTTACCTAGACGATTTATTGGTCAAAGCTCCCTCTCAAGAGGCATGTCAGCACAGCCTGAATGCTACGCTGGAGACCCTACAGTCTTTCGGATGGATCATCAACTTTCCAAAGTCGATCCTATCACCGACTCAATCACTAACGTATCTTGGCATGGAGTTTCATACTCTAGCAGCGATAGTGAAGCTTCCGCTGAACAAGCAGCGGTCACTACAGACAGGGGTGCAATCTCTACTGCAGGGCCAGTTGCATCCCTTGCGGCGCCTCATGCATTTCCTAGGGAAGATGGTGGCAGCCATGGAAGCAGTTCCCTTTGCGCAGTTTCATCTGCGCCCACTTCAATGGGACATTCTCCGCCAATGGGACGGGAAGTCAACGTCCCTGGACAGGAAAGTCTCGCTTTCCCAGACGGCCAAGGACTCCCTACAATGGTGGCTCCTTCCCACCTCATTGTCTCAGGGAAGATCCTTCCTGCCCCCATCCTGGGCAGTAGTCACGACAGATGCGAGTCTGTCAGGGTGGGGAGCAGTATTTCTCCACCACAGGGCTCAGGGGACGTGGACTCCGCAGGAATCCACCCTTCAGATCAATGTTCTGGAGATCAGGGCAGTGTATCTTGCTCTACTGGCCTTCCAACAGTGGCTGGAAGGAAAGCAGATCCGAATCCAATCGGACAACTCCACAGCGGTGGCATACATCAACCACCAAGGAGGGACGCGCAGTCGGCAAGCCTTCCAAGAAGTCCGGCGCATTCTAACGTGGGTGGAGGACAGAGCATCCACCATATCCGCGGTTCACATCCCAGGCGTAGAAAACTGGGAAGCAGACTTCCTCAGTCACCAGGGCATGGACGCAGGGGAATGGTCCCTTCACCCGGACGTGTTTCAGGAAATCTGTCGCCGCTGGGGAGTGCCGGACGTCGACCTAATGGCATCCCGGCACAACAACAAGGTCCCGGCATTCATGGCGAGGTCGCGCGATCAAAGAGCTCTGGCGGCAGATGCCTTGGTTCAAGATTGGTCGCAGTTTCAGCTCCCATACGTGTTTCCGCCTCTGGCGCTCTTGCCCAGAGTGCTACGCAAGATCAGATCCGAGTGCAGCCGCATCATACTCGTCGCTCCAGACTGGCCGAGGAGGTCGTGGTATCCGGATCTGTGGCATCTCACGATCGGTCGACCGTGGTCACTGCCAGACCGACCAGACTTACTGTCCCAAGGGCCGTTTTTCCATCAGAATTCTGCGGCCCTGAACCTGACTGTGTGGCCATTGAGTCCTGGATCCTAGCATCTGCAGGATTATCTCAAGGAGTCGTTGCCACAATGAGACAAGCTAGAAAGTCGAATTCGGCTAAGATCTACCACAGAACGTGGAAGATTTTCTTATCCTGGTGCTCTGCGCAGGGAGTGTCTCCCTGGCCATTTGCATTGCCCAAGTTTCTTTCCTTCCTGCAATCGGGGTTAGAAAAGGGCTTGTCGCTCAGCTCCCTTAAAGGGCAAGTTTCGGCACTATCCGTGTTTTTTCAGAAGCGTCTAGCACGTCTTTCTAAGGTGCGCACGTTCCTGCAGGGGGTCTGTCATATTGTGCCCCCGTACAAGCGGCCGTTAGATCCATGGGATCTGAACAGGGTACTAGTTGCTCTCCAGAAGCCGCCCTTCGAGCCTCTGAAGGAAGTTTCTTTTTCTCGGCTGTCACAGAAAGTGGCGTTTCTTGTTGCGATCACATCGCTTCGGCGAGTGTCTGAGCTGGCAGCTCTGTCATCCAAGGCTCCCTTCCTGGTGTTCCACCAGGACAAGGTAGTGCTGCGCCCTATTCCGGAGTTTCTCCCTAAAGTCGTATCCTCTTTTCATCTTAATCAGGATATATCCTTGCCTTCTTTTTGTCCTCATCCGGTTCACCGGTATGAAAAGGACTTACGTTTGCTAGATTTGGTGAGAGCACTCAGAATCTACATTTCCCGCACGGCGCCCATGCGCCGTGCCGATGCACTTTTTGTCCTTGTCGCTGGTCCGCGCAAGGGGTTGCAGGCTTCTAAAGCCACCCTGGCTCGATGGATCAAAGAACCAATTCTAGAGGCCTACCGTTCTGCGGGGCTTCCGGTTCCTTCAGGGCTAAAAGCCCACTCAACCAGAGCCGTGGGTGCGTCCTGGGCATTACGTCACCAGGCTTCGGCTCAACAGGTGTGCCAGGCAGCTACCTGGTCCAGTCTGCACACTTTCACCAAGCATTATCAGGTGCATACCTATGCTTCGGCGGATGCCAGCTTAGGTAGAAGAGTCCTGCAGGCGGCAGTGACACCCCCGTAGGGGAGGGCTGTTTTGCAGCTCTAACATGAGGTATTTCTTTACCCACCCAGGGACAGCTTTTGGACGTCCCAATCGTCTGGGTCTCCCAATAGAGCGCTGAAGAAGAAGGGAATTTTGTTACTTACCGTAAATTCCTTTTCTTCTAGCTCTTATTGGGAGACCCAGCACCCGCCCTGTTGTCCTTCGGGATGTTTTTTTGTTGTTTGCGGGTACACATGTTGTTCATGTTGAACGGTTTTTCAGTTCTCCGATGTTATTCGGAGTTAATTTGTTTAAACCAGTTATTGGCTTCCTCCTTCTTGCTTTGGCACTAAAACTGGAGAACCCGTGATATCACGGGGGGGGTATAGCCAGAGGGGGAGGGGCCTTGCACTTTTGATGTAGTGCTTTGTGTGGCCTCCAGAGGGCAGTAGCTATACCCCAATCGTCTGGGTCTCCCAATAAGAGCTAGAAGAAAAGGAATTTACGGTAAGTAACAAAATTCCCTTCTTTGCCCTCATCCAGTTCACCAATGTGAAAAGGATTTGCACTTGTTAAATCTCGTGAGAGCACTCAGGCTCTACATTTCTCGCACGGTGCCCCTGCGCCGTTCTGATGCGCTCTTTGTCCTTGTCGCTGGCCAGCGTAAGGGGTCGCAGGCTTCCAAGTCAACCTTGGTCAGTGGATCAAGGAACCGATTCTTGAAGCCTACCGTTCGTCTGGGCTTCCGATTCCTTCAGGGCTGAAAGCCCATTCTACCAGAGCCGTAGGTGCGTCCTGGGCATTGCGGCACCAGGCTACGGCTCAGCGGGTGTGTCAGGCGGCTACCTGGTCGAGTCTGCACACTTTCACAAAACACTATCAGGTGCATGCCTATGCTTCGGCAGATGCCAGCCTAGGTAGGCGAGTCCTTCAGGCGGCAGTTGCCCACCTGTAAGAGGGGGCCGTTTTTCGGCTCTTTTTATCGAGGTATTCTTTTACTCACCCAGGGACTGCTTTTGGACGTCCCAATTGTCTGGGTCTCCCAATGGAGCGACAAAGAAGGGAATTTTGTTTACTTACCGTAAATTCCTTTTCTTCTAGCTCCTATTGGGAGACCCAGCACCCGCCCCTGTTCCCTTCGGGCTGTTGTTCTTTTGTGTACACATGTTGTTCATGTTGAATTGTTCTTCTGGTTCATGGTTTCAGTTCTCCGAACATCCTTCGGATTGAATTTACCTTAGACGAATTTATAAGTTTCCTCCTTCCTGCTTTGGCACCAAAACTGATGGGCCCGTGATGCACGGGAGGGTGTATAGGCAGAGGGGAGGGGTTACACTTTTTAAAGTGTAATACTTTGTGTGGCCTCCGGAGGCAGAAGCTATACACCCAATTGCCTGGGTCTCCCAATAGGAGCTAAATGAAAAGGAATTTACGGTAAGTAAACAAAATTCCCTTCTTTTTATTTATTTATTTCTTTGGCGCTCCATTGGGAGACCCAGACAATTGGGTGTATAGGCTATGCCTCCGGAGGCCGCACAAAGTATTACACTAAAAGTGTAAAGCCCCTCCCCTTCTGCGTATACACCCCCCGTGCTCCCACGGGCTCCTCAGTTTTTTGCTTTGTGCGAAGGAGGCAGACATGCACGCATAGCTCCACAGCTTAGTCAGCAGCAGCTGCTGACTATGTCGGATGGAAGAAAAGAGGGCCCATAACAGGGCCCCCAGCATGCTCCCTTCTCACCCCACTCTTGTCGGCGGTGTTGTTAAGGTTGAGGTATCCATTGCGGGTACGGAGGCTGGAGCCCACATGCTGTTTTCCTTCCCCATCCCCCTTAGGGCTCTGGGTGAAGTGGGATCCTATCGGTCTCCAGGCACATGAGACCGTGCTCCATCCACAGCTCCTGGGGACTCTGCTGGATAAGGAGCCGAGTATCGTCAGGGACAAGGCCCTGCTACTGTGAGGTACTCTGTGTCCCCGTAGGGACCGCGCACAGCAACACTCCAGCATTGCTGGGTGTGCTAGTGCACCGGGGACCGCGGCGCTGACTGCGTTTGTGCCATTACACACTGCAGCGTCGCTGAGTGTGTTAGTGCATGGGGACTGCCGCGCTGACCGCCGCTGCCATTGTTATCACTGCGGCGCGGCTGGGACTGTTAGTGCGCCGGGGACTTCCGCGCCGACCGCGCTTATACGGCGGCCGCGCTTATAACTCGAGTCCCCGGCTTTTGCGGCCTAGTCTCTTTTTCTTCCCGCCCCCAGCCCTGCCAGTCAGGTGAAGGGCGGGACGCTGTACAGGACGGCAGCACTGAGGGCTGGAGCATGCTTTGCATACTCCACCCCCCTCACTGTGCACAGGGGGGCACCAGTTCCCGCACTTTCTGGGTCACGCCCACGGCTCCCTCCTCTCCTCAGGACGCCGGCAGCCATTCCTGTCAGCTCCCCTGACGCCTCGTAGGGGAGACAAGCTCTGGGGGACCCAGGCAGGGATGCTGATGGCCACACAACCGTTTTAAGCGGGCGGTAATCAGCACCTGAGGTGCTGGCCCCACTTGTGCAGAAGTGTAATTATAGATTATATGTTTATAGGCTATACTTTACACTGTATGGTGCACGGTGGATTTCTGGCTATGTTCCCTATTGTGTTACTCAGGGGAAACAACAGCATGGCACCCACAAGAGGCAGGGGTGCCAAAACACAGGCTTACTATGCTGCCTGCGCCGCATGTACGACCTCGCTACCGGCAGGTTCCACTGACCCCCATTGTGTGCACTGCTCGGCCCCTGTGGCACTTGCTCAGCCAGAGCCTCTGCTAAGGGGGGCCCAGGGGGGAACCACCTGCTAACACTGTCCAGGTGACAGGGACGGAGTTTGCAGTTTTTACTGACAGACTTTCTGAAACTATAGCTAAGATTCTAGAAGCTTTGCAGTCCAGACCGGTATCTCAGACCATGGGCACTGTGGAATCATTGCCCCCTGGTTCCCCTCAGCTGGAACAACAATGTTCCCCCGGGGTGTCTCGTAGATCCCAGGGTGAGGTCTCTGACACGGACCGCAGCCCCAGACCGCCTAAGCGAGCTCGCTGGGAAATCCCCTCTACCTCATCACATTGTTCAGGGTCTCAGAAGGAGGACTCTCTGTATGATGAAGCGGAGGTAGCTGATCAGGATTCGGATCCTGAGGCCGCTCTCAACCTTGATACTCCTGATGGTGACGCCATAGTGAATGATCTTATCGCGTCCATACATCAAATGTTGGATATTTCTCCCTCGGCTCCTCCAGTGGAGGAGTCAGCCTCTCAGCAGGAGAAATTCCGTTTCAGGTTCCCCAAGCGTACAACGAGTATGTTTCTGGATCACTCCGACTTCAGAGAGACAGTCCAGAAACACAGAGTTTGTCCAGATAAGCGTTTTTTCCAAACGCCTTAAGGATACAGGTTATCCCTTCCCCCCGGACGTGGTCAAGGGCGGGACTCAGGGTCCCAAGGTGGATCCTCCAATCTCCAGACTGGCGGCTAGATCCATAGTTGCTGTTGAAGATGGGGCTTCACTCAAGGATGCCACTGACAGACAGATGGAGCTCTGGTTGAAATCCATCTATGAAGCTATCGGCGCGTCTTTTGCTCCAGCATTCGCAGCCGTATGGGCACTCCAAGCTATTGCAGCGGGTCAAGCGCAAATTGACGCACTCACACGTACGTCTGCGCCGCAGGTGGCGTCCATAACCTCTCAAACGTCGGCATTTGCGTCCTACGCTATTAATGCTGTCCTGGACTCTGCGAGCCTACGGCGGTTGCAGCCGACAATTCGGTGGCAATACGCAGAGCCTTGTGGCTACGGGAATGGAAGGCAGATTCGGCTTCCAAAAAGTGCTTAACCGGTTTGCCATTTTCTGGCGACCGTTTGTTTGGTGAGAGGCTGGATGAAATCATCAAACAATCCATGGGAAAGGAAACATCCTTACCCCAGGCCAAACCAAAATTACCCCAACGGAGGAGGGGACAGTCGAGGTTTCGGTCCTTTCGGGGTGAGGGCAGGTCCCAATTCTCCTCGTACAAAAGGCCTCAGAAGGATCAGAGGAACTCCGATCCATGGCGGTCTAAGTCAGAGACATTCTGTCTCACGGTTACAGGATAGAGTTCGGCTCTCGTCCTCCGACTCGATTTTTCAGAACATCTCCGCCTCCCGAGCGAGCCGATGCTCTTCTGCAGGCGCTGGGCACTCTGAAGACAGAAGGAGTGGTGGTCCCTGTTCCTCTTTAGCAACAGGGTCACGGTTTTTACTCCAACCGGTTTGTGGTTCCAAAGAAGGACGGGTCTTTCCGTCCTGTCCTGGACCTAAAACTGCTCAACAAACACGTAAAGACCAGGCGGTTCCGGATGGAATCCCTCCGCTCCGTCATCGCCTCAATGTCCCAAGGAGATTTCCTTGCATCGATCGATATCAAAGATGCTTATCTCCACGTACCGATTGCTCCAGGCATCAGCGCTTCCTGCGCTTCGCCATAGGAGACGAACACCTGCAGTTCGTGGCACTGCCGTTCGGCCTGGCGACAGCCCCACGGGTTTTCACCAAGGCCATGGCTGCAGTAGTTGCGGTCCTCCACTCTCAGGGTCACTCGGTGATCCCTTACTTAGACGATCTGCTGGTCAAGGCTCCCTCTCAAGAGGCATGCCAGCACAGCCTCACCGCGACTCTGGAGACTCTCCAGAGTTTCGGGTGGATCATCAATTTCTTCGGCGCTCCATTGGGAGACCCAGACGATTGGGTGTATAGCTACTGCCTCCGGAGGCCACACAAAGCATTACACTAAAAAGTGTAAGGCCCCTCCCCTTCTGGCTATACACCCCCCGTGGGAACACGGGATGCTCAGTTTTCAAGCTTTGTGCGAAGGAGGTCAGACATCCACGCATAGCTCCACTGTTTTTAGTCAGCAGCAGCTGCTGACTATGTCGGTTGGAAGAAAAGTGGGCCCATATGGGGCCCCCAGCATGCTCCCTTCTCACCCCACTCTTGTCGGGTGTTTGTTAAGGTTGAGGTACCCATTGCGGGTACGGAGGCTGGAGCCCACATGCTGTTTTCCTTCCCCATCCCCCCTCAGGGCTCTGGGTGAAGTGGGATCTTACCGGTCTCCAGGCACTGAGACCAGGCTCCATCCACAGACCCAGAGAACCTGCTGGATATGGAGCTGAGTATCGTCAGGGACAGGGCCCTGCTACATCAAGGTACTCTGTGTCCCCATACACATCGCGCACACACACACCAGCATTGCTGGGAGTGTTAGTGCGCCGGGGACAACAGCGCGGAGCGCTTGTGCTTTTATTCACTGCAGCTTGCTGAGTGAATTTATGTGTTAGAAACGGTCGCGCCGGCCGCGGCTGGGTGTTTTTACACTGTGGCGCGGCTGGGACTTGTGGTGCGCCGGGGACTTCCGCGCTGGCCGTGCAGAGACGGCCGCGCTTATTACTCGAGTCCCCGGCTTTGCGGCCTAGTTTTCGTTTCGTTCCCGCCCCCAGCCCTGCCAGTCAGGGGAGGGGCGGGACGCTGTACAGAAAGTCAGCGCCGAGAGCTGGAGTCTGCTTTGCATTCTCCAGCCCCCTCACTGAACACAGGGGACGCCAGTTTTCCCGCTCTTGTCTGGGGCACGCCCACGGCCCGCCCCTCTGCACAGGACGCCGGCAGCCATTACAGTTTGCAGTCTGGGCTGGAGAACGGAGACAAGCTCTGGGCGACCAGCCACAGGATTCTGGCGACCTCACACCCGCTTTTGTGCGGGCGGTAAGCAGTGCTGACCCCACTAATGCCGGTGTTCATTTCTACTGTATGCTTGTATACTGCACTGTACGGTCGCTATTCTTGGCTATATACTCGCCTAGATGGCTAGACTACAGCAGCAAAAAAGCAAGGGTGCTAAGGCACAGGCTTTCTATGCTGCTTGTATTGCATGTGCTGAAGTGTTCAGTTGTACTTTCTGCCTGTATGCTATACATGGCACTGTACGGTCGCTATTCCTGCCTATATACTATCCTAGATGGCTAGACGACAGCAGCAAAAAAGCAAGGGTGCCAAGGCACAGGCTTGCTATGCTGCTTGTATTGCATGTGCTAAAGTGTTCATTTCTACTTTATGCTTGTATGCTATACACTGCACTGTACGGTCGCTTTTCTTGGGCAGCAAAAAAGCAAGAGGCAGCAAAAAAGCAAGAGTGCCAAGGCACAGGCTTTCTATGCTGCTTGTACTGCATGTGATACTGTTCCACCGGCAGGTTCCACTGATCCCCATTGTGTGCAAGGCTCCCCTGTGGCATTTGCTCAGCCGGGGTCTCTGCTAGAGGTGGCCAAAGGAACCACCTGTGAACCCTGTCCAGGGACAGGGACGGAGTTGCAGTTTCGGCTGACAGATTGTCTGTGACTATGGCTAACATCTTAGTGCAGTCCAGACAGACCATGGGCAATGTTGATTCAATGCTCCCTAGCCACCCTCATTTGGAACAAATCATTGCTCCGGGGGGGGTCCCATGCATCCCAGGGTGAAGGCTCTGACACGGGCGACAGTCCCGGACAGCCTAAGCGAGCTCGCTGGGAGCGGCACTCGGCTTCATCACTGGTCAGGGTTCCAGCAAGAGGACTCTCCGTATCATGAGGCAGAAGTGGCTGTTCAGGACTCTGATCCTGAGACCGCTCTCAATCCGGACTCTCCGGATGGTGACGCCATAGTGAATGATCTTATAGCGTCCATCAATGGAATGTTGGATATTTCTCCCTCAACTCCTCCAGTAGAGGAGTCAGCTTCACAGCAGGAGAAATTTCCGTTTTCAGTATCTCAAGCGTAAATTGAGTACTTTTCTGGCCACTCTGACTTCAGAGAAGCAGTTCAGAAACACCACGCTTATCCAGATAAGCGTTTCTCCAAATGTATTAAGGATACACGTTATCCCTTTCCACCTGACGTGGTCAAGAGCTGGACCCAGTGTCCAAAGGTGGATCCTCCAATCTCCAGGCTTGCGACTAGATCCATAGTTGCAGTGGACGATGGCGCTTTCCTTAAAGATGCCACTGACACAGATGGAGCTCGGGTTGAAATCCATCTATGAAGCTATCGGCGCGTCGTTTGCTCCAGCATTCGCAGCCGTATGGGCACTCCAAGCTATTTCAGCTGGTCTTGCGCAGATGGACACTGTCACACGTACATCTGTGCTGCAGGTGGCGTTCTTAATCTCGCATATGTCTGCATTGCGACTTACGCTATTCATGCTGTCCTGGTCTCTACGAGCCGTACACCAGGGGCGTAAGCCAACTCCGTGGTTTTGCGCAGAGCCTTGGAGTTAAGGAAATGGAAGGCAGAATCGGTTTCCAAAAAAGGGCTTAACCAATTTGCCATTATCTGGTAACAGACTGTTGGGTGACCGATTGCATAAAATCGAACAGTCCAAGGGTAAGGATTCGTCCTTACTCCAGCCCAGATCAAACAGTCGAGGTTTCGGTCCTTTCCAGGCTCGGGCAGGTCCCAATTTCCTAGTCCAAAATGACTCAAAAGGCTCAGAGGGGCTCAGATTCCTGGCGGGCTCACTCACGCCCAAAGACGGCAGCCGGAGGAACCGCTACCAAGGCGGTTTCCTTATGACTTTCAGCCTCTCTTTATCTCCGCATCCGCGGTCAAGGGCAGATTCTCCCGCTTGGCGGCATTTAGCTGCCACAGGTCAAAGACCGGTGGGTGAGAGACATTTGTCTCACGGGTACAGGATAGAGTTTTGTTCTCGTCCTCTGGCTCGATTTCTTCAAAAGACCTCCCGACCGAGCCGCTGCTCTTCTGCGAGCAGAAGGAGTGGTAATCCCTGTTCCACTTCAGGCAATCACGATGCTTATCTCCATGTGCCGATTGCTCCAGAGCACCAGCGTTGCTACGATTCAAGAAGACGAGCATCTTCAATTCGTAGTCCTGCACTTAGGTCTGGCGACAGCCCCACGGGTTTTCACCAAGGTCATGGCAGCAGTGGTAGCAGGCCTGCACTCTCAGGGTCACTCTGTGATCCCTTACTGGGACGATCTACTTGTCAAGGCACCCTCTCAAGGGGCATGCTAACGCGGCCTGAACATGGCGCTGGAGACGCTCCAGAGTTTCGGGTGGATCATCAACTTTTCAAAGTTAAATCTGACCGACCCAATCACTGACATATCTTGGCATAGAGTTTCATACTCTCTCAGCGATAGTGAAGCTTCCGCTGGACAAACAGCGTTCACTACAGACAGGGGTGCAGTCTCTCCTTCAAGGCCAGTCACATCCCTTAAGACGCCTCATGCCCTTCTTAGCAAGATAGTGGCAGCAATGGAGGCAGTCCCTTTCGCGCAGTTTCATCTGCGTCCAATTCAATGGGACATTCTCCGCCAAGGGAATGGGAAGTCGACGTCCCTAGACAAGAACGTCCCCCTTTCTCAGACGGTCAAGGACTCTCTTCAGTGGTGGCTTCTTCCGCCTCATTGTCAAAAGGAAGGTCCTTCCTACCCCCATCCTGGGCGGTGGTCACGACAGACGCGAGTCTGTCAGGGTGGGGAACAGTCTTTCTCCACCGCAGGACTCTGGAAATTTAAGCAGTGTATCTTGCCCTGCAAGCCTTCCAGCAGTGGCTGGAATGCAAACAGATCCGAGTTCAGTCGGACAACCCCACGGCGGTGGCATACATCAACCACCAAGGTGGAACACGCAGTCGGCAAGCCTCCCAGGAAGTCCGGCGGATCCTGATGTGGGTGGAAGACAGAGCATCCACCATATCCGCAGTTCACATCCCGGGCGTAGAAAACTGGGAAGCAGACTTCCTCAGTCGCCAGGGTATGGACGCAGGAGAATGGTCTCTGCACCCGGACGTGTTGCAGAAACTCTGTGGCCACTGGGGGAGACCGGACGTCGACCTAATGGCGTCTCGGCACAACAGCGTGGTCTTACGATCAACGAGCTCTGGCGGCAGGCGCCTTAGTTCAGGATTGGTCGCCGTTCCAGCTACCCTAGGTATTTCCCCCTCTGGCAATGTTGCCCAGAGTGCTACGCAAGACAGCTCCGATTGCCGCCGCACCATCCTCGTCGCCCCAGACTGGCAGAGGTGGTCGTAGTTCCCGGAGCCGTGGCATCTCACGATCGGCCGGCCGTGGGCACTATCAGACCGGCCAAACTTTCTGTCCCAAGGGCCGCTTTTTTCTATCTCAATGCTACGGCCCTGAACCTGACTGGGTGGACTTGAGTCCTGGCTCCTAGTGTCTTCAGAATTATCTCAAGACGTCATTACGCCCATAAGACGGGCGAGGAAGCCGACGTCTGCCAAGGTCTACCACAGGACGTGGAAGATATTCTTATCTTAGGGCTCTGCTCAGGGAGTGTCTCCCTGGCCATTTGCATTGCCTACTTTTCTTTCCTTCCTGCAATCTGGATGGAAAACAGGGTTGTCGCTCGGCTCCCTTAAAGGGCAAATCTCAGCGCTGTCTGTATTTTTTCAGAAGCGCCTAGCACAACTTCCTCAGGTACGCACGTTCCTGCAGGAGGTTTGTCACATTGTCCCTCCGTACTGAGGCCGTTAGACCCATGGGATCTGAACAGGGTACTACTTGCTCTCTAGAAGCCGCCCTTCGAGCCTCTGAGGGATGTTTTCACTTCTCGACTTTCACAGAGAGTGGCCTTTCTGGTAGCGGTCACGTCTCTGCGGAGAATGTCTGAGCTAGCAGCGCTGTCATCCAAGGCTCCCTTCCTGGTGTTCACCAAGGCAAGGGAGTGCTGCGCCTGATTCCGGGGTTTCTCCCTAAGGTGGTATCCCCCTTTCAGATGGATCAAGGAACCATTTCTTGAAGCCGACCGTTCTGCTGAGCTTCCGTTTCCATCAGGGCTGAAGGCCCATTCTACCAGAGCCGTGGGTACATCCTGGGCATTACGGCACCAGGCTACGGCTCAACCGGTGTGCCAGGCGGCTACCTGGTCGAGTCTGCACACCTTCACCATGCATTAGCAGGTGCATTCCTACGCTCAGGCGGATGCCAGCCTAAGTAGAAGACTCCTACAGGCGGCGGTTGCCTCCATGTAGGGAAGGACTGTTTTACAGTCCAAACTTGAGGTATTAATTTACCCACCCAGGGACTGCTTTTGGACATCCCAATCGTCTGGGTCTCCCAATGGAGCGCCGAAGAAGAAGGGAATTTTGTTACTTACCGTAAATTCCTTTTCTTCTAGCTCCAATTGGGAGACCCAGCACCCGCCCCTGTTTCCTTCGGGATTTTTGGTTGTTCGGGTACACATGTTGTTCATGTTGAACGGTTTTCAGTTCTCCGATGTTCTTCGGATTGAATTTGTTTAAACCAGTTATTGGCTTTCCTCCTTCTTGCTTTGGCACTAAAACTGAGCATCCCGTGTTCCCACGGGGGGTGTATAGCCAGAAGGGGAGGGGCCTTACACTTTTTAGTGTAATGCTTTGTGTGGCCTCCGGAGGCAGTAGCTATACACCCAATCGTCTGGGTCTCCCAATTGGAGCTAGAAGAAAAGGAATTTACGGTAAGTAACAAAATTCCCTTCTTTCCAAAGTCAAATCTGACACCGGCCCAATCGCTGGCATATCTTGGCATGGAGTTTCATACCCTCTCAGCGATAGTGAAGCAAAGCTTCCCTTCGGTGGTGACTTCATCCCACTTCATTATCGAAGGGGAAATCCTTCCTACCCCCATCCTGGGTGGTGGTCACGACGGACGCGAGTCTGTCAGGGTGGGGAGCAGTTTTTCTCCACCACAGGGCTCAGGGTACGTGGACTCGGCAAGAGTCCTCACTTCAGATCAATGTTCTGGAGATCAGGGCAGTGTATCTAGCCCTAAAAGCGTTCCAGCAGTGGCTGGAAGGCAAGCAGATCCGAATTCAGTCGGACAATTCCACAGCGGTGGCTTACATCAACCACCAATGAGGAACACGCAGTCGGCAAGTCTTCCAGGAGGTCCGGCGGATTTTGATGTGGGTGGAAGCCACGGCCTCCACCATCTCCGCAGTTCACATCCCGGGCGTGGAAAACTGGGAAGCAGATTTTCTCAGTCGCCAGGGCATGGACGCAGGGGAATGGTCCCTTCACCCGGACGTGTTTCAGGAGATCTGTTGCCGCTGGGGGATGCCGGACGTCGACCTAATTGCGTCCCGGCACAACAACAAGGTCACGGCATTCATGGCACGTTCTCACGATCACAGAGCTCTGGCGGCAGACGCCTTAGTTCAGGATTGGTCGCAGTTTCAACTCCCTTATGTGTTTCCTCCGCTGGCACTGTTGCCCAGAGTGTTACGCAAAATCAGGACCGACTGCCGCCGCGCCATCCTCGTCGCTCCAGACTGGCCGAGGAGGTCGTGGTACCCGGATCGGTGGCATCTCACGGTTGGCCAACCGTGGGCACTACCAGACCGACCAGACTTGCTGTCTCAAGGGCCGTTTTTCCATCTGAATTGTGCGGCCCTCAACCTGACTGTGTAGCCATTGAGTCCTGGATCTTAGCGTCTTCAGGATTATCTCAAGAGGTCATTGCCACTATGAGACAGGCTAGGAAACCAACGTCCGCCAAGATCTACCACAGGACGTGGAAAATATTCCTGTCATGGTGCTCTGATCAGGGTCCTTCTCCCTGGCCATTTGCCTTGCCCACTTTTCTGTCCTTTCTTCAGTCCGGATTGGAAAAGGGTTTGTCGCTTGGCTCCCTTAAGGGACAAGTCTCTGCGGTCTGTGTTTTTTTTTTTTCAGAAGCGCTTGGCCAGAATTCCACAGGTACGCACGTTCCTGCAGGGGGTTTGTCACATCGTCCCTCCTTACAAACGTCCGTTGGAACCCTGGGTTCTGAACAGGGTGCTGATGGTTCTTCAGAAACCACCGTTCGAGCCAATAAGGGATATTTCTCTCACACGCCTTTCGCAGAAAGTGGTTTTCCTAGTAGCAGTCACTTCACTTCGGAGAGTGTCTGAGCTAGCAGCATTGTCATGCAAAGCCCCTTTCCTGGTGTTTCACCAGGACAAGGTGGTTCTGCGTCCGGTTCCGGAATTTTTACCTAAGGTGGTATTCCCTTTTCATCTCAATCAGGATATCTCCTTACCCTCTTTTTGCCCTCATCCAATTCACCAATGTGAAAAGGATTTGCACTTGTTAGATCTGGTGAGAGCACTCAGACTCTACATTTCTCGTACGGCGCCCCTGCGCCGCTCGGATGCACTCTTTGTCCTTGTCGCTAGCCAGCGTAAAGGGTCACAGGCTTCCAAATCAACCCTGGCTCGGTGGATCAAGGAAACAATTCTCGAAGCTTACCGTTCTGCTGGGCTTCCGGTTGCCTTAGGGCTGAAGGCCCATTCTACCAGAGCCGTGGGTGCGTCCTGGGCTTTGAGGCACCAGGCTACGGCTCAACAGGTGTGTCAGGCGGCTACCTGGTCGAGCCTGCACACTTTCACGAAACACTATCAGGTGCATACCTATGCTTCGGCGGATGCCAGCCTAGGTAGGCGAGTCCTTCAGGCGGCGGTTGCCCACCTGTAGGACGGAGCCGTTACGGCTCTATTATGAGGTATTATTTACCCACCCAGGGACTGCTTTTGGACGTCCCAATTGTCTGGGTCTCCCAATGGAGCGCCAAAGAAGAAGGGAATTTTGTTTACTTACCGTAAATTCCTTTTCTTCTAGCTCCAATTGGGAGACCCAGCACCCGCCCCTGTTTTTTTGTGTACACATGTTGTTCATGTTGAATGGTTTCAGTTCTCCGATATTCCTTCGGATTGAATTTACTTTAAACCAGTTTATAATTTTTTTCCTCCTTCTTGCTTTTGCACCAAAACTGAGGAGCCCGTGGGAGCACGGGGGGTGTATACGCAGAAGGGGAGGGGCTTTACACTTTTAGTGTAATACTTTGTGCGGCCTCCGGAGGCATAGCCTATACACCCAATTGTCTGGGTCTCCCAATTGGAGCTAGAAGAAAAGGAATTTACGGTAAGTAAACAAAATTCCCTTCTTTCTTTTTAAGCAGCACCTGTTCTGCATTCTATAAAATTGCACGTGACCCCCCCTTCCCCGTAGACCCCAAAAATACCTTTATAAAATCTCCTTGCTCTGTATGTAAATTGTCCGGTCCGATGGGCGTCCTTATCTGCGCCTCCTGTCCCTCCTTTCAGCCTCCTCCTGTGCTGATTGACGTGGATGACATCTTGGACGTCATCCACATCACCAGGCATATTCCTGGTGTGCGCGGGCATATTCCTGGGGTGCGCGGGCATATTCCTGGGGTGCGCGGGCATATTCCTGGGGTGCGCGGGCGCACTTCGCTCTGCCCTATTGTGGGCAGAGCTAAAAAGATATGTGCGCCTGCACGAACCGGCGAGTTTTCTGCAAGATTTTGACCGATGCTGTGGATGACTTCACCCGCTTCATTAACATCGCCAGGCAAAATCTCATGCCTGCGTAGAAAACTCACTGGTTCGCACAGGCGCACCTATGTTTTAGGCTCTGCCCGCAACAGAACAGTGCGACGTGAGCCGGGAATATTTAGATTTTGCTCGCCTATGTGGATGGCGTCCGAGGCGTCATCCACGTCAGTCAGCACAGGAGGTGCAAATACGGATGCCCATCAGATTGGACAATTTATATACAGTGCGTGAGATGTTATAAAGTTTTCTTCAGCGCTCTATTGGGAGACCCAGACAATTGGGTGTATAGCTACTGCCTCCGGAGGTCACACAAAGTATTACACTAAAAAGTGTAAGGCCCCTCCCCTTCTGGCTATACACCCCCCGTGGGATCACGGGCTTACTCAGTTTTAGCTTTGTGTGCGAAGGAGGTCATACATCCACGCATAGCTCCACATTGTATAGTCTGCAGTAGCTGCTGACTATCTCGGATGGAAGAAAAGAGGACACATATAGTGTCCCCAGCATGCTCCCTTCTCACCAGATGGTGTTGCAAGGTTGAGGTACCTATTGCTGGTACAGAGGCCGGAGCCCCACATGCTGTTTTCCTTCCACATCCCCTTGGAGGGCCCTGTGGAAGTGGGATCTGTCGGCCTCCAAGCCCTGAGGCCGGGCTCCATCCACAGACCCAGAAGAACCTGATGGATGTGGAGCACGAGTACTATCAGGGACAAGGCCCTGCATCGGTCAGGTACTCGGTGTCTCCGGCAAGCACAGCACGCTCCGGGCTTGCTGGGCGTTATAGTGCGCCGGGGACATTAGTGATGGGCTTATGTTGCTGCAGCCATGGCTGAGCGACGGGTCATGTTTAGGAACTTGCGCCGACCGCTCATACGGCGGCGGCGCTGATGTGACTTGTAGTGCGCCGGGGACTTGGCGCCGACCGCGCTTTTACGGCGGGGGCGCCTGTAACTTTAGTCCCCGTCTTCTGAGGCCTGGCACCGCTTCGTTCCCGCCCCCAGCCCTGCCAGTCAGAGGAGGGGCGGGACGCTGTACAGATCTCAGCGCAGGGAGCTGGAGTCTGCTTTGCATTCTCCAGCCCCCTCTCACTGAACACAGTGAGATGCCGGGTTCCCGCTCTTGGCTGGGGCTCGCCCACGGCCCGCCCCTCTGCACAGGACGTGGAAGAGAAGCCGGCAGCCATTATGGTTTCCACTCTGGGAGAACGGAACCAGGCACAGGTTTTTGAGCGACCTCATACTCGCGCTGGGCGGGCGATAGGCAGTACTGGTCCCACTAATACTGAAGTGGGCTTTTGAACTGTGTGCGGATATGCGATGCAGCACTGTACTGTCGCTATTCTGGGCATACTCTCCTAGATGGCTAGACAAGTGTTCAATGATTAGTCTGCAGTGTTTGTTGGCAGATTTGGCAACAGCAAAGTGCCAAGGCACAAGCTTTCATTGCCGCTTCGTTTGCAGGTGCTGCAATTGGGTTTATTGTCATGCTATACATGCACTATATGTCGTTTTTCTTGGCTAATGCACCTAGTTAAACAGACAATAGCAGCAGTAAGGCAAGGCTGCCAAGGCACGGGCTCTCAATGCTGCTTGATTTGCTTGTACTGCAGTGTTTTTCTGTCATGCTTGTCTGCTATACATTTCCTGTATGTCGCTATCCTTGCCTCATGCTCCTAGTTAACTAGACAACAGCAGCAGTAGAGCAGTGGTGCCAAGGCACCAGCTTGCAAGGCTGCTGCATTTGCATGTGCTGGCAGTGTTTACTGTCATGTTTGTATGCGATACATTCACTGTATGTCGCTATCCTTGTCTCATACTCCTAGATATATAGACAATAGCAGCAGAAGGCCTAATGTGCTAAGCCACAAGTTTCAATGCTGCGTGTACTACATGTGCTGAAGTGTTTACTTGTACTTCAGGCTTGTATGCTATACATTCACTGTATGTCGCTATCCTTGTCTCATACTCCTAGATATATAGACAATAGCAGCAGAAGAGCTAATGTGCCAAGCCACAAGTTTTCAATGCTGCGGGTACTACAGGTGCTGAAGTGTTTACTTGTACTTCGTGCTTGAATGCTATACATTCACTGTATGTCGCTATCCTTGTCTCAAGCTCCTGGATAAATAGACAACAGCAGCAGAAGAGCTAATGTGCCAAGCCACAAGTTTTCAATGCTGCGTGTACTACATGAGCTGAAGTGTTTATTTGTACTTCATGCTTGTATGATTATTTACTGTACGGTCGCTATCCTAGGCTATGCACTTAGATAGCTAGACAACAACAGCAGAAAAAGAAAAGGCCAATGAGGACTTTATATGTTGCTTGTACTGCATGTAATACGAGTCTAGGACCCCAGTGCGGGCAATTGCTTGACCGGGGTTTTCGGCTATATGTGGTTAAAAGAACCACCTGTGCTTCCTGTCCAGAGACAGGGACGAAATTGCAGTTTCTTTCCGCTGTTATATTGGCTGTGACTATGGCTGACATCTTACAGTCTGGCAGCCCACGCAGACCTTGGGCAATATAGTTGCAATGCCCCTGGCCACCATGATTTGAGGAGCAGCTCAAGGCTCCAGGGTGGTTTTCACGCGTCCCAGGGGGCAGGCTCCGACACGGACGTCAGTTCAAGAGGGCCTAAGCAGGCTCGCTGGGAATAGCCCTCGACTCCATCAGTGAAAGAGTCAGCTTCACAGCAGGGGAGATCTCTTTTCTAATATCGCAAGCAATTGCGTACTCGTCTGGCCCTCTGATCCTAGAGATGCAGTCCAGAAACGCAACGCTTTTCACGATAAGCGTTCTCCGACCGTATTAATGAGACACTCTCCTCCCTGATTGGACAAGCGCTAGCCCAGGTCCAAATGTGGATCTCCCGATCTCCAGGCTTGCAGCTGGATCTATAGTTGTAGTGGTGGATGGGGCTTCACGTCAAAATGCCATTGACAGATAGATAGGTTCTGGCCGCAATCTGTCTATGAAGCTATCGGCAGGTCGGTTGCTCCGGCAGTCGCAGCCGTGAAGGCACTCCAAGCTATTTCAGATAGTGTTGCGCAGAGGGACGCTGTCACCGGTACATCTCGGTCTCAGCAGCGTCTGTAATCTCGCAATCGCCGCATGGCGAACCATGCTGTTAAGGCTGTCCGAGACTCTACGAGCCGGACGGCGGTGGCATCGGCCATCTCCGTATTTTTTACGCAGAGCCTAGTGGTTAACAGATTGGATCAGATGCTTCTTCCAACAAAGTGCTTAACCAGGTTGCCTTTATCTAGTGATAGTCTGTTGGTAAGGGTTGAATGAATTCATTCAACTGTCCAAAACGACTCAAAAGGCCCAGAAGGGCATAGATTCCTAGCAGGCTCAAGTACGCCCGGGGAAGGCAGCCGGAGGAATCGCTACCAAAGCGTTTTTTTTTTCTCATAATTTTCAGCCTTCTCACTCCGCAACCGCGGGGAGCAGACTCCCCCGCTTTAGCGACATTTACCTACCACAGGTCAAAGGCCGGTGAGAGAGAGTCAGTTTGTCTCAAACTACCTCTCCGACCGAGCCGAGGCTCTTCTGCAGGCAGGACGAGTGGTAATCCCTGTTCCTCTTCAGGAACCAGTTACGCCTTTTGCTTCGACCTGGTCGTGGTGCCAAGATAGGACGGCTCCTTCCGTCCCGTTCTGGAATTTAAACTGCTTAACAAGCACGTGACAACCAGGCGGTTCCGGAGGGAATCACTCCGCTCCGTCATTGCCTCACTGTCTCAAAGAGTTTTTCCTAACATCCATAGACATTAGGATGCTTATCTCCACGTGCCGATTGCTCCAAGGCACCGGCGTTGGCTACGGGCATATTTTGTTTTGTAGCCCTACCCTTCGGCTGGCGACAGCCCCACGGGTTTTTCACCAAGTTCATGGCAGCAGTGGGAGCAGTCCCGCGCTCTTACGGTCACTCTGTGATCCCTTTCTTGGACAATCTACTTGTCAAGGCACTCTCTTTTAGAAGCATGCCAACACAACCTGAACATGGCGCTGGACCCTTCCCAGAGTTTCGGGGAGGTCTTTGACTTCTTCTAAGTTGAACCCAATCGCTGGCATATCTTGGCATAGAGTTTTCACACTCTCTCAGTGATAGTGAATTCCGCTGGACAAACAGCGTTCACTACAGACGAGGGTGCAGTCTCTCCTTCAAGGAGGCGCCTCATCCAGAGGCGAGCCTTTTCACGCAGTTTCATCTGCGTCCGCATCATTAGAAGATTCTTCGCTAAGGGGAAGGAAGTCGATGTTCCTACACAGTAACGTCCCCCTTTCACAGACGGTCAAAGACCGTCTTCAGAGGAGTCCACTCTTCAACTCGGTGGTCTAGAGCTCTGGGCAGTGTATCTTGCACTGCAAGCTTTCCTGCAGTGGCTGGAATGCAATCAGAACCGAATTCAGTCGGACTATCCACAGCGGTGGCGTACACATTCCGGACGTACAACACTAGGAAGCAAGTCTTCCTCAGTCGCGAGGACGTGGACGCAGGGGAATGGGACCTGCTCCCGTTTGGCTTCAAGAAATCGGTAGCCGCGGGATGAGGACGGACGTCGACATCATGGCGTCTCGGCAACTACAAGGTCTCGATTTTCATGGCGGGAGCTCTGGCGACAGGCGCCTTGGCTCAAGATTGGTCGCAGTTCCAGCTTCCGATTGCTGCCGCACTATTCTCGTCGCCCCAGACTGGCCGAGGAGGTTGTGGTACCGAGATCTGTGGCATCTCACCGTCAGTCGACAGTGAGCATTACGTCAGGGTCACAATGAGACGGGCTCGCCAGCCGCGGTTTGCCAAGATATTCCACAACTCGTGGAAGATATTCTTATCTTGGTGTTTTGCTCAGGGAGTGTATCCCTGGCCATCGGCTTTGCCTACTTTGCCTGCCCTCCTGCACTCTGGTCGGGAAAACGGTTGGTCGCTCGGCTCCCTTTAAGGGCAAGTCTCGGCACTATCCGTGTTGTTTCAGAAGCGTCTAGCACGTCTTCCTAAGGTGCGCACGTGGCTACAGGGAGTGTCATATTGTGCCCCCGTACGAGCGGCCGTTAGATCCATGGGATCTGAACGAGGTACTCGTTGCTCTCCAGAAGCCGCCTTTCGAGCCTCTGATGGGAGTTTCCCCTTTCTCGCCTGTCACAGAAAGTGGCTTTTCTAGGGCGATCACGTTTCTTCGGCGAGTGTATGAGCTGGCAGCTCTGTCATATCAGGCTCCCTTCCTGGTGTTTCACCAGGACTAGGTAGTGTTGCGCTCCATTCAGGAGTTTCTCCCTAAGGTAGTATCCGCGTTTCAGCTTAATCAGGATATATCATTACCTTCATTTTGTCCTCATCCGACTCACCGGTTTGAAACGGGTTTACATTTGTTAGATCTGGTCAGAGGACTCAGAATCTACTTTTCCCGCACGGCGCCTATGCGCCGATCTGATGCACTGTTTGTCCTTGTCGCTGGCACGCGCAAGGGATTGCAGGCTTCTAAAGCCAACATGGCTCGATGGCTCAAAGAACCAATTCTTGAAGCCTACCGTTCTGCTGAGCTTCCGGTTCCATCAGGGCTGAAGGCCCATTCAACCAGAGCCGTGGGTGTGTCCTGGGCATTACGCCACCAGGCTACGGCTCAACAGGTGTGCCAGGCGGCTACCTGGTCGAGTCTGCACATTTTCACCAAACATTATCAGGTGCATACCTATGCTTCGGCGGATGCCGGCCTAGGTAGAAGAGTACTGCAGGCGGCAGTGGCCTCCCCGTAGGGGAGCGCTGTCTTGCAGCCCTATCAAGAGGTATTTATTTACCCACCCAGGGACAGCTTTTGAACGTCCCAATTGTCTGGGTCTCCCAATAGAGCGCTGAAGAAGAAGGGAATTTTGTACTTACCGTAAATTCCTTTTCTTCTAGCTCTTATTGGGAGACCCAGCACCCGCCCTGTTGTCCTTCGGGATTCTTGGTTTGTTGCGGGTACACATGTTATTCATGTTGAACGGTTTGCAGTTCTCCGATGTTATTCGGAGTGAATTTGTTTAAACCAGTTATTGGCTTTCCTCCTTCTTGCTTTGGCACTAAAACTGAGTAAGCCCGTGATCCCACGGGGGGTGTATAGCCAGAAGGGGAGGGGCCTTACACTTTTTAGTGTAATACTTTGTGTGACCTCCGGAGGCAGTAGCTATACACCCAATTGTCTGGGTCTCCCAATAAGAGCTAGAAGAAAAGGAATTTACGGTAAGTACAAAATTCCCTTCATTTATACGGTGTCGGGGGGGTGGGTAACATGCACCTTTTAGAATGCAGCACAGGCGCTGCTAAAGGCGCTAGTTTTAGTTTAGAAGGCCAAAATCTAGTGACAGGTTCCCTTTAAGACGACAGCCTTGGGGCGCATCTTTCTGCAGTTTGCTCTCTCTATCCAATATATCAAATTTGTTTTCTTTATCGTTCCTATGGGAGACCCAGACATTGGGTGTTTAGCTTCTGCCTCCGGAGGACACACAAAGTACTACACTAAAAAGTGTAGCTCCTCCCTCTGAGCTTATACACCCCCCTGGAGAACCAGATCTAGCCAGTTCATTGCTTTGTGTTCAGGAGGCATACATCCACACATGCATTCTCATCTGATTTTTCATTTTTGGAAAGAGTTTGAAGAAAAGCGGGTCCAAGTCTGGATCCCTGGCATGTCCCTTCTCACCCCACTGTGTCGGCGGTGCTGTTAAGGTTGATTTACAAGGCTGGAGCCTTACATGCCGCGCTCCTTCACCATCCCTCGGGCTCTGGCTTGAAGTGGGAGCCAGCACGGTTCTCCATGCTTGGCAGGAGACCGGTCTCCATCCGCAGCCCTTCAGGATCCTGCTGGACGGAGCACTCATCCCCAGGGACTTGGAACCCTGCGTCTCAGCAAGCTAAGTACCTTAGACGTTTATATTCTGGGGGTCCCTCTACTTTATTATGGTGGGAGAGTGTGCTGAGTGAGTTTTCTGACATTTCCGGACGGTTCTCTGGCTGTCGCCTGAGAACCGCGCCGACGGTGCCTGCGCGCCGGCCGCACCGCTCAAATTTAGGCCCCGGCTTTGCCGGAGGCCTACTTTCGGTTTCACTGCCCTCGCGTGTCATTCATGCAGAGGGACAGCACGGCTCCGCCGAGCGGCCGTTCTGCACAGGGGAGAGACACTCCTCACTGGGTACATGTCTCCTCCCCTGTAGGTCTCTTTGGCCCTCCAGATCCCGCTTTCAGAGTAGATCCCGCCCCCTCTCCTCGCTCCGGCGCCATTTTATCAGCGTTTTCTCTGCGATCAGCACTGGCTGCAGCATCCCTGCTGAGGTGCTTGGGGGTCTGGGCTTTGGGATCTGGAGGGCACACAACACCGCTCCAGCGGTCTGGTAAGCCACAACCTCTGTTGTGGGCCTCTGTATATACTCTCTGGGGGTCATTCTGGCTCAGAGCCCTCACTCCAGCAGCATGTCTCACACGAGGAGCAAGGCTTCAAAGCTATATTCAGTATGCACTGCATGTAAGCTCGTGCTGCCTGAACCGAGCACCTTCCCACATTGTGATGCCTGCTCTAACCTGACGATGCCTCAGCCTGGAGTCTCACCCCCAGTGGTCTCTCCGGCTGCTCCGGCTCCTGTGGCTGAACCCCCGGCTTGGGTAGAATCCCTATCTAGGTCAATCTCCCAGTCTTTTGCCGACTCCATGGGACAGCTGTCCCGGACTTTGCTGAACATGCATCAGCCCCCTTCACAGGGTGCCTCTGCTGCTAGGGCTCTCTCAGCGGAGCTCACAGAGGATTCATCATCTGGTCCCAGACCCCGTCCTCCTGAGAAGAGACGCAGGGCTCTCTCCCCTTCCTCGTCCCGCGGCTCTGTTTCAGAAGCTGACTCGCAGGACGAGGAGGATGCCTTTACAGGGGGCTCGAAGGCTACCTCCATGTGCCCCATTGATCTGCCCGAAAGTGACTCAGATGTTAGTGATTTGATTGCGTCCATTAATTCTGTACTGGACCTCAATCCGCCAGTATCAGAGGAGCAACCCTCTCTGGCAGAAAAGCACCAGTTTACCTTGCCTAAGAGGACAAAGAGTGTGTTCTTTAACCACTCCAGTTTTCAGGCCGCTGTGATCAAGCCCAGGGCCTGTCCTGACAAACGCTTCCCAAAGCATGGTTCTGATGACCGTTTTCCCTTTCCACCTGAGGTGGTCAAGGAGTGGGCTCATTCACCAAAGGTAGACCCTCCAGTGTCTAGACTCTCAGCCCGGACCGTTGTATCAGTGGCTGATGGCACCTCTCTTAAGGATTCCACTGACCGCCAGGTTGACCTTCTGGCCAAATCTGTATATGAGGCGGCAGGGGCCTCGTTCTCCCCATCTTTTGCAGCAGTGTGGGCTCTCAAAGCCATCTCTGCTTCTCTAGAGGAGATGCTTTCCCTCTCCAGGGAATCTATGCCCGAAATGGTTGCCTTAACGTCCCAAGCTTCCGCTTTTTCATCCTATGCCATGTCTGCCATGCTGGATGCTCCTCACCGCACTGCGGTGGCTTCGGCTAATTCCCTCGCTATCCGCAGGATCTTGTGGCTTCGAGAGTGGAAGGCAGATGCTTCTTCAAAGAAGTACCTTGCTGGGCTCCCTTTTGCTGGGTCCAGGCTATTCGGTGAACAACTGGATGAAATTATTAAGGAAGCTACTGGCGGGAAGAGTACTTCCATGCCACAAACCAAAACCAGGAAACCTGTCCAGGGTAGGAACCAGTCGAGGTTTCGTTCCTTTCGTTCCTCCAACTGGTCGTCCTCTAAGCCCTCTGCCTCGTCCGCTAACTCAGCCAAGGACCAGAAATCCAACTGGCGCACAAAGGCGCGTCCACAGAAGACCGCAGGAGCTGCTGCCACTAAGGCAGCCTCCTCTTGACTATCTGTCCGCGCCAGCAACGTCCTTAGTCGGTGGCAGGCTCTCCCACTTTGGCGACGCGTGGTTTCAACACGTCTCCGATCAGTGGGTGCGGGATATCATCTCCCACGGCTACAGGATAGAATTCTCTTCCAGCCCGCCAAACAGATTTTTTTCTGTCAACTCCCCCCCTCCCCCCCCCCCCCCCCTGTTCCAAGGCTGCCGCCTTCTCTCAGGCCGTGGCATCCTTGCAGGCCAACAGAGTAATTGTATCGGTTCCCGCCCGGGAACGGTTCAGAGGTTTCTACTCAAATTTCTTCCTAGTCCCCAAAAAGGACGGTTCCTTCCGGCCCATCCTGGATCTCAAGCTTCTCAACAAGCATGTTCAGGTGCGGCACTTTCGCATGGAGTCTCTGCGATCAGTCATTGCCTCAATGACCCAAGGGGATTTCCTGGCATCCATCGACATCAGAGATGCCTATCTGCATGTGCCAATTGCAGTTTCTCACCAGCGTTGGCTACGTTTTGCAATAGGAGAAGATCATTTCCAATTCGTGGCTCTCCCCTTCGGGTTAGCCACGGCCCCTCGGGTATTCACCAAGGTCATGGCGTCAGTGATTGCGGTTCTGCACCTCCAGGGGTTGGCAGTGATTCCTTACCTGGACGACCTTCTAGTCAAGGCTTCATCCAGCGCAGACTGTCAGCAGAGTGTCTCGCTCACTCTCGCCACTCTAGCACAATTCGGGTGGCTGGTCAATCTGCCCAAATCCACTCTGACTCCGACCCAGAGGCTCACGTACCTAGGGATGCAGTTCGAGACTCTGCCGGCACTTGTGAAGTTGCCCTTGATCAAACAGCAGTCCCTCCAACTGGCGGTGCGCTCTCTGCTGAGGCCCCGCCGTTATTCCATCAGGCACCTGATGCAGGTGCTGGGTCAGATGGTGGCGTCAATGGAGGCTGTTCCCTTTGCCCAGTTCCATCTGCGTCCTCTGCAGCTGGACATTCTCCACTGTTGGGACAAGCGGCCTTCCTCCTTGCACAGGTTAGTGGCTCTGTCGCCACAGACCAGGAGCTCTCTTCAGTGGTGGCTTTGGCCCCTCTCTCTGTCTCAGGGACGCTCCTTCCTGGCTCCGTCCTGGGTGGTCCTCCCCACGGATGCCAGTCTATCCGGCTGGGGAGCGGTATGTCTCCACCACCGAGCACAGGGCACTTGGACTCCGTCCGAGTCAGCCCTCTCGATCAATGTGCTGGAAACCAGAGCCGTGCTCCTGGCTCTCCTAGCTTTTCACCACCTATTGGCGGGCAAGCACATCCGAGTCCAGTCAGACAACGCGACAGCGGTTGCCTGCATCAATCACCAAGGCGTGACACGCAGCCGCCTGACAATGTTGGAGGTACAACGTATCCTTCAATGGACGGAGGACTCAAAGTCCACCATATCCGCAGTCCACATCCCAGGCGTGGAAAACTGGGAGGCAGATTATCTCAGCCGTCAAACCGTGGACGGTGGCGAGTGGTCCCTGCACCCGGCAGTGTTTCAGTCAATCTGCCGCAAGTGGGGCACTCCGGACGTGGACCTAATGGCATCCCGTCACAACAACAAGGTTCCGGTTTACGTGGCTCGCTCCCACGATCCTCAGGCCTTCGCAGCAGACGCTCTGGTTCAAGACTGGTCCCAGTTTCGTCTGTCCTACGTGTTTCCCCCTCTAGCTCTCTTGCCCAGAGTCCTGCGCAAGATCAGAATGGAGGGCCGTCGGGTCATCCTCATTGCTCCGGACTGACCCAGGCGAGCTTGGTACCCAGACCTGCTCCATCTGTCCGTAGAGGTGCCGTGGCATCTTCCGGACCGTCCAGACCTTCTCTCACAAGGTCCGTTTTTCCGCCAGAATTCTGCGGCTCTCAGATTGACGGCGTGGCTCTTGAGTCCTGGATCTTGACGGCTTCTGGTATTCCTCCTGAAGTCATTTCCACTATGACTCGGACCCGTAAGTCTTCCTCGGCCAAAATCTATCACAGGACTTGGAACATTTTCCTGTCCTGGTGTCGCTCTACCGACCATCCTCCTTGGCCTTTTTCCTTGCCGACCCTTCTGTCTTTTCTACAGTCCGGTCTGCAGCTAAGACTGTCCCTCAATTCTCTCAAGGGACAGGTCTCGGCTCTGTCAGTGTTGTTCCAGCGGCGTATCGCCCGGCTGGCTCAGGTCCGCACCTTCATGCAGGGCACGTCTCACATCATTCCGCCTTACCGGCGGCCCTTGGATCCCTGGGACCTCAATTTGGTCCTCACGGCCTTGCAGAAACCCCCCTTTGAGCCTCTTAGGGAGGTTTCTTTGTTTCGTCTTTCACAGAAAGTGGTCTTTCTAGTGGCTATAACTTCCCTCAGGAGAGTCTCTGATTTGGCCGCGCTCTCTTCGGAGTCACCTTTTTTTGGTTTTTCATCAAGACAAGGTGGTTCTCCGTCCGACTCCAGACTTTCTCCCTAAGGTGGTTTCTCCTTTCCACCTTAACCAGGACATTACCCTGCCTTCCTTTTGTCCGGCTCCTGTTCATCGCTTTGAAAAAGCGCTGCATACTCTAGATCTGGTGTGTGCTCTCCGGACCTATGTGTCTCGCACCGCTGCGCTTAGGCGGTGCACCTCTCTTTTTGTGCTAACCACAGGTCAGCGCAAGGGCCTCCCTGCTTCTAAGACGACCTTAGCCCGTTGGATTAGATCTACCATTTCGGATGCCTACCAGAGTACTCAGTTGCCTCCCCCGCCGGGGATCAAGGCACACTCGACCAGAGCTGTCGGTGCCTCTTGGGCTTTCAGGCACCAGGCTACGGCTCAGCAAGTCTGTCAGGCTGCCACTTGGACTAGCCTGCACACCTTTTCAAAGCACTACCAAGTGCATGCTCATGCTTCGGCAGATGCGAGCTTGGGCAGACGCATCCTTCAGGCGGCTGTCGCCCATTTGTGAAGTTAGGCTCTGCCTACTTCTCAGTTTCTGTTTATTCCCACCCAGGGACAGCTTTGAGACGTCCCAATGTCTGGGTCTCCCAAAGGAACGATAAAGAAAAAGAGAATTTTGTTACTTACCGTAAATTCTTTTTCTTATAGTTCCGTATTGGGAGACCCAGCTCCCTCCTTGTTGCCTGTTGGCAGTTTCTTGTTCCGTGTGTTATCACCGGCTGTTGTCGTGGACAGAGTCTCCGGTTGTTCCGTTCTTGCTCTGTTTTTACTTGTGGGTGGCTATTCTCCTTCAGCTTTTGCACTAAACTGGCTAGATCTGGTTCTCCAGGGGGTGTATAAGCTCAGAGGGAGGAGCTACACTTTTTAGTGTAGTACTTTGTGTGTCCTCCGGAGGCAGAAGCTAAACACCCAATGTCTGGGTCTCCCAATACGGAACTATAAGAAAAAGAATTTACGGTAAGTAACAAAATTCTCTTTTTTGAGACTGGCGAGCGCTGTGCTCCATAGAAATTGGATAGGGCGACATGGCACATGAGCGACCTGCCCTCCTTTCGGTTGAGGTTCAACATCCACCGAATTGGTGGTGGCCCTAGCAATCGGACCCTTATTCTCTATCCCGTGTTTTAAAATTATCAGTAGTTTTCTCGTTTGTTGGAAGTTATAGTGAGGGCTGAACTAAAACGATCATTATTAAAGCCTTATTCATTTTCAATGTAATAGAACTGTGTTTTCTATACCAGGGGTTACCAACACCGCAGGAATAAAGTCGCCCATCACCATCTTCACCACTAAAATGGTGACATCAGGCACAGGAACTCCAGCCAAAATAATAACCGCGGTTCCCAAGCTCACAACAGGTCACGGTCCACAGGGATTAACCCAGGTCTGTATGAACAACGTAAGCTGTAAGGTGGTGGTGGTGTTTAGTCTATATCCTAAATATGTCATTTATGTTAACAGGTAGTTTTGAAGGGGGCGCCTGGTCAGCCCGGTACTATCCTCCGAACTGTCCCTATGGGTGGCGTCCGACTAGTCACCCCTGTGACTGTATCAGCCGTCAAACCTACCGTAACAACTCTGGTTGTTAAGGGTACTACAGGTGAGTTAAAAATTTGGGATTAGGGGGTGAAATTTGTGTCCACTACTAAATTCTTATTTGCCTATTCTGCTACGAGTTTTCTTTATTTCGGGAGTGTCATGATGTCTTTTTGTTTTCACATTTCTTAATGGGAATCTGTCATCGGCTTTCTGCTACCGCCATCTGTGGGAGTATGATGTAGGTGCAGAGACCCTGATTCCAATGATGTCACTTACTGCTCTGCGTTCTGAAGTTTACATCCCGGTTTTCTCTGCTTCTGATCTAGCAGTTCTGTGAATGCTGAGTCCTCTGTAACCAGGCCCACACCACTGATTAGCAGCTTTATGTACTCTGTGTATAGGCAGAAAGCTACCAATCAGGCATAGGGGCAGGGGTATATGCAGAGCAGAAGGACTATCTTGCACGAGACACCCAGTCGTGTAGTGATAATATCCTGCTGATAAAACACTGATTTTATTAAAGCAACAGCCCAGTAAGTGACACATCCCTAGAATCAGGGTCTCAGCCCCTACGTCATGCTGCTCTTAAATTACATAGCAAAATAACTTTTTAATGCTTTGCTTTCTCCTTTAACCAGGGATGACCTCTTTGGGCACAGTCACAGGAACAGTCTCGTCAAGCCTGTCAGGAGGTGGTGTACATAACACCGCGTCCCTTGCGACGCCAATAAATACTTTAGGAACCATCGCAACCCTTTCTAGTCAAGTGATAAATCCTGGAGCCATCACCATGTCTGCGGCACAAACCTCTCTCACTGCAGCCTCGGGGCTGAGCACCCCAACAATCACTATGCAGGTATGGAGCACAAATATATATATTATATATTATATTTTATATTTCTTCGGCGCTCTATTGGGAGACCCAGACGATTGGGTGTATAGCTACTGCCTCCGGAGGCCACACAAAGCATTACACTAAAAAGTGTAAGGCCCCTCCCCTTCTGGCTATACACCCCCCATGGGATCACGGGCTTACTCAGTTTTCAAGCTTTGTGTGTGAAGGAGGTCATACATCCACGCATAGCTCCACTGTTTGTAGTCAGCAGTAGCTGCTGACTATATCGGATGGAAGAAAAGAGGGCCCATATAGGGCCCCCAGCATGCTCCCTTCTCACCCGTGGTGGTGCTTGTAAGGTTGAGGTACCTATTGCTGGTACAGAGGCTGGAGCCCACATGCTGTTTTCCTTCCACATCCCCTGGAGGGCTCTGTGGAAGTGGGATCTTGCCGACCTTCAAGCCCTGAGGCCGGGCTCCATCCACAGACCCAGAGAACCTGCTGGATGAGGAGCACGAGTACAGTCAGGGACATGGCCCTGCATCTTTCAGGTACTCGGTGTCCCTGGCACGCACGGACACACTCAGGACTTGCTGAGTGTTGTAGTGCGCCGGGGACAGTAGCGCTGTGCGCTGGGGTTAGGTCACTGCAGCTTTGCTGAGTGACGTTTTCATGGTGGGAACTACTGCGCCGACCGCTCCTGGAGCGGCGGCGCAACTGCGACCTGTAGTGCGCCGGGGACTTCGCGCCGACCGCGCTTTTACGGCGGCGGCGCTTCTAACTATAGTCCCCGGTTTCTGCGGCCTAGCGCCGTTTTGTTCCCGCCCCCACCCTGTCACTCAGGGTAGGGGAGAGACGCTGCTCAATAGGCAGCGCCGAGGGCTGGAGCCTTATTTACATGCTCCAGCCCTCTCACTAGGCACAGGGGAACGCAGGCTTCCCGCTCTTTGTCTGTGCACGCCCAGGGCCCGCCCCCCTCCCTTCACAGAACGCCGGCAGCCATTACACATGCAGTCTGGCTGGGGAAAGGCAGCAGGCTCTGGGAGACCCAGACTGGAGGGATTTCTGGCGACCACACACCCGCTCTTCAGCGGGCGGTAAGCAGCGCTTCAGCGCTGGCCCCACTAGTGCCTCAGTGATATATTAGTGTACTTGGTACCATATATATATATATATATATATAATTATTATATAGTTGCACTGTAAGGTCGCTTCTTGGCTGGATACCCTGTATTGCTCTGAGGAGACAGCAACATGTCATCCGCAAAACGCAAGGGTGCCAAGGCACGGGCTGTGTACATTACTTGTACTGCATGTGGGGTTGATCTACCGGCAGGCTCCAACGACTCCCATTGTGTGCAATGTTCAGTCCCAGTGGCACTTCGTCAGCCAGAGCCTATGGTGGTGGTAGCCCAGGCAGAGCCGCCTGTGAATCCTGCCCCGGTGACAGGGACAGACTTTGCAGTTTTTGCTGATAAGATGTCTGTGACTATGACAAAAATCCTGGAGACCTTGCAGTCCAGGCCAGTTATACAAGCCATAGACACTGCTATGCCCTTGCTCCCAGGTCCCCCTCAGTTGGAACTAATCCGTACTTCAAGGGGGTCCCAGGCATCACAGGCTGAAATGTCTGACTCAGATGACAGCCCCAGTCACCCTAAGCGAGCTCGCTGGGAAAGACCCTCGACGTCATCACACTGCTCAGGGTCTCAGCGAGGAGAGTCTCTCTGTGAGGAATCTGAGGACGGGGATCAGGATTCTAACCCTGAAACCCCTCTCAATCTGGATGCCCCTGATGGGGACGCCATGGTTAATGACCTTATATCGGCCATCAATAGACTGTTGGATATTTCTCCCCCAGCTCCTTCAGCAGAGGAGGCAGCTGCCCAGCAGGAGAAATTCCATTTCCTATATCCCAAGCGTAAATTAAGTGCTTTTTTGGACCACTCTGACTTCAGAGAATCAATCCAGAAACACGACGCTCATCCAGACAAGCGTTTCTCTAAACGTTCCAAGGATACCCGTTATCCTTTTCCCCCTGACGTGGCCAAACGCTGGACCCACTGTCCAAAGGTGGATCCACCAATTTCCAAGCTGGCGGCTAGATCCATAGTCGCAGTAGAGGATGGCGCTTCACTTAAAGATGCCAACGACAGACAGATGGACCTTTGGTTGAAATCTGTCTATGAAGCTATTGGCGCGTCGTTTGCTCCAGCATTCGCGGCCGTGTGGGCACTCCAAGCTATTTCAGCTGGTTTAGCACAGGTGGATGCTATCATGCATCCAGCAGTGCCGCAAGTGGCGTCCCTAACTTCGCAAATGTCTGCGTTTGCAACCTATGCTATCAATGCTGTCCTTGAGTCTACAGGACGTACCTCTATGGCGTCCGCCAACTCGGTGGTTTTGCGCAGAGCCTTGTGGTTAAAGGACTGGAAAGCAGATGCTAGTTCCAAAAAATGCTTAACCAGCTTGCCATTATCTAGAGACAGACTGTTTGGTGAGCCATTGGCTGAAATCATTAAACAGTCCAAGGGTAAGGACTCTTCCTTACCACAGTCCAGACCAAGCAAGCCACAGCAGAAAAGGTGGCAGTCGAGGTTTCGGTCCTTTCGGGGTTCCGGCAAGGCCCAATTCTCCTCTTCCAAAGGGACTCAGAAGGAACACAGGAACTCAGATTCCTGGCGGCCTCACGCACGCCCCAGAAAACCAAATAGAGGAACCGCTTCCAAAGCGGCTACCTCATGACTTTCAGCCTCCGCCCTCCGCATCCTCGGTCGGTGGCAGGCTCTCCCGCTTTTGCGACATTTGGCTGTCTCAGGTCAAAGACCAATGGGTAACAGACATTTTGTCTCGCGGGTACAGAATCGAGTTCAACTCTCGGCCTCCACCTCGGTTCTTCAGAACCTCCCCACACCCCGACCGAGCAGATGCCCTACTGCAGGCGGTGGACTCTCTGAGAGCAGAAGGAGTGGTGATCCCGGTCCCCCCTCAGGAACGAGGGCAAGGTTTTTACTCCCATCTGTTTGTGGTTCCAAAAAAGGACGGCTCCTTCCGTCCTGTTCTGGACCTAAAACTGCTCAACAAGCACGTGAACGCAAGGCGGTTCCGGATGGAATCCCTCCGCTCCGTCATTGCCTCAATGTCTCGAGGAGACTTCCTTGCCTCAATAGACATCAAAGATGCCTATCTTCACGTGCCGATTGCTACGGAGCACCAACGTTTCCTACGTTTTGTGATAGGAGACGACCATCTTCAGTTCGTAGCTCTGCCATTCGGTCTGGCGACAGCCCCACGGGTTTTCACCAAGGTCATGGCGGCAGTGGTAGCGGTCTTGCACTCTCAGGGACACTCGGTGATCCCTTATCTGGACGATCTACTTGTCAAGGCACCCTCTCTCGAGGCATGCCAACTCAGCCTGAATATTACGCTGGATACTCTCCAGACTTTCGGGTGGATCATCAATTTTGCCAAGTCAAATCTGTCACCGACCCAATCACTAACATACCTTGGCATGGAGTTTCATACTCTATCAGCGATAGTGAAGCTTCCGCTGAACAAGCAGCGGTCACTACAGACAGGGGTGCAGTCTCTCCTTCAAGGCCAGTCGCACTCTTTAAGGCGCCTCATGCATTTCCTAGGGAAGATGGTGGCAGCCATGGAGGCAGTTCCCTTTGCGCAGTTTCATCTGCGTCCACTTCAATGGGACATTCTCCGCCAATGGGACGGGAAGTCATCGTCACTAGACAGGAAAGTCTCCCTTTCCCAGACGGCCAGGGACTCTCTGCAATGGTGGCTTCTTCCCACCTCGTTGTCTCAGGGAAGATCCTTCCTACCCCCATCCTGGGCAGTAGTCACGACAGATGCGAGTCTATCAGGGTGGGGAGCAGTTTTTCTCCACCACAGGGCTCAGGGGACATGGACTCAGCAGGAGTCCTCCCTTCAGATCAATGTCCTGGAACTCAGGGCAGTGTATCTTGCCCTCCTAGCCTTTCAGCAGTTGCTGGAAGGACGGCAAATCCGAGTCCAGTCGGACAACTCCACAGCGGTGGCTTACATCAACCACCAAGGAGGGACGCGCAGTCGGCAAGCCTTCCAGGAAGTCAGGCGGATTCTCACGTGGGTGGAGGACACAGCATCCACCATATCCGCGGTTCACATCCCAGGCGTAGAAAATTGGGAAGCGGACTTCCTCAGTCGCCAGGGTATGGACGCAGGAGAATGGTCCCTTCACCCGGAAGTGTTTCAGGAAATCTGTCGCCGCTGGGGGGTGCCGGACGTCGACCTAATGGCGTCCCGCCACAACAACAAGGTCACGGCATTCATAGCGCGGTCGCGCGATCAAAAAGCTCTGGCGGCAGACGCCTTAGTCCAAGATTGGTCGCGGTTCAGGCTCCCGTATGTATTCCCGCCTCTGGCACTCTTGCCCAGAGTTTTACGCAAGATCAGAGCCGATTGCAGCCGCGCCATACTCGTCGCCCCAGATTGGCCGAGGAGATCGTGGTACCCGGATCTGTGGCATCTCACGGTCGGCCGACCGTGGTCTCTCCCAGACCGGCCAGACTTACTGTCCCAAGGGCCGTTTTTCCATCGGAATTCTGCGGCCCTGAACCTGACTGTGTGGCCATTGAGTCCTGGATCCTAGCGTCTTCAGGATTATCCCAAGGAGTCGTTGCCACCATGAAACAGGCTAGGAAGTCCACCTCTGTTAAGATCTACCACAGAACGTGGAGGATTTTCTTATCCTGGTGCTCTGCACAAGGAGTATCCCCCTGGCCATTTACATTGCCCACTTTTCTTTCCTTCCTGCAATCGGGGTTAGAAAAGGGCTTGTCGCTTGGCTCCCTTAAAGGGCAAGTCTCGGCACTATCCGTGTTTTTTCAAAAGCGTCTGGCACGCCTTTCTAAGGTGCGCACGTTCCTGCAGGGGGTCTGTCATATCGTGCCCCCGTACAAGCGGCCGTTAGATCCATGGGATCTGAACAGAGTACTAGTTGCTCTCCAGAAGCCGCCTTTTGAGCCTCTGAAAGAGGTTTCCCTTTCTCGCCTGTCACAGAAAGTGGCCTTTCTGGTAGCGATCACGTCTCTTCGGAGAGTGTCTGAGCTGGCAGCTCTGTCATCCAAGGCTCCTTTCCTGGTGTTCCACCAGGACAAGGTAGTGTTGCGCCCCGTTCAGGAATTTCTCCCTAAGGTGGTATCCTCGTTTCATCTTAATCAGGATATCTCCTTACCTTCTTTTTGTCGTCATCCGGTTCACCGGTATGAACAAGATTTACATTTGTTAGATCTGGTGAGAGCACTCAGAATCTACATTTCCCGTACGGCGCCCCTGCGCCGCTCTGATGCACTCTTTGTCCTTGTCGCTGGTCAGCGCAAAGGGTCGCAGGCTTCTAAAGCCACTCTGGCTCGATGGATTAAAGAACCAATTTTTGAAGCCTACCGTTCTGCGGGGCTTCCGGTTCCATCAGGGCTAAAGGCCCATTCAACCAGAGCCGTGGGTGCGTCCTGGGCATTGCGACACCAGGCTACGGCTCAACAGGTGTGCCAGGCAGCTACCTGGTCGAGTCTGCACACTTTCACCAAACATTATCAGGTGCATACCTATGCTTCGGCGGACGCCAGCCTAGGTAGAAGAGTCCTGCAGGCGGCAGTGGCCTCCCCGTAGGGGAGGGCTGTCTTGCAGCTCTAACATGAGGTATTTCGTTACCCACCCAGGGACTGCTTTTGGACGTCCCAATCGTCTGGGTCTCCCAATAGAGCGCCGAAGAAGAAGGGAATTTTGTTACTTACCGTAAATTCCTTTTCTTCTAGCTCTTATTGGGAGACCCAGCACCCGCCCTGTTGTCCTTCGGGATTTTTGGTTTGTTTGCGGGTCCACATGTTGTTCATGTTGAACGGTTTTCAGTTCTCCGATGTTATTCGGAGTGAATTTGTTTAAACCAGTTATTGGCTTTCCTCCTTCTTGCTTTAGCACTAAAACTGAGTAAGCCCGTGATCCCACGGGGGGTGTATAGCCAGAAGGGGAGGGGCCTTACACTTTTTAGTGTAATGCTTTGTGTGGCCTCCGGAGGCAGTAGCTATACACCCAATCGTCTGGGTCTCCCAATAAGAGCTAGAAGAAAAGGAATTTACGGTAAGTAACAAAATTCCCTTCTTTCTTTGTCGCTCCTAATTGGGAGACCCAGACAATTGGGTGTATAGCTATGCCTCCGGAGGCCACACAAAGTATTACACTAAAAGTGTAACGCCCCTCCCCTTCAGCCTATACACCCCCCGTGCTGCTACGGGCTCATCAGTTTTTATGCTTTGTGCGAAGGAGGTCAGACATGCACGCATAGCTCCACAGCTTAGTCAGCAGCAGCTGCTGACTATGTCGGATGGAAGAAAAGAGGGCCCATAACAGGGCCCCCAGCATGCTCCCTTCTCACCCCACTCTTGTCGGCGGTGTTGTTAAGGTTGAGGTATCCATTGCGGGTACGGAGGCTGGAGCCCACATGCTGCTTTCCTTCCCCATGCCTCAATTAGGGCTCTGGGTGAAGTGGGATCCTTTCGGTCTCCAGGCACAGGAGACCGTGCTCCATCCACAGCTCCTGAGGACCCTGCTGGATAGGAGCCGAGTATCGTTCAGGGACTTGGCCCTGCTACTTTGAGGTACTCTGTGTCCCCGTGGGGACCGCGCACAGCAACACTCCAGCATTGCTGGGTGTGCTAGTGCACCGGGGACAGCAGCGCTGACTGAGTTTGTGCCATTACACACTTCAGCGTCGCTGAGTGTGTTCGTGTAGGGGGACTGCCGCGCTGACCGCCGCTGCCATGGTTATCACTGCGGCGCGGCTGGGACTGTTAGTGCGCCGGGGACTTCCGCGCCGACCGCGCTTATATCGGCGGCCGCGCTTATAACTCGAGTCCCCGGCTTTTGCGGCCTAGTCTCTTTTTCTTCCCGCCCCCAGCCCTGCCAGTCAGGGGAAGGGCGGGACGCTGTACAGGACGGCAGCACTGAGGGCTGGAGCATGCTTTGCATACTCCACCCCCCTCACTCTGCACAGTGGGGCACCAGTTCCCGCACTTTTCTGGGTCACGCCCACGGCTCCCTCCTCTCCTCAGGACGCCGGCAGCCATTCCTCTCAGCTCTGCTAACGCTGGAGAGGAGAGACAAGCTCAGGGAGACCCAGGCAGGAATTCTGGTGCCCACACAACCGCTTTGCGCAGGCGGTAAGCAGCACCTGTGGTGCTGGCCCCACTAGTGCAGAAGTGTACTTATAGATTATATGATTATAGACTATACTTTACACTGTATGGTGCACTGTTGATTTTTGTCTATATACCCTCCTGTATTGCTCAGAGGAGACAACAGCATGTCGTCCACAAATAGCAAGGGTGCCAAAGCACAGACTTACTATGCTGCCTGTGCAGCATGTACGGCTATACTGCCGGCAGGTTCCACTGACCCTCATTGTGTGCAATGCTCGGCCCCTGTGGCACTTTCTCAGCCGGAGCCTCTGCTAAGGGTGGCCCAGGGAGAACCACCTGTTAACACTGTCCAAGTGACAGGGACGGAGTTTGCAGTTTTTACTGAAAGACTTTCTGAGACTATGGCTAAGATATTAGAAGCCTTGCAGTCCAGGCCGGTATCTCAAGCCATGGGCACTGTGGAATCATTGCCCCCTGGTCCCCCTCAGTTGGAACAGCAATGTCCTCCCGGGGTGTCTCATGGATCCCAGGGTGAGGTCTCTGACACGGACCGCAGCCCCAGACCGACTAAGCGAGCTCGCTATGAAATCCCCTCGACATCATCACAATGTTCAGGGTCTCAGCGAGAGGACTCTCTGTATGATGAAGCGGAGGTAGCTGATCAGGATTCTGATCCTGAAGCCGCTCTCAACCTTGATACTCCTGTTGGGGACGCCATAGTGAATGATCTTATTGCGTCCATCAATGAAATGTTGGATATTTCTCCCTCAGCTCCTCCAGTGGAGGAGTCAGCTTCTCAGCAGGAGAAATTCCGTTTCAGGTTTCCCAAGCGTACAAGGAGTATGTTTCTGGACCACTCTGACTTCAGAGAGGCAGTCCAGAAACACCGAGCTTGTCCAGATAAGCGTTTTTCTTCAGCGCTCTATTGGGAGACCCAGACGATTGGGGTATAGCTACTGCCCTCCGGAGGCCACACAAAGCACTACACTAAAAGTGCAAGGCCCCTCCCCCTCTGGCTATACCCCCCCCGTGGTATCACGGGTTCTCCAGTTTTTAGCTTTGTGTGCGAAGGAGGTCAGACATTCCATGCATAGCTCCACAGATTTTAGTCAGCAGTAGCTGCTGACTATGTCGGATGGAAGAAAAGAGGGCCCATATAGGGCCCCCAGCATGCTCCCTTCTCACCCCTGGATGGTGTTGTAAGGTTGAGGTACCTATTGCTGGTACAGGGCTGGAGCCTGACATGCTGTTTTCCTTCCACATCCCCTGGTAGGGCTCTGTGGAAGTGGGATCCTGCCGGCCTCTCAGCTCTGATGCCGGGCTCCATCCACAGACCCATTAGAACCTGATGGATTCGGAGCAGGAGTACGATCAGGGACAGGGCCCTGCATCTTACAGGTACTCTGTGTCCCCGGCAGGCACAGACACACTCCGGGCTGGCTGGGTGTTATAGTGCGCCGGGGACCGCAACGTGGAGTTGGTGGTCCCTACAGATTACTGGGGGATTGTTTGTGTTTGGGAACGCAGCGCCGACCCCCTCTGGACCGGGCGGCGCTGCTGTGACTTGTGGTGCGCCGGGGATCCGCCGTCCGCGCTTTTACGGCGGCGGCGGTTATAACTTTAGTCCCCGGCTTTTTGGGCCTAGGACGCCGGCAGCTCCGTTTCGTTCCCGCCCCCACCCTGTCATTCAGGGTAGGGGAGAGACGCTGTTCGCAAGCAGCGACGAGGGCTGGAGCCTGATTTACATGCTCCAGCCCTCTCACTTGGCACAGAGGGAAGCAGGCTTCCCGCTCTTGGCCAGGAACGCCCAGGGCCCGCCCCCCTTCCTCTCTCGAGACGCCGGCAGCCATTACATGCATGCCTGGCTGGAGGAAGGACGCAAGGCTCTGGGAGACCTGGACTAGGGGCTATCTGGCGACCACACACCCGCTTTTTAAGCGGGCGGTAAGCGATTTTTCTGTGCTGGTCCCTCTAGTGCCTCACTGTGTATCAGTGTACTGGATACAGTTATATAGATATTGTATTTCTTGCACTGTGAGGTGCGCTTCTGGCTGCATATCCCAGATCGCTCTGTGGAAGCAGCAACATGTCATCCTCAAAACGCAAGGCGGCCAAGGCAAAAAGGGCTGTGTATACTGCGTGTGCTGCATGTGGGGCTAATCTACCAGCAGGCTCTGATGACCCCCATTGTGTGCAATGCTCCGACCCGGTGCTGCTTCGCCAGCCGGAGTCGGGAGAGGTAGCGACCCAGGCTGAGACGCTTGTAAGTTCTGCCCCGGTGACAGGGACGGACTTTGCAGTTTTTGCAGATAATATGTCTGTATCTATGGCAAAAATCCTTGAGACCTTGCAATCTATGCATGGGGCTCAGTCTCTGGGCACGGCGAGGCCTCTGTCCTCAGGTCCCCCTTACTTGGAATGTATCCAGCCCACAGGGGGGTCCCCGGCTTCACAGGCCGAGGATTATGACTCAGATGATGGCCCCAGCCACCCTAAGCGAGCTCGCTGGGAAAGACCCTCGACGTCTTCACACTGCTCAGGGTCTCAGCGCAATCAGTCTCCCTGTGATGTGTCTGATGAGAGTGATCAGGAATCCACTCCTGGAACCCCTCTCAACCTGGATACCCCGGATGGGGATGCCATGGTAGACGACCTTATCTCAGCCATCAATAGGCTGTTGGATATTTCTCCCCCAGCCCCTTCAGCAGAAGAGGCGGCTGCGGAGCAGGAAAAGTTTCGTTTCCTTTATCCCAAGCGTAAATTGAGTGCTTTGTTAGATCACTCTGACTTCAGAGAATCAATCCAGAAGCACGACGCTCACCCAGAAAGGCGTTTCTCTAAACGATCTAAAGATACGCGTTTCCCTTTCCCCCCTGAGGTGGTCAAGCGCTGGACACAGTGTCCAAAGGTAGACCCCCCGATTTCCAAACTTGCAGCTAGATCCATAGTTGCAGTGGAGGATGGCGCTTCACTTAAAGATGCCAATGACAGACAGATGGACCTTTGGTTAAAATCTGTCTATGAAGCTATAGGCGCGTCGTTTGCTCCGGCATTCGCAGCCGTATGGGCACTCCAGGCTATTTCAGCTGGCTTAGCAAAAGTGGATGCTATCATGCATCCAGCAGTGCCGCAAGTGGCGCACCTTACCACGCAGATGTCGGCGTTTGCGTCTTACGCTATCAATGCGGTCCTAGAATCTACCAGTCGCACCTCAATGGCGTCCGCCAATTCGGTAGTTTTGCGCAGAGCCTTGTGGTTAAAGGACTGGAAAGCAGATGCTGGTTCCAAAAAATGTTTAACCAGTTTGCCTTTGTCTAGAGAGAGACTGTTTGGCGAGCCATTGGCTGACATCATTAAGCAGTCCAAGGGTAAAGACTCCTCTTTACCACAACCCAGAACACCCAAACCTCAGCAGAAAAAGTGGCAGCAGAGGTTTCAGTCCTTTCGAGGTTCGGGCAAGACACCATTTACCTCGTCCAAAGGGACTCAGAGGACGCAAAGAAACGCAGATTCGTGGCGGACTCACACACGCCCCAAGAAAGCAAATGGAGGTACCGCTTCCAAAGCGGCTACCTCATGACTTCCAGCCCCCCCCCTCCGCATCGCCGGTCGGGGGCAGGCTCTCCCGCTTTTCCGGCATTTGGATGTCACAGGTCAAAGACCGGTGGGTGACGGACATTTTGTCTCGCGGGTACAGAATCGAGTTCATTTCTCGTCCTCCAGCTCGGTTCTTCAGAACCTCCCCACGTCCAGACCGAGCAGATGCTCTGCTGCAGGCGGTGGATTCCCTAAAAGCGGAAGGAGTGGTTATCCCAGTCCCTCCTCAGGAACAAGGGCAAGGGTTTTACTCCAATCTCTTTGTGGTTCCAAAAAAGGACGGCTCGTTCCGTCCTGTTCTGGACCTAAAACGGCTCAACAAACATGTGCACGCCAGGAGGTTCCGGATGGAAACCCTCCGCTCTGTCATTGCCTCAATGTCCAGAGGAGACTTCCTTGCCTCAATAGACATCAAAGATGCTTATCTCCACGTGCCAATTGCTACAGAACATCAACGTTTTCTACGTTTTGTGATAGGAGACGACCATTTTCAGTTCGTAGCTCTTCCATTTGGTCTGGCGACAGCCCCACGGGTCTTCACCAAGGTCATGGCGGCGGTGGTAGCAGTCTTGCACTCTCAGGGACACTCGGTGATTCCTTACCTAGACGACTTATTGGTCAAAGCTCCCTCTCAGGAGGCATGCCAACTCAGCCTGAATGCTACGCTGGAGACTCTACAGTCTTTCGGATGGATCATCAACTTTCCAAAGTCGATCCTATCACCGACCCAGTCACTAACGTATCTTGGCATGGAGTTTCATACTCTAGCAGCGATAGTGAAGCTTCCGCTGGACAAGCAGCGGTCACTACAGACAGGGGTGCAATCTCTCCTGCAGGGCCAGTTGCATCCCTTGCGGCGCCTCATGCATTTCCTAGGGAAGATGGTGGCAGCCATGGAAGCAGTTCCCTTTGCGCAGTTTCATCTGCGCCCACTTCAATGGGACATTCTCCGCCAATGGGACGGGAAGTCAACGTCCCTGGACAGGAAAGTCTCGCTTTCCCAGACGGCCAAAGACTCTCTACAATGGTGGCTCCTTCCCACATCATTGTCTCAGGGAAGATCCTTCCTGCCCCCATCCTGGGCAGTAGTCACGACAGATGCGAGTCTGTCAGGGTGGGGAGCAGTATTTCTCCACCACAGGGCTCAGGGGACGTGGACTCCGCAGGAGTCCACCCTTCAGATCAATGTTCTGGAGATCAGAGCAGTGTATCTTGCTCTACTGGCCTTCCAACAGTGGCTGGAAGGAAAGCAGATCCGAATCCAATCGGACAACTCCACAGCGGTGGCATACATCAACCACCAAGGAGGGACGCGCAGTCGGCAAGCCTTCCAAGAAGTCCGGCGCATTCTAATGTGGGTGGAGGACAGAGCATCCACCATATCCGCGGTTCACATCCCAGGCGTAGAAAACTGGGAAGCAGACTTCCTCAGTCGCCAGGGCATGGACGCAGGGGAATGGTCCCTTCACCCGGACGTGTTTCAGGAAATCTGTCGCCGCTGGGGAGTGCCGGACGTCGACCTAATGGCATCCCGGCACAACAACAAGGTCCCGGCATTCATGGCGAGGTCGCGCGATCAAAGAGCTCTGGCGGCAGACGCCTTGGTTCAAGATTGGTCGCAGTTTCAGCTCCCATACGTGTTTCCGCCTCTGGCGCTCTTGCCCAGAGTGCTACGCAAGATCAGATCCGAGTGCAGCCGCGTCATACTCGTCGCTCCAGACTGGCCGAGGAGGTCGTGGTATCCGGATCTGTGGCATCTCACGATCGGTCGACCGTGGTCACTGCCAGACCGACCAGACTTACTGTCCCAAGGGCCGTTTTTCCATCAGAATTCTGCGGCCCTGAACCTGACTGTGTGGCCATTGAGTCCTGGATCCTAGCATCTGCTGGATTATCTCAGGGAGTCATTGCCACAATGAGACAAGCTAGAAAGTCGAATTCGGCTAAGATCTACCACAGAACGTGGAAGATTTTCTTGTCCTGGTGCTCTGCTCAGGGAGTGTCTCCCTGGCCATTTGCATTGCCCAAGTTTCTTTCCTTCCTGCAATCGGGGTTAGAAAAGGGCTTGTCGCTCAGCTCCCTTAAAGGGCAAGTTTCGGCACTATCCGTCTTTTTTCAGAAGCGTCTAGCACGTCTTCCTAAGGTGCGCACATTCCTGCAGGGGGTCTGTCATATTGTGCCCCCGTACAAGCGACCGTTAGATCCATGGGATCTGAACAGGGTACTAGTTGCTCTCCAGAAGCCGCCCTTCGAGCCTCTGAAGGAAGTTTCCTTTTCTCGGCTGTCGCAGAAAGTGGCGTTTCTTGTTGCAATCACATCGCTTCGGCGAGTGTCTGAGCTGGCAGCTCTGTCATCTAAGGCTCCCTTCCTGGTGTTCCACCAGGACAAGGTTGTGCTGCGCCCTATTCCGGAGTTTCTCCCTAAGGTCGTATCCTCTTTTCATCTTAATCAGGATATTTCCTTGCCTTCTTTTTGCCCTCATCCGGTTCACCGGTATGAAAAGGCCTTACGTTTGCTAGATCTGGTGAGAGCACTCAGAATCTACATTTCCCGCACGGCGCCCATACGCCGTGCCGATGCACTTTTCGTCCTTGTCGCTGGTCCGCGCAAGGGGTTGCAGGCTTCTAAAGCCACCCTGGCTCGATGGATCAAAGAACCAATTCTAGAGGCCTACCGTTCTGCGGGGCTTCCGGTTCCTTCAGGGCTAAAAGCCCACTCCACCAGAGCCGTGGGTGCGTCCTGGGCATTACGTCACCAGGCTTCGGCTCAACAGGTGTGCCAGGCAGCTACCTGGTCCAGTCTGCACACTTTCACCAAGCATTATCAGGTGCATACCTATGCTTCGGCGGATGCCAGCTTAGGTAGAAGAGTCCTGCAGGCGGCAGTGACACCCCCGTAGGGGAGGGCTGTTTTGCAGCTCTAACATGAGGTATTTATTTACCCACCCAGGGACAGCTTTTGGACGTCCCAATCGTCTGGGTCTCCCAATAGAGCGCTGAAGAAGAAGGGAATTTTTGTTACTTACCGTAAATTCCTTTTCTTCTAGCTCTTATTGGGAGACCCAGCACCCGCCCTGTTGTCCTTCGGGATGTTTTTTTGTTGTTTGCGGGTACACATGTTGTTCATGTTGAACGGTTTTTCAGTTCTCCGATGTTATTCGGAGTTAATTTGTTTAAACCAGTTATTGGCTTCCTCCTTCTTGCTTTGGCACTAAAACTGGAGAACCCGTGATACCACGGGGGGGGTATAGCCAGAGGGGGAGGGGCCTTGCACTTTTAGTGTAGTGCTTTGTGTGGCCTCCGGAGGGCAGTAGCTATACCCCAATCGTCTGGGTCTCCCAATAAGAGCTAGAAGAAAAGGAATTTACGGTAAGTAACAAAATTCCCTTCTTCCAAGCGCCTTAAGGATACACGTTACCCTTTCCCCCCTGACGTGGTCAAGGGCTGGACTCAGTGTCCCAAGGTGGATCCTCCAATCTCCAGACTGGCGGCTAGATCCATAGTTGCAGTGGAAGATGGAGCTTCACTCAAGGATGCCACTGACAGACAGATGGAGCTCTGGTTGAAATCCATCTATGAAGCTATCGGCGCGTCTTTTGCTCCAGCATTCGCAGCCGTATGGGCACTCCAAGCTATCTCAGCTGGTCAGGTGCAAATTGACGCACTCACACGTACGTCTGCGCCGCAAGTGGCGTCCATAACCTCTCAAACGTCGGCATTTGCGTCTTACGCTATTAATGCTGTCCTGGACTCTGCGAGCCGTACGGCGGTTGCAGCCGCCAATTCGGTAGCAATACGCAGGGCCTTGTGGCTGCGGGAATGGAAGGCAGATTCGGCTTCCAAAAAAGTGCTTAACTGGATTGCCATTTTCTGGCGACCGTTTGTTTGGTGAGAGATTGGATGAAATCATCAAACAATCCAAGGGAAAGGAAACATCCTTACCCCAGGCCAAACCAAAAACACCCCAACAGAGGAGGGGATAGTCGAGGTTTCGGTCCTTTCGGGGTGCGGGCAGGTCCCAATTCTCCTCGTCCAAAAGGCCTCAGAAGGATCAGAGGAACTCCGACGCATGGCGGTCTAAATCACGCCCTAAAAAGACCGCCGGAGGTGCCGCTACCAAGGCGGCTTCCTCATGACTTACGGCCTCCTCACACCGCATCCTCGGTCGGTGGCAGGCTCTCCCGCTTTTGCGACACCTGGCTGCCACAAGTAAAAGACCGTTGGGTGAGAGACATTTTGTCTCACGGTTACAGGATAGAGTTCAGCTCTCGTCCTCCGACTCGATTCTTCAGAACATCTCCGCCTCCCGAGCGAGCCAAGGCTCTTCTGCAGGCGGTGGGCATTCTGAAGGCAGAAGGAGTGGTGGTCCCGGTTCCTCTTCAGCAACAGGGTCACAGTTTCTACTCCAACCTGTTTGTGGTTCCAAAGAAGGACTGGTCCTTCCGTCCTGTTTTGGACCTAAAACTGCTCAACAAACACGTAAGGACCAGGCGGTTCCGGATGGAATCCCTCCGCTCCGTCATCGCCTCAATGTCCCAAGGAGATTTCCTAGCATCGATCGATATCAAGGATGCTTATCTCCACGTACCGATTGCTCCAGAGCATCAGCGCTTCTTGCGCTTCGCCATAGGAGACGAACACCTTCAGTTCGCGGCACTGCCGTTCGGCCTGGCGACAGCCCCAAGGGTTTTCACCAAGGTCATGGCTACAGTAGTTGCGGTCCTCCACTCTCAGGGTCACTCAGTGATACCTTACTTAGACGATCTGCTGGTCAAGGCACCCTCTCAAGAGGCATGCCAACACAGCCTCAACGTTACTCTGGAGACTCTCCAGAGTTTCGGGTGGATCATCAATTTTCCAAAGTCAAATCTGACACCGGTCCAATCGCTGACATATCTTGGCATGGAGTTTCATACTCTTCCAGCGATAGTGAAGCTTCCGCTGGACAAACAGCGTTCACTACAGACAGAGGTGCAATCTCTCCTTCAAGGTCGGTCACACCCCTTGAGGCGCCTCATGCACTTCCTGGGGAAGATGGTGGAAGCAATGGAAGCAGTCCCTTTCGCGCAGTTTCACCTGCGTCCTCTTCAATGGGACATCCTACGCAAGTGGGACAGGATGCCGACGTCCCTAGACAGGAACGTCTCCCTCTCTCAGGCAACCAAAGCTTCCCTTCGGTGGTGGCTTCTTCCCACCTCAGTATCGAAGGGGAAATCCTTCCTACCCCCATCCTGGGCGGTGGTCACGACGGACGCGAGTCTGTCCGGGTGGGGAGCAGTTTTTCTCCACCACAGGGCTCAGGGTACGTGGACTCAGCAAGAGTCCTCGCTTCAGATCAATGTTCTGGAGATCAGGGCAGTGTATCTTGCCCTAAAAACGTTCCAGCAGTGGCTGGAAGGCAAGCAGATCCGAATTCAGTCGGACAACTCCACAGCGGTGGCTTACATCAACCACCAAGGTGGGACACGCAGTCGGCAAGCCTTCCAGGAAGTCCGGCGGATTCTGCTGTGGGTGGAAGCCACAGCATCCACCATATCCGCAGTTCACATCCCAGGCGTAGAAAACTGGGAAGCAGACTTTCTCAGTCGCCAGGACATGGACGCAGGGGAATGGTCCCTTCACCCGGACGTGTTTCAGGAGATCTGTTGCCGCTTGGGGATGCCGGACGTCGACCTAATGGCGTCACGGCACAACAACAAGGTCCCAACATTCATGGCTCGATCTCAAGATCACAGAGCTCTGGCGGCAGACGCCTTAGTTCAGGATTGGTCGCAGTTTCAGCTTCCTTATGTGTTTCCTCCTCTGGCACTGTTGCCCAGAGTGTTACGCAAGATCAGGGCCGACTGCCGCCGCGCCATCCTCGTCGCTCCAGACTGGCCGAGGAGGTCGTGGTACCCGGTTCTGTGGCATCTCACGGTCGGCCAACCGTGGGCACTGCCAGACCGACCAGATTTGCTGTCTCAAGGGCCGTTTTTCCATCTGAATTCTGCGGCCCTCAACCTGACTGTGTGGCCATTGAGTCCTGGATCCTAGCGTCTTCAGGATTATCTCTAGTAGCAGTCACCTCACTTCGGAGAGTGTCTGAGTTGGCAGCGTTATCATGCAAAGCCCCTTTCCTGGTGTTTCACCAGGACAAGGCGGTTCTGCGTCCGGTTCCGGAATTCCTCCCTAAGGTGGTATCCCCTTTTCATCTCAATCAGGACATCTCCTTACCCTCGTTTTGTCCTCATCCAGTTCACCAATGTGAAAAGGATTTGCACTTGTTAGATCTGGTGAGAGCACTCAGACTCTACATTTCTCGTACGGCGCCCCTGCGCCGCTCGGATGCACTCTTTGTCCTTGTCGCTGGCCAGCGTAAAGGGACACAAGCTTCCAAATCCACCCTGGCTCTGTGGATCAAGGAACCAATTCTCGAAGCTTACCGTTCCTCGGGGCTTCCGGTTCCCTCAGGACTGAAGGCCCATTCTACCAGGGCCGTGGGAGCGTCCTGGGCCTTGCGACACCAGGCTACGGCTCAACAGGTGTGTCAGGCGGCTACCTGGTCAAGCCTGCACATTTTCACGAAACACTATCAAGTGCATACCTATGCTTCGGCAGATGCCAGCCTAGGTAGGCGAGTCCTTCAGGAGGCAGTTGCCCACCTGTAGGACGGAGCCGTTACGGCTCTATTATGAGGTATTATTTACCCACCCAGGGACTGCTTTTGGACGTCCCAATTGTCTGGGTCTCCCAATTAGGAGCGACAAAGAAGAAGGGAATTTTGTTTACTTACCGTAAATTCCTTTTCTTCTAGCTCCAATTGGGAGACCCAGCACCCGCCCCTGTTTTTGTATACACATGTTGTTCATGTTAAATGGTTTCAGTTCTCCGATATTCCTTCGGATTGAATTTACTTTAAACCAGTTTATAATTTTTTCCTCCTTCTGGCTTTTGCACCAAAACTGATGAGCCCGTAGCAGCACGGGGGGTGTATAGGCTGAAGGGGAGGGGCGTTACACTTTTAGTGTAATACTTTGTGTGGCCTCCGGAGGCATAGCTATACACCCAATTGTCTGGGTCTCCCAATTGGAGCTAGAAGAAAAGGAATTTACGGTAAGTAAACAAAATTCCCTTCATTATATATATATATATATTTATAAATTATATTAATATTATATTATTTTTTTTTTTTTATTGAGGCTCTAGGAGTTCTGTTTAAATGTTAAACTTGTCGTTGCGCTCCTAATTTCTATGCTTTGTGATTAATTTTGTAACTGGCAGAGAATACTGTAGGTAACGGGAGAGCAAAGCAGCTGCTTTTTGGGGGGGTTATGTCCACATACCACTGACCATTTCTACACCAAATCATGTAGATGTTGGCTTTCCTTCTGCTGGTCTCGGTACAACCCGGCCTGCACAGAGACGGCTGCTGTTTTTCCTCTGATTTTTCCCACCTGGCTCGAATATTGAACTAATTTTTATTTTTTTTTCTCACAGCCAATTTCACAGCCAACCCAGGTAACTTTAATCACCACTCCTAGTGGTGTTGAAGCCCAACCTGTGCACGACCTTCCAGTCTCCATTTTGGCTTCACCAACCACTGATCAACCCACAGCAACTGTAACGATCGCCGATTCGGGTCAAGGAGACCAGCCCCCGGGCACAGTCACCCTTGTATGTTCCAATCCTCCCTGCGAAACCCATGACACGGGCACTACAAATACCGCCACCACCACCCTCGTCAACCTCAGCAGCATTGTACAACAACCCGGCGGCACCTTGCAATTCGTCTGTGAAGGCCAAGAACCGGGAACATTTGTAGCCACGGCGCTGGGTCAGGCAAATGGAAGCGTTGTCAGGGTCTGCTCGAATCCTCCGTGTGAAACCCACGAAACCGGAACGACTCAAACGGCCACCACAGCAATGGCAAATATCGGTCAGACCGGATCGGTAACGAGAGTCTGCTCCAACCCTCCTTGCGAAACTCACGAAACTGGAACTACACAAACGTCGACCACCGCTATGGCAAATATCGGAAACGGGCAACCAGGAGCCGTGATACGAATATGTTCAAATCCACCATGCGAGACCCACGATACTGGAACCACACAGACTTCAACTACAGCGATGGCGAATATGGGCAACGGGCAGACAGATGCGACTGGCAACGTGTGCTCTAATCCACCATGTGAGACTCGCGACAATGGGACAACACCGACTCCCACCACCGCAAGGTCTAATATTGGCAGCGAGCAGAATGATCAGTTGACGAGACCACCGAATAATCAGCCTTGTCAGACTTTACAGACGGTGTCGACCCGCACGGTCATGACTGTGTCGGCTAACATTACCAGCGGGCAATCAACAAAGGTACTAGAAGTTAGCTCCAGCACACCGTGTGAAACCCGCAAGACCAATACGACCAACGTAGCCACAACGGCGGCAGCAGGAGAGCCTGGTAATGTAGTTAGGGTATGTACTAATCCGCCATCGGAAACTCACGAAACTGGCACCACTCACACCCCAACCACCGCAAGATCCAATATAGGCACGGGTCTCTCGGAGAACACAGTTAACACACCGCCATGTGAGACTCATCAAACCATTTCTACTAAAACCACCATGTCCGTGCAGTCGGCGTTCAGCTCTGGGTCGTCTAGCCTTATCGAGGTAGAAAATGGTAGCAAGGGATCTGCTAAAGACAGTGATAAGCCGAGTGCTAAGGAAACCCTGTTAATCTGCTCTAATCCTCCTTGTGAGACCCTCATAACCGGCACTACTCAGACTGCAACCACCGCCAAATCCAACATCAACTCCGTAGCCTCTGAAAATGCCCAGCGGACTGCCGGCGAGTCTTGCGAGACCCACCAAGCGAGTTCCACAAGTACGACCATGAGTTTGTCCGCAGATGCATCAACGGATGCTAATGAGACTGCAAAACCAGTATGTTCTAACCCACCTTGTGAGACTCATGAGACTGGTACCACGAACACTGCCACCACAGCACAGTCCGGGATTGGCACCGAACAAACGACTGACGATGGGGCATGTGAAACTCACCAGACGTCGTCTACAGGAACCGTCATGGTGGTGTCAGAATCGCAGCCCAACACTTTAGAACAACGGGTGTGCTCCAATCCGCCGTGCGAGACCCACGAAACGAACACCACCAACACCGCAACCACGTCTACGTCCACCATGGGAACCGATCCACCCCCTGCGGCTCCTACACAACCGGTCTGCTCAAATCCACCTTGTGAAACGCACGAGACGGGCACAACTCATACGGCCACCACAGTCACCTCCACTATGGGAGTCAGTCAAGGTAAACACTCAGTTTCAGATGAGCGATTTGTGCCAAACTGTTTAAGAGGCAAGATGATGCCGAATAGTCACAGCGAAAAGTAGTGGGGGTCCACACAATACCACCTGGTCACAAGGTTGGGTTTTTTCTAGTAATAAAAATGCTCGAAGAACCATTTCTAGAAAAAGTTGGGCTGGACCTTCTGGGTGCCGGCATCCCTCAACTCTCCCTGGTCGCTCTCCCTTTACATTGTGTAAAAGCTTGGTAAAGTTCATGGCGATGCATGTGTAGGTATATATGTGTGCATACATTGCGAGCGCAGACATGGAGGGTTGTGGGATCCCGATCTGCTTACCAGTATCGCACAACATTCACGTCCGACTATCACTAGAAAGTCAGTTGCATTACAGACCTTCTGAGAGGATTTGTAACCAAATATTTAAAAAAGGGCAGCCCCCGACTTGTGAGGGTGGAGCTGTAAGGACGCAAGTAAAAAATATCCGCTTCTGTAACATGAAAAACGTAGGACAGCCCCCAACTGTTATAAGAAAAACAAAAAAGGTTGCAGATAAAATGTGGTGTCATGAAGATCTCATGCCCTAAGGCAGAGGTCTCAAACATGTGGCCCTTCAGGCTGCATCCTGCGGCCTGTGGACCCGATAAAGATGGTGGCTGGTGCAGGGGCTGCAGCCGCCAGTGCTATGTTTCAGCTGACCGGTTTGCTGGTGCTGCACACATTCAAGTTCTCACTACAGAACTCTATAACAGCCACCCGCCAATCGGAGGCAAGCACCTGCTGCGTATGACCTCAGCTGCTTGCCTGTGATTGGCCAAGGGCTGTTGTGCATCGAGAACTTGGCTTTGTGAGTGCTGGCAAAACGTTCAGCGGTGACAGCGGCTGAAATAATTACCGGGTCCACGTGCCTGCGTGCTGCAGCCGAGGTAGCAGAGGACACGTGAGAAGAATATTTTGGGTATGTGGTGCTAGCTGAGGCTGGTGTGTGTGTGTGTGTGTGTGTGTGTGTGTGTGTGTGTGTGTGTGTGTGTGTGTGTGTGTGGTGCTAGCTGAGGCTTAACAGAGTGTGTGTCAGGATAGGACATTACTACATGCATGGGGGCACATTGCTACAAGAAGGGGTCCTGCATGGGGGCACATTGCTACAAGAAGGGGTCCTGCATGGGGGCACATTGCTACAAGAAGGGGTCCTGCATGGGGGCACATTGCTACAAGAAGGGGTCCTGCATGGGGGCACATTGCTACAAGAAGGGGTCCTGCATGGGGGCACATTGCGACAAGAAGGGGTTTTGCATGGGGGCACATTGCGACAAGAAGGGGTCCTGCATGGGGGCACATTGCGACAAGAAGGGGTCCTGCATGGGGGCACATTGCGACAAGAAGGGGTCCTGCATGGGGGCACATTGCGACAAGAAGGGGTCCTGCATGGGGGCACATTGCTACATGAAGGGGTCCTGCATGGGGGCACATTGCTACATGAAGGGGTCCTGCATGGGGGCACATTGCTACATGAAGGGGTCCTGCATGGGGGCACATTGCTACATGAAGGGGTCCTGCATGGGGGCACATTGCTACAAGAAGGGGTCCTGCATGGGTGCACATTGCTACATGAAGGGGTCCTGCATGGGGGCACATTGCTACATGAAGGGGTCCTGCATGGGGGCACATTGCTGCAAGAAGGGGTCCTGCATGGGGGCACATTGCTGCAAGAAGGGGTCCTGCATGGGGGCACATAGCTTCAAGAAGGGGTCCTGCATGGGGGGCACATTGCTGCAAGATGGGGTCCTGCATGGGGGCACATTGCTACAAGAAGGGGTCCTGCACATTGCTACAAGAAGGGGTCCTGCACATTGCTACAAGAAGGGGTCCTGCGTGGGGGCACATTGCTACTGGATGGAAATCAGGATGAGCACATTACTACAAGGGGACAAGGATTGGCACATTACTACAAGATGTTGGTCAAAATTACTATGTGGTGCTAAATTGCTTACAAAAAGGGGATAAAATAAATGTATATAAACAAAAAAAGTGCACATTTGTTATAATAAACAAATGAAAAATGTAAGTGATCCAAGCGTGTAGAAAGAAAAAATGGCTCACTAACAATGTCACTGAAAAGAATGCGGCCCCTCAATTTTTTTTTTCTTCGGCGCTCCATTGGGAGACCCAGACGATTGGGTGTATAGCTACTGCCTCCGGAGGCCACACAAAGCATTACACTAAAAAGTGTAAGGCCCCTCCCCTTCTGGCTATACACCCCCAGTGGGATCACTGGCTCACCAGTTTTCTGCTTTGTGCGAAGGAGGTCAGACATCCACGCATAGCTCCACTGTTTTTAGTCAGCAGCAGCTGCTGACTATGTCGGTTGGAAGAAAAGTGGGCCCATATGGGGCCCCCAGCATGCTCCCTTCTCACCCCACTTGTGGTTTGTAAGGTTGAGGTACCCATTGCGGGTACGGAGGCTGGAGCCCACATGCTGCTTTCCTTCCCCATCCCCCTGAGGGCTCTGGTGAAGTGGGATCTTACCGGTCTCCAGGCACTGAGACCGGGCTCCATCCACAGACCCAGAGAACCTGCTGGATATGGAGCTGAGTATCGTCAGGGACAGGCCCTGCTACATTAAGGTACTCTGTGTCCCCGGGCAAGCGTGCACACACACACCAGCATTGCTGGGAGTGTTAGTGCGCCGGGGGTAACAGCGCGGTGCGCTCGTGCTATATTCACTGCAGCTTAGCTGAGTGAATTTATGTATTGGGAACTGCCGCGCCGGCCGCTGCTGGGTGTTTTTTACATTGTGGCGCGGCTGGGACTTGTGGTGCGCCGGGGACTTCCGCGCGGGCCGTGCACATGGACGGCCGCGCTTATTACTCGAGTCCCCGGCTTTGCGGCCTAGTTTTCGTTTCGTTCCCGCCTCCAGCCCTGTCAGTCAGAGGAGAGGCGGGACGCTGTACAGACAGTCAGCACAGACGGCTGGAGTCTGCTTTGCATTCTCCAGCCCCCTTCACTGGTCACAGTGGGGCGCCAGTTTCCCGCTCTTGTCTGGGGCACGCCCACGGCCCGCCCCTCGTCACACGAGCTGGAGAAGGACGCCGGCAGCCATTCCTGCACGCAGTCCGAGCTGGGGAACGGAGACATGCTCTGGGCAACCAACACAGGGCTCTGGCGACCACATACCCGCGTTGTAGGCGGGCGGTAAGCAGCACCTGAAGTGCTGACCCCACTAAATACCGCAGTGTCCATTTGTATTTGATGCTTGTATACTATACTCTGCACTGTAGGTCGCTATCTTTGGCTATATGCCCTCCTAGATGGCGAGATAACAGCAGCAGAAAAGCAAGGGTGCTAAGGCACAAGGTTTCTAGGCTGCTTGTATTGCATGTGCTGAAGTGTTCATTTGTACTTATGCTTGTATGTTATACATTGCACTGTACTGTCGCTACTCTTGGCTATATGCCCTCCTAGATGGCGAGATAACAGCAGCAAAAAAAGCAAGGGTGCTAAGGCACAGGTTTTCTAGGCTGCTTGTATTGCATGTGCTGCGGTGTCATTTGTACTTATGCATGTATGTTATACATTGCACTGTACTGTCGCTACTCTTGGCTATATGCCCTCCTAGATGGCGAGATAACAGCAGCAAAAAAAGCAAGGGTGCTAAGGCACAGGTTTTCTAGGCTGCTTGTATTGCATGTGCTGCGGTGTCATTTGTACTTATGCATGTATGTTATACATTGCACTGTACTGTCGCTACTCTTGGCTATATGCCCTCCTAGATGGCGAGATAACAGCAGCAAAAAAAGCAAGGGTGCTAAGGCACAGGTTTTCTAGGCTGCTTGTATTGCATGTGCTGCGGTGTCATTTGTACTTATGCATGTATGTTATACATTGCACTGTACGGTCGCTACTCTTGGCAATATTCTCCTAGATGGCTGGACAACAGCAGCAAAAAAGCAAGGGTGCCAAGGCACAGGCTTTCTATGCTGCTTGTATTGCATGTGCTGAAGCGTTCATTTGTACTTATGCTTGTATGCTATACATTGCACTGTACGGTCGCTACTCTGGGCTATATTCTCCTAGATGGCTGGACAGCAGCAGCAAAAAAGCAAGAGTGCCAAGGCACAGGCTTTCTATGCTGCTTGTATTGCATGTGCTGAAGTGTTTATGCTTGTATGCTATACATTGCATAGATGGATTGAATACAGCAGCAAAAAAGCAACAAGGCTTCCTATGCTGTTTTTCCTGCAGGTGATACTGTTCCACCGGCAGGTTCCACTGACCCCCATTGTGTGCAAGCTCCCCTGTAGCACTTGGTCAGCCGGGGTCTCTACTAGAGGTGGCCAAAGGAACCATCCGTGAACCCTGTCCAGGGACAGGGACGGAGTTGCAGTTTCGGCTGATGGATTGTCATGGGATAGAGACTTTGCAGTCCAGACAGGCCATGGGCAATCTTGATTAATGCTCCCTGGCCACCCTCATTTGGAACGTAATCATTGCTCCGGGGGGGTCCCAGGCATTCCAGGGGGAAGGCTCTGACACGGACGGCAGTCCCAGACAGCCTAAGCTAGCTCGCTGGGTGCGGCGCTCGGCTTCATCACTGGTCAAGGTCCCAGCAGGAGGACTCTCTGTATGATGAGGCAGACGTAGCTGATCAGGGCTTTGGTCCTGACACCGCTCTCAATCCGGATACGCCGGATGGTGACGCCTTAGTGAATGATCTTATAGCGTCCATCAATGGAATGTTGGATATTTCTCCCTCAGCTCCCCCATTGGAGGAGTCAGCTTCACAGCAGGAGAGATCCTTTTTCAGTACTCATGCGTATATTGCGTTTTTTTTTTTTTCTGGCGCTGACTTCAGAGAAGCAGTTCAGAAACACCACGCTTACCAGATAAGCGTTTTCTCCAAACGTTTTAAGGATACACGTTATCCCTTTCACCTGACGTGGTAAAGCGCTAGGCCCAGGGTCCAAAGGTGGATCCCCCAATCTCCAGGCTTGCGGCTAGATCCATAGTTGCAGTGAAGATGGGACTTCACTTAAAGATGCCATTGACAGACAGATGGACCTCTGGTTGAAATCTGTCTGTGAAGCTATCAGCGTGTCGGTTGCTCCGGCATTCGCAGCCGTATGGGCACTCTAACCTATTTCAGCTGGGCTTGCGCAGCTGGTCTTGAGCACATGTACATCTGTGCCGCAGGTGGTGTCCTTAACCTCGCAATGTCTGCATTGGCGACTTACCCTAGTAATGCTGTCCTGGCGGGACAGTCGAGGTTGGTCCTTCCCAGGCTCGGGCAGGTCCCAATTGTCCTCGTCCAAAAGGGCTCAAAAGGCTCAGAGGGGCTCAGATTCCGGCCGGGCTCAATCACGCCCAAGGAAGGCAGCAGAAGGAACCGCTACCAAGGCGGTCTCCTCATGACTGTCAGCTCTCTCTCTCCGCATCCGCGGTTGGTGGCAGAATCTCTCGCTTAGGGACATTTACTGCCACAGGTCACAGACCGGTGGGTGACAGACATTTCTTCGGCGCTCTATTGGGAGACCCAGACGATTGGGTGTATAGCACTGCCTCCGGAGGCCACACAAAGCAATTACACTAAAAAGTGTAAGGCCCCTCCCCTTCTGGCTATACACCCCCAGTGGGATCACTGGCTCACCAGTTTTCTGCTTTGTGCGAAGGAGGTCAGACATCCACGCATAGCTCCACTGTTTGTAGTCAGCAGTAGCTGCTGGCTATATCGGATGGAAGAAAAGAGGGCCCATATAGGGCCCCCAGCATGCTCCCTTCTCACCCGCGGTGGTGCTTGTAAGGTTGAGGTACCTATTGCTGGTACAGAGGCTGGAGCCCACATGCTGTTTTCCTTCCACATCCCCTGGAGGGCTCTGTGGAAGTGGGATCTTGCCGGCCCCCAAGCCCTGGGGCCGGGCTCCATCCACAGACCCAGAGAACCTGCTGGATTTGGAGCGGGAGTGCCGTTCAGGGACAAGGCCCTGCAACTTTCAGGTACTCTGTGTCCCCGGCAGGCACGGACACTCTCAAGGCTTGCTGAGCGTTATAGTACGCCGGGGACAGTAGCGCTGTACGCTGGGGTTAGGTCACTGCAGCTTTGCTGAGTGACGTTACATGTTGGGAACTACTGCGCCGACCGCTCCTGGAGCGGCGGCGCAGCTGCGACTTGTGGTGCGCCGGGGGCTTTGCGCCGACCGCGCTTTTACGGCGGCGGCGCTTCTAACTTTAGCCCCCGGCTTCTGCGGCCTAGCGCCGCTTCGTTCCCGCCCCCACCCTGTCAATCAGGGTAGGGGAGAGACGCTGCTCAATTGGCAGCGCCGAGGGCTGGAGCTTTATTTACATGCTCCAGCCCTCTCACTAGGCACAGGGGGAAGCAGACTTCCCGCTCTTCGTCGGTGTACGCCCAGGGCCCGCCCCCCCTCTCCACAAGGACGCCGGCAGCCATTATACATGCGATCTGGCTGGGGAAAGGCAGCAGGCTCTGGGAGACCCAGACAGATAAAATGTCTGAGACTATGACAAAAATCCTGGAGACCTTGCAGGCCAGGCCAGTTCCTCAGACCATGGACACTGCTGTGGCTATGCTCTCCGGTCCCCCTCAGTTGGAACTCATCCGTACTTCAAGGGGGTCTCAAGCATCACAAGCTGAAGTCTCTGACTCAGATGACAGTCCCAGGCAGCCTAAGCGAGCTCGCTGGGAAAGACCCTCGACGTCATCACACTGCTCAGGGTCTCAGCGAGAAGAGTCTCTCTGTGATGAGACTGAGGACGGTGATCAGGATTCTAATCCTGAGGCCCCTCTCAATCTGGATGCCCCTGATGGTGACGCCATGGTTAATGACCTTATATCGGCGATTAATAGACTGTTGGATATATCTCCACCAGCTCCTTCAGCAGAGGAGGCAGCTGCACAGCAGGAGAAGTTCCATTTCCTATATCCCAAGCGTAAATTAAGTGCTTTTTTGGACCACTCTGACTTCAGAGAATCAATCCAGAAGCACGACGCTCATCCAGAAAGGCGTTTCTCTAAACGTTCTAAGGATACCCGTTATCCTTTTCCCTCTGAAGTGGCCAAACGCTGGACCCAGTGCCCAAAGGTGGATCGCCCAATTTCCAAGCTTGCGGCTAGATCCATAGTCGCAGTAGAGGATGGCGCTTCACTTAAAGATGCCAACGACAGACAGATGGACCTTTGGTTAAAATCTGTCTATGAAGCTATCGGCGCGTCGTTTGCTCCAGCATTCGCGGCCGTGTGGGCACTACAAGCTATTTCAGCTGGTTTAGCACAGGTGGATGCTATCATGCATCCAGCAGTGCCGCAGGTGGCGTCCCTAACTTCGCAAATGTCTGCGTTTGCGACCTATGCTATCAATGCTGTCCTAGAATCTACGAGCCGTACCTCTATGGCGGCCGCCAATTCTGTGGTTTTGCGCAGAGCCTTATGGTTAAAGGACTGGAAAGCAGATGCTGGTTCCAAAAAATGCTTAACCAGCTTGCCATTATCTAGAGTCAGACTGTTTGGTGAGCCATTGGTTGAAATCATAAAACAGTCCAAGGGTAAGGACTCTTCCTTGCCACAGCCCAGAGCAAGTAAACCTCAACAGAAAAAGTGGCAGTCGAGGTTTCGGTCCTTTCGAGGCTCGGGCAAGCCCCAATTCTCCTCGTCCAAAGGGACTCAGAAAGGACAAGGGAGCTCAGATTCCTGGCGGGCTCACTCACGCCCCAGGAAAGCAAATGGAGGAACCGCTTCCAAGGCGGCTACCTCATGACTTTCGGCCTCCTCCCTCCGCATCCTCGGTCGGTGGCAGGCTCTCCCGCTTTTGCGACATTTGGCTGTCACAGGTCAAAGACCGGTGGGTAACAGACATTTTGTCTCGCGGGTACAGAATCGAGTTCAGTTCTCGGCCTCCACTTCGGTTCTTCAGAACCTCCCCACACCCCAACCGAGCAGATGCCCTGCTGCAGGCGGTGGACTCTCTAAGAGCAGAAGGAGTCGTGATCCCTGTCCCCCCTCAGGAACGGGGGCGAGGATTTTACTCCAATCTCTTTGTGGTTCCAAAAAAGGACGGCTCCTTCCGTCCTGTTCTGGACCTAAAACTGCTCAACAAGCATGTGAACGCCAGGCGGTTCCGGATGGAATCCCTCCGCTCAGTCATTGCCTCAATGTCCCAAGGAGATTTCCTAGCATCAATAGACATCAAAGATGCTTATCTCCACGTGCCGATTGCTACGGAGCACCAACGCTTTCTGCGCTTCGTGATAGGAGACGACCATCTTCAGTTCGTGGCTCTGCCATTTGGTCTGGCGACAGCCCCCCGGGTGTTCACCAAGATCATGGCAGCAGTGGTAGCAGTCTTGCACTTTCACGGACACTCTGTGATCCCTTACTTGGACGATCTACTGGTCAAGGCACCCTCTCAGGAGGCATGCCAACTCAGCCTGAATTTTGCACTGGAGACTCTCCAGGCGTTCGGGTGGATCATCAACTTCCCAAAGTCAAATCTGTCACCGACCCAATCACTAACGTATCTTGGCATGGAGTTTCATACTCTCTCAGCGATAGTGAAGCTTCCGCTGAGCAAGCAGCGGTCACTACAGACAGGGGTGCAGGCTCTCCTTCAAAGTCAGTCGCACTCCTTAAGACGCCTCATGCACTTCCTCGGGAAGATGGTGGCGGCAATAGAGGCGGTTCCGTTTGCGCAGTTTCATCTGCGTCCACTTCAATGGGACATTCTCCGCCAATGGGACGGGAAGTCGACATCCCTGGACAGGAAAGTCTCCCTTTCCCAGACGGCCAAGGACTCTCTGCAGTGGTGGCTCCTTTCCACCTCATTATCACAGGGAAGATCCTTCCTACCACCGTCCTGGGCGGTGGTCACGACAGACGCGAGCCTGTCAGGGTGGGGAGCAGTGTTTCTCCACCACAGGGCTCAGGGTACGTGGACTCAGCAGGAGTCCAGCCTTCAGATCAATGTTCTGGAAATCAGAGCAGTGTATCTTGCCCTTCTAGCCTTCCAGCAGTGGCTGGAAGGGAAGCAGATCCGAATTCAATCGGACAACTCCACAGCGGTGGCATACATCAATCACCAAGGGGGGACTCGCAGTCGGCAAGCCTTCCAGGAAGTCCGGCGCATTATGATGTGGGTGGAAGCCACGGCCTCCACCATATCCGCAGTTCACATCCCCGGCGTAGAAAACTGGGAAGCAGACTTCCTCAGTCGCCAGGGCATGGACGCAGGGGAATGGTCCCTTCACCCGGACGTGTTTCAGGAAATCTGTCGCCGATGGGGAAGGCCGGACGTCGACCTAATGGCGTCCCGGCACAACAACAAGGTCCCAACCTTCATGGCACGGTCTCGCGATCAAAGAGCTCTAGCAGCAGACGCCCTAGTGCAAGATTGGTCGCAGTTCCGGCTCCCTTATGTGTTTCCACCTCTGGCACTCTTGCCCAGAGTGCTACGCAAGATCAGATCCGACTGCAGCCGCGTCATACTCGTCGCTCCAGACTGGCCGAGGAGGGCGTGGTATCCGGATCTGTGGCATCTCACGGTCGGCCAACCGTGGGCACTACCAGACCGACCAGACTTACTGTCCCAAGGGCCGTTTTTCCATCGGAATTCTGCGGCCCTCAACCTGACTGCGTGGCCATTGAGTCCTGGATCCTAGCGTCTTCAGGCTTATCCCAAGGGGTCGTTGCCACCATGAGACAGGCTAGGAAGCCCACGTCTGCTAAGATCTACCACAGGACGTGGAGGATATTCTTATCCTGGTGCTCTGCTCAGGGAGTGTCTCCCTGGCCATTTGCATTACCTACCCGTCTTTCTTTCCTGCAATCTGGGTTAGAAAAAGGGTTGTCGCTCGGCTCCCTGAAAGGACAAGTCTCGGCGCTATCCGTCTTTTTTCAGAATCGTCTAGCACGACTTTCTAAGGTGCGCACGTTCCTACAGGGGGTTTGCCATATCGTTCCCCCGTACAAGCGGCCGTTAGATCCATGGGATCTGAACAGGGTACTAGTTGCCCTCCAGAAGCCGCCCTTCGAGCCTCTGAAGGAGGTTTCACTTTCTAGACTATCACAGAAAGTGGCTTTTCTGGTAGCGATCACATCTCTCCGGAGAGTGTCTGAGCTAGCAGCGCTGTCTTCCAAGGCTCCCTTCCTGGTCTTCCACCAGGACAAGGTAGTGCTGCGCCCCATTCAGGAGTTTCTCCCGAAGGTGGTATCCTCTTTTCATCTTAATCAGGATATCTCTTTGCCTTCGTTTTGTCCTCATGCAGTTCATCGGTATGAGAAGGATTTACATTTGTTAGATCTGGTGAGAGCACTCAGAATCTACATTTCCCGCACGGCGCCCCTGCGCCGTTCGGATGCACTCTTTGTCCTTGTCGCTGGTAAGCGCAAAGGGTCGCAGGCTTCTAAGGCCACCCTGGCTCGATGGATCAAAGAACCAATTCTTGAAGCCTACCGTTCTGCGGGGCTTCCGGTTCCATCAGGGCTGAAGGCCCATTCTACCAGAGCCGTGGGTGCGTCCTGGGCATTGCGACACCAGGCTACGGCTCAACAGGTGTGCCAGGCAGCTACCTGGTCGAGTCTGCACACTTTCACCAAACATTATCAGGTGCATACCTATGCTTCGGCGGACGCCAGCCTAGGTAGAAGAGTCCTGCAGGCGGCAGTTGCCTCCCCGTAGGGGAGGGCTGTCTTTGCAGCTCTAACATGAGGTATTTCTTTACCCACCCAGGGACAGCTTTTGGACGTCCCAATCGTCTGGGTCTCCCAATAGAGCGCCGAAGAAGGGAATTTTGTTACTTACCGTAAATTCCTTTTCTTCTAGCTCTTATTGGGAGACCCAGCACCCGCCCTGTTGTCCTTCGGGATTTTTGGTTTGTTTGCGGGTACACATGTTGTTCATGTTGAACGGTTTTCAGTTCTCCGATGTTACTCGGAGTGAATTTGTTTAAACCAGTTATTGGCTTTCCTCCTTCTTGCTTTTGCACTAAAACTGGTGAGCCAGTGATCCCACTGGGGGTGTATAGCCAGAAGGGGAGGGGCCTTACACTTTTTAGTGTAATTGCTTTGTGTGGCCTCCGGAGGCAGTGCTATACACCCAATCGTCTGGGTCTCCCAATAAGAGCTAGAAGAAAAGGAATTTACGGTAAGTAACAAAATTCCCTTCTTTGTCTCACGTGTACAGGATAGAGCTCTGTTCTCGTCCTCCGACGCGATTCTTCAGCACTCCCCCCCCCCCCCTCCCCCCACCGAGCCGATGCTCTTCTGCAGGCAGAAGAAGTGGTAATCCCTGTTCCTCTTCAGGAACAAGGCACGGTTTTTTCCTCCAACCTGTTGGGGTGCCAAAAAAGGGGTGGCTCTTTCCGTTCCGTTCTGGACCTAACACTGCTCACCAAGCACGTGAAGGCCAGGCGGTTCCGGATGTAACCCTCCGCTCCGTCATTGCCTCAATGTCGCAAGGAGATTTCCTAGCATCAATAGTCATCAGGATGCTTATCTCCACGTGCCGATTGCTCCAGAGCACCAGCGTTTGCTACGTTTTCGTTATTGAAGACGTGCATCTTCAGTGCGTAGCCCTGCCCTTCGGTCTGGCAACAGCCCTACGGGTTTTCACCAAGTTCAGGGCAGCAGTGGGAGCAGTCCTGCACTCTCAGGGTCACTCTGTGATCCTTACTGGGACGATCCACTTGTCAAGGCACCCTCTCAAGAGGCATGCCAACGCAGCCCGAACGTGGCGCTGGAGACTCTCCAGAGTTTCGGGTGAATCATCAACTTTTCAAGGTTACATCGGGCACCGACCCAATCGCCGACATATCTGGGCATGGAGTTTCACACTCTCTCAGCGATAGTGAAGCTTCCGCTGGACAAGCAGCGTTCACTACAGACGGGGGTGCAGTCTCTCCTTCAAGGCCAGTCACACCCCTTAAGACGTCTCATGCAGAGGCAGTCACTTTCGCGCAGGTTCATCTGCGTCCACTTCAATGGGACATGCTTTGCCAATGGGTTGGGGAGTCGACGTCCCTAGACAGGAACGTTTCCCTTCTCAGACGGTCAAGGAGTCCATCCCTTCAGATCAATGTTCTGGAAATCTGGGCAGTGTATCTCGCCCTGCAAGCCTTCCAGCAGCGGCTGGAAGGAAAACAGATCCGAATTCAGTCGGACAATCCCACAGCGGTGGCAGACATCGCCCACCAAGGCGGAACACGCATCGCCAAGCCTACCAGGCAATCCGGCGGATTCTGATGTGGGTGGGGGACAGAGCATCCACCATATCCGCAGTTCAGTGTTCTACCTCTGGAACTGTTGCCCAGAGTGCTACGCAAGCTTAGCTCCGCTTGCCGCCGCGCCATCCTCGTCGTCCCAGACTGGCCGAGGAGGTCGTGGTTCCCGGATCTGTGGCATCTCACGGACGGCCAACCGTGGGCACCCTCAGACCGGCCAGACTTACTGTCCCAAGGGCCGTTTTTTCCACTGAATTCTACGGCCCTGATCCTGACTGTGTGGCCATCGAGTCCGAGATCCTAGCGTCTTCAGGATTATCTCAAGTCGTCATTGCCACCATGAGACGGGCTAGGAAGCTGACGTCTGCCAAGATCTACCACAAGACGTGGAAGATATTCTTCTCTTAGCGCTCTGCTCAGGGAGTATCTCCCTGGACATTTGCATTGCCTACTTTACCTTCCTTCCTGCAATCTGGTTTGGGAAAAGGTTTGTCGCTCGGCTCCCTTAACGGACGAGTCCCAGCGCTGTCTATATTCTTTCAGAATCGCATAGTACGACTTCCTCAGGTACGCACGTTCCTGCAGGGGGTTGGTCGCATTGTCCCTCCGTACAAGAGGCCGTTAGACCCATGGGATCTGCACAGGGTACTAATTGCTCTCCAGGAGCCGCCCTTGGGGCCTCTGAGGGATGTTTCTTTCACTTTCTCGACTGTCACAGAAAGTGGCCTTTTTGGTAACGGTCACGTCTCTTCAGAGAGCGTCCGAGCTAGCAGCGCGGTCATCCAAAGTTCCTTTCCTGGTTTTTCACCAAGACAAGGTAGTGCTGCGCCTGATTCCGGGGTTTCTCCCTAAGGTGGTATCCCCCTTTCATCTCAGTCAGGATATCTCCTTACCTTCCTTTTGTCCTCATCCAGTTCATCGATATGAATTGGACTTGCATTTGTTGAATCTGATGAGAGCGCTCAGAATCTACTTTTCCCGCACGGCGCCCCTGCGCCGCTCGGATGCACTCTTTATACTTGTCGCTGGTCAGCGCAAAGGGTCGCAGGCTTCCAAAGCCACCCTGGCTCGATGGATCAAGGAACCAATTCTTGAAGCCTACCGTTCTGCTGGGCTTCCGGTTCCATCAGGGCTGAAGGCCCATTCTACCAGAGCCGTGGGTGCGTCCTAGGCAGGTCGAGTCTGCACACTTTCACCAAACATTATCAGGTGCATACCTATGCTTCGGCGGACGCCAGCCTAGGTAGAAGAGTCCTGCAGGCGGCAGTTGCCTCCCCGTAGGGGAGGGCTGTTTTTGCAGCTCTAACATGAGGTATTTCTTTACCCACCCAGGGACAGCTTTTGGACGTCCCAATCGTCTGGGTCTCCCAATGGAGCGCCGAAGAAGAAGGGAATTTTGTTACTTACCGTAAATTCCTTTTCTTCTAGCTCCTATTGGGAGACCCAGCACCCGCCCTGTTGTCCTTCGGGATTTTTGGGTTGGTTTTTCGGGTCCACATGTTGTTCATGTTGAATGGTTTTCAGTTCTCCGATGTTACTTCGGTGTGAATTTGTTTAAACCAGTTATTGGCTTTCCTCCTTCTTGCTTTTGCACTAAAACTGGTGAGCCAGTGATCCCACTGGGGGTGTATAGCCAGAAGGGGAGGGGCCTTACACTTTTTAGTGTAATGCTTTGTGTGGCCTCCGGAGGCAGTAGCTATACACCCAATCGTCTGGGTCTCCCAATAGGAGCTAGAAGAAAAGGATTTTACGGTAAGTAACAAAATTCCCTTCTTTTTTCTGTGTGCGCCACACACACCCAGCCGAGTTTGAGACCCCTGCCCTAAGGGTATGTTGTACGTGCTGCAGAAAATTTCTGCACCTTGTGGATGAAAAATGCACCAAAAAAAGCATGGTTTTTTAATTCATTTTTTTTGTTATGCACTTATTATGCATTTTTGTTTTTTCTTTGTCGCTCCATTGGGAGACCCAGACAATTGGGTGTATAGCTTCTGCCTCTGGAGGCCACACAAAGTAATTACACTTTAAAAAGTGTAACCCCTCCCCTCTGCTATACACCCTCCCGTGCATCACGGGCCCCTCAGTTTTTTGCTTTGTGTTGAAGGAGGCACACATTCACGCAAGCTCCACGTTTTTAGTCAGCAGCAGCTGCTGACTTTATCGGATGGAAGAAAAGAGGGCCCCTATGGGGCCCCCGGCATGCTCCCTTCTCACCCCACTCAGGTCGGCGGTGTTGTTAAGGTTGAGGTACCCATTGCGGGTACACAGGCTGGAGCCACATGCCGCTTTCCTTCCCCATCCCTTAGGGGCTCTGGGGAAGTGGGATCCTATCCGGTCATCCAGACACTGGGACCGGTCTCCCTCCGCAGCCCCTTGGGGAATCTGCCGGACAGGAGACTGAGTATCGTCAGGGACATGGCCCTGCATCCACAGGTACTCTGTGTCCCCGTTGGGACGGCGCCTAAAGCACCTTGGGCCCAGACGCTGCAGCGACTGCGGCGTGGGTATGGGTCCGGGACTACCGCGCCGACCGTGCACTGCCGGCCGGCCGCGGTTTTAACTTTAGTCCCCGGCTTTTGCGGCCTAGTATAGTATTCTCCCGCCCCCAGGCCTGCCAGTCAGGGAAAAGGGCGGGACGGTCGGTATGAGGCCGACAGTGAGGGCTGGAGTACACTGAGCTGTCCTCCGCCCCCCTCACTACTCACGCTGGGGCACCAGATTCCCGCACTTTTGTGACTACGCCCACGCCTCCCTCCCTCCTCTGAGAACGCCGTGAGCCATTTTTTTCAGCACACTCTGCGGTGGAGAACTTCTGGCTGCAGCTGAGGGAGACCCGGGGCAGGGAATCTGGTGGCCACACAGAGCGGTTGGTAACCCACACCGGTCTGCCGGTGTGGACCCCCCAGAGTGCCGGACTATATATATATATATATATATATATATATATATATATATATATATATATATATATATATATATATCTATAATATATCTATAATATATCTATAATATATCTATCTTTTGTGTATACATTTGCTGGTTCGGCTGTACTGTTAACTTGGGGCTATATATATCCCTCAGTGATCACGGTGATCCCTTACTTATCTCTTGGAGGACAACAACATGTCGTCCGCAAAGAGCAAGGGTACCAAGGCACAGGCTTATTTTACAACCTGTACCTCATGTGCGGCTATGCTACCTACAGGTTCCACCTACCCTCATTGTGTGCAATGCTCGGCCCCTGTGACACTCACTCAGCCGGAGCCTCAGGCACTGGTGGGACCCCCGGCTCAGGTAGAGACACCGATTCCCACTGTCCAGGTGACAGGGACAGAGTTTGCAGTTTTGGCTGACAAACTGTCTGAGTCGCTTTCACAGTCCATGGCTCAGTCTATGGACAAATGGTCTGCTAAGATTCTAGAAGCCTTGCAGTCCAGACCAGCAACACAGATGCAGGGCACTGTGCGTTCTTCGTCCCCAGATCCCCCTCAGTTGGCGCGGCAATCTGCTCCTGAGGTGACACACAGGTCCCACGGTGAGGACTCCGACTCGGACCGCAGTCCCAGACCGGTGAAGCGGGCTCGCTGGGGACCTTCCTCCACTTCATCACGCTGCTCAGGGTCTCAGCATGAGGACTCTCTGGAGGATGAAGAGGGTGGCGCAGCTCAGGGCTCAGACCCTGACGGTGCTCTCAATCTAGATACACCTGAAGGGGACGCCATAGTAAATGACCTTATAGCGTCCATCAACCAGGTGCTAGAAATTTCTCCTCCATATTCCGACTGTAGAGGAGGCGGCTTCACAGCAGGAGAAACACCAGTTTCGGTTTCCCAAACGTACACGGAGTGCCTTTTGCGATCACTCTAATTTCAGGGATGCTGTCCAGAAGCACAGAGCATACCCGGACAAGCGTTTTACTAAGCGCCTTAATGACACACGTTATCCCTTGCCCCCGGAAGTAGTGAAGGGTTGGGCTCAGTGTCCAAAAGTGGATCCTCCAGTCTCTAGGCTGGCGGCCAGATCTGTGGTTTCAGTGGCAGATGGCTCATCGCTCAAGGATGCCACTGACAGGCAGATAGAGCTCATGATGAAATCCATCTATGAAGCCATAGGAGCATCTTTTGCTCCGGCATTCGCGGCAGTGTGGGCGCTCCAAGCTATCTCAGCTTGTCTGTCTGAGATTGCTGCGGTCACACGCACCGCTACTCCGCAGGTTGTGTCTCTGACTTCTCAGGCGTCTGCTTTTTCGTCCTACGCCATGAACGCCGTCCTGGACTCGGTGAGCCGTTCAGCGGTAGCATCCGCCAATTCGGTGGCAGTCCGCAGAGCCATGTGGCTACGTGAATGGAAGGCAGACTCTGCCTCCAAGAAATTCTTAACCGGTTTGCCATTTTCTGGCGACCGTTTGTTTGGCGAGCAATTGGACGAAATTATTAAAAAATCCAAGGGAAAGGACTCGTCCTTACCCCAGTCTAAACAAAACAAACCTCAACAGCGAAAGTTTCAATCGAGGTTTCAGTCCTTTCGGCCCTCGGCCAAGTCACATTCCTCCACGTCAAACAGGTCGGAGAAGGGCCAGAGGGACCCTTCTGCATGGCGGTCTAAGTCACGGCCTAAAAAGACCGCCGGAGGCACAGCCACCAAGGCGGCCTCTTCATGACTCTCGGCCTCCCCAAACCGCATCCTCGGTCGGTGGCAGGCTCTCCCGCTTTTGCGACGCCTGGTGGCCACATGTCCAAGACCGATGGGTGAGAGACATTCTGTCTCACGGTTACAGGATAGAGTTCAGCTCTCGTCCTCCAACTCATTTCTTCACAACATCTCCGCCCCTAGAGCGAGCCGCTGCACTTTTTCAGGCGGTGAATGCTCTGAATGCAGAAGGAGTGGTGATTCCCGTTCCCCCTCAGGAACATGGTCACGGCTTCTACTCCAACTTGTTCGTGGTGCCAAAAAAGGACGGATCTTTCCGTCCCGTTCTAGACCTCAAACTGCTCAACAAGCATGTCAGCACCAGACTGTTTCGGATGGAGTCTCTCCGCTCGGTCATCGCCTCAATGTCACAAGGAGACTTCCTAGCATCAATAGACATCAAGGATGCTTATCTCCATGTGCCGATCGCACCCGAACATCAACGCTTCTTGCGTTTCGCCATTGGGGACGAACACCTTCAGTTCGTGGCACTGCCTTTCGGCTTGGCGACAGCCCCACGGGTCTTCACCAAGATCATGGCAACAGTGGTGGCGGTCCTACACTCTCAGGGCCACTCGGTAATCCCTTACTTAGACGATCTCCTAGTCAAGGCACCCTCCTGGGTGGCTTGCCAGCACAGCCTGACCATTGCCCTGGAGACTCTCCAGAGGTTCGGGTGGATCATCAATTTCCCAAAGTCAAAATTGACACCGACCCAATCCCTGACTTACCTCGGGATGGAGTTTAATACTCTGTCAGCGATAGTGAAGCTTCCGCTGGACAAACAGCGTTCACTACAGACAGGGGTCCAATCTCTTCTTCGCGGTCAGTCACACTCTTTGAGACGGCTTATGCACTTCCTAGGGAAGATGGTGGCAGCAATGGAAGCAGTTCCCTTTGCGCAGTTTCATCTGCGTCCACTTCAGTGGGACATTCTCCGCAAATGGGACAAGAGGTCGACGTCCCTCGACAGGAACGTTTCCCTGTCAAGAGCAGCCAAAAGCTCCCTTCAGTGGTGGCTTCTTCCCACTTCTTTGTCGAAGGGAAAATCCTTCCTGCCCCCATCCTGGGCTGTGGTCACGACAGACGCGAGCCTGTCAGGGTGGGGAGCGGTCTTCCTCCACCACAGGGCTCAGGGAACATGGACTCCGACGGAGTCCTCCCTGCAGATCAATGTTCTGGAGATAAGGGCAGTGTATCTAGCCCTACAGGCGTTCCAGCGGTGGCTGGAGGGCAGACAGATCCGAATACAATCAGACAACGCCACGGCGGTCGCATACATCAACCACCAGGGCGGCACACGCAGTCGTCAAGCATTCCAAGAAGTTCGGCGGATTCTGCTGTGGGCGGAAGCCACAGCCTCCACCATCTCCGCAGTTCACATCCCGGGCGTAGAAAACTGGGAAGCAGACTTTCTCAGTCGCCAGGGCATGGACGCAGGGGAATGGTCTCTTCACCCGGACGTGTTTCAAGAGATCTGTTGCCGCTGGGGAACGCCGGACGTCGATCTAATGGCGTCTCGGCACAACAACAAAGTCCCGGCATTCATGGCACGGTCTCAGGATCACAGGGCGCTGGCGGCAGATGCGTTAGTTCAGGACTGGTCGCAGTTTCGACTACCCTATGTATTTCCCCCTCTGGCACTACTGCCCAGAGTGTTACGCAAGATCAGGTCCGACTGCAGCCACGCCATCCTCGTCGCTCCAGACTGGCCGAGGAGGTCGTGGTACCCGGATCTGTGGCACCTCACGGTGGGGCAACCGTGGGCACTCCCAGACCGACCAGACTTGCTGTCTCAAGGGCCATTTTTCCATCTGAATTCTGCGGCCCTCAACCTGACTGTGTGGCCATTGAGTCTTGGCTCCTAGCGTCAGGGTTATCTCAAGATGTCATTGCCACCATTAGACAGGCCAGGAAATCGACGTCCGCCAAGATCTACCACAGGACTTGGAAGATCTTCTTAGCCTGGTGCTCGGATAGGGGTTTTGCTCCCTGGCCGTTTGCATTGCCCACTTTTCTTTCCTTTCTTCAATCAGGATTGGACAAGGGTTTGTCTCTCGCCTCTCTCAAGGGACAGGTGTCGGCGCTTTCAGTGTTTTTTCAAAAGCGTCTAGCCAGACTCTCGCAGGTCCGCACGTTCCTGCAGGGAGTTTGCCACATAGTCCCTCCTTACAAGCAGGGCTGTGGAGTCTGAGTCGTGGAGTCGGAGTCGGAGCTCATTTTGGTGGAGTCGGTATAAAATGCACCGACTCCGACTCCTAAAATATATAATAAATTGGGGACAGGAGTGCAATGCAGAATGTGCTGAATATTTTACTAAATAATAACATTTAGTATAATGCGTATATTTAAGTGAAAAATTTATTGTAGTACAATGTGAACATCAGACATTTAATTGTTTTTATGATACAATAATCAAGATATTTGGATAGAACATAAAATATTTATTGGAATACAACTTTAGAACACAAAAAACTAATAAATTGTAAATATGTATATATATATATATATATATATATATATATATATATATATATATATATATATATATATATACATATACAGTGTATATACACACACAAGAATATATGTGTAATCTACTGTATATTACATAGTGTATTACATATTTACAATTTATTACAGTTTTTTTGTGTTCTAAAGTTGTATTCCAATAAATATATTTTATGTTCTATCCAAATATCTTGATTATTGTATCATAAAAATTATTAAATGTCTGATGTTCACATACACATATTCATGTACTACAATAAATTTTTCACCTAACTATAAGCAATATATGTAGGAGTCGGAGCCGGAGCCGGAGTCGGAGCTGGAGTCGGAGTCGGTGCAAGAGAATTTGAGGAGTCGGAGTCGAAGGTTTGGCTTACCGACTCCACAGCCCTGCTTACAAGCGTCCGCTAGAACCCTGGGATCTTAACAAGGTGCTGACGGCTCTCCAGAAGCCACCTTTCGAGCCGATGCGGGAGATCTCTCTATCTCGCCTTTCACAGAAAGTGGCCTTCCTAGTGGCAGTCACTTCACTTAGGAGAGTGTCTGAGCTAGCAGCGCTGTCATGCAAAGTCCCCTTCCTGGTCTTTCACCAGGATAAGGTGGTCTTGCGTCCGGTCCCGGAATTTCTCTCCAAGGTGGTATCCCCTTTTCATCTCAATCAGGATATCTCCTTGCCTTCTTTTTGCCCTCATCCAGTTCACCAATGTGAAAAGGATTTGCACTTGTTAGACCTCGTGAGAGCACTCAGAATCTACATTTCTCGCACGGCGCCCCTGCGCCGTTCGGATGCGCTCTTTGTCCTTGTCGCTGGCCAGCGTAAGGGGTCTCAGGCTTCCAAGTCAACCTTGGCTAGGTGGATCAAGGAACCGATTCTTTAAGCCTACCGTTCATCGGGGCTTCAGATTCCTTCAGGGCTAAAAGCCCATTCTACCAGGGCCGTAGGCGCGTCCTGGGCTTTGCGGCACCAGGCTACGGCTCAGCAGGTGTGTCAGGCAGCTACCTGGTCGAGTCTGCACACCTTCACAAAACACTATCAGGTGCATGCCTATGCTTCGGCAGAGGCTAGCCTAGGTAGGCGAGTCCTTCAGGCGGCAATTGCCCACCTGTAAGAGGGGGCCGGTTTCCGGCTCTTTTTATCGAGGTATTCTGTTACCCACCCAGGGATTGCTTTTGGACATCCCAATTGTCTGGGTCTCCCAATGGAGCGACAAAGAAGAAGGGAATTTTGTTTACTTACCGTAAATTCCTTTTCTTCCAGCTCCTATTGGGAGACCCAGCACCCGCCCCTGTTCCCTTCGGGCTGTTGTTCTTTTGTGTACGCATGTTGTTAATGTTCAATTGTTCTTTTGGTTCATGGTTCAGTTCTCCGAACATCCTTCGGATTGAATTTACCTTAGACCAATTTATAAGTTTCCTCCTTCCTGCTTTGGCACCAAAACTGAGGGGCCCGTGATGCACGGGAGGGTGTATAGCAGAGGGGAGGGGTTACACTTTTTAAAGTGTAATTACTTTGTGTGGCCTCCAGAGGCAGAAGCTATACACCCAATTGTCTGGGTCTCCCAATAGGAGCTAGAAGAAAAGGAATTTACGGTAAGTAAACAAAATTCCCTTCTTTGTTTTTTGTGCCATGCGCTCTTTAGTGTATTCAGTGGCTAAAAAAAAAAACACAAATTGACACACTGCTTCTTTTGTTCTGCACCCAAAACTGCAAGGAAAAAAGAAGCAACGTGCGCATAGCATTTCTGAATCATCATAGACTTTGCTGGGAGAAGGAGAGGTGTAGCTTTGGGCAAAAGAAACTGCACCAAAAAAACCCAAGGCCTTTAAAATCTACAACTGCATTGAAAATCATCAAAGTTGGGGGGTTTTTTTTGTTTGTTTTTTGTTCAAAGGGTGGTAAAAGTAGACAGGTTTCAATTTGTTCTTTTTGTTTGGCTTTTGTAGGCCAGCCGCCAGCTGCTAACGGACAAGGAGAGCAGGAGGCTGCACCCACTGAGGAGCCTGCCGCGAGTAGCACATCCAGCCCTGTGGCTGCCACGTCTGCGGTGACGATAGTGGCGGTGGCAGCGGCAGCCTCTTCTTCGCCAGTACATACAACTGTCCCGATCGTCTCCAGGGCAGTGACGACCGTAACGCAATCCACACCAGTACCTGGCCCTTCTGTACCGGTGCGTTTTATGACAGTGCATACTTTGCGTTATTCAGGCGTTTTACGTGTTAGCACAAGACTTAGACAGACATTCACTATCTTTCCAGAATATCGCATCTATGACCGATCCACCCACTGAAGACAGCGTGCAAGGTTCAGAAGCCATCCCTAGTGCGGAGCAAACCGAAACTCCCCTTTCTGCTGAGCTCCTCCAGCCTCCTGAAGATGTTCCGGCAGAACCGGAAGCGCAGCCTATGGACACTGCCGTGCCGGAGCACAGCGAAGCCGAGCTGCAAGCGGCAATGGAAGCAGAGCAAGCGCAAGAGGCTGCTGCAGCCAGTGAGCAGCAGGGGGTAGAGCAACTGTCCCTCCCTCAGGAACTTATGGCAGAGGGACAGACCACCACGCTCATGGTCACAGGGTTAACGCCAGAGGAACTGGCAGTCACTGCAGCAGCTGAAGCCGCTGCACAGGCAGCAGCTACAGAAGAAGCTCAGGCTTTGGCAATTCAGGCGGTGCTGCAGGCTGCACAGCAAGCAGTGATGGGTAAGTCCTAATGTGTGCGTGTTACCAAATAGCTTGTGTGCGGCTGCAGTTTTAATTGCAACCTTATCACAAGTGATGGTAGAAATAGCAAGTGATTAAGTAAATAGTTTTTCGCCCAATTTTCTGCAACTCGTTTTCTGTTTTTCGTCCCTATGGGTTTCCAAGCAGCAGCCGGAGAGCCAATGGACACGTCTGACGTGGCTCACGCTGAGCTGCGTCACCTGACGTCCGAAGGGCCCACCACCACCATACCCATCGTCCTAACGCAGCAAGAGCTGGCCGCTTTGGTTCACCAGCAACAGCAATTACAAGAAGCGCAACATCAGCAACAATTACAGCAGCAGCTAGCACAACAGCAGCAGCAATTACAGCAACAACAGCAGCAATTACAGCAACAGCAGCTGCACCAACTACAGCTCCAGCAATTGCACCACGTCCCCACAGAGGCCTTGGCACCGGCCGACAGCCTCAACGACCCTGCCAGCGAGAGCAATGGGCTTAATGAACTAACCAGTGCGGTGACCAGCGCGGTGTCACTTCTGCCAGTGACGGCCACAGAAAGTAAGCCTTGCATCGTCGAGCAGTCCACATTTTTTTTTTTTTACTATATATATTATATTCTTTATATGTATGCATATATGAATATATTATATTCTTTATATATTTATATTATATATTATATTTATATTATATATTCTTTATATATTTATATTATATTATATTCTTTATATATTTATATTATATTATATTCTTTATATATTTATATTATATATTCTCTATAGATAGATCTAGATATATATAGATATATGAGATAGATATAGATATGAGATAGATATAGATATATGAGATAGATAGATAGAGAGAGATTATACCGTGTTTCCCCGATAATAAGACACCCCCGATAGTAAGACGTAGTGGGGGTTTTGGGGGGGGGTCGGCTAATGTAAGACGTACCCCGAAAGTAAGACGTAGTAAAAATTTAATTTTTTTTTTTTTTTTCTTCTTTACAGTACAGTTATAGCGGCCAAGCGCTCAGCTAAGCGCCCTGACATGCCGCCGGCAAAGCGCTCAGCTGAGCGCCCTGACATGCCGGCGGCAAAGCGCTCAGCTGAGCGCCCTGACATGCCTATCGGCTTAGCGCTCAGCTGAGAGCTGACACATACCGGCGGTCAGGCGCTCAGCTGAGCGCCCTGACATGCCGCCGGCATATGACAGCTCTCAGCTGAGCGCCTGACATGCCGCCGGCATATGACAGCTCTCAGCTGAGCGCCCTGACATGCCGGCGGCATATATATATATATATATATATATATATATATATATATATATATATATTGTTCGTAAGTGATTCATACTGTACAAATTCTGAGCACCTATTTTTTTTTTTTTTTGTTTTGCCTCTTAGGTTTGCCTCCAGCAAATACATTCACAGCACCCCAACCTGTGGTCATCGCTAGTCCGGCAAAATTACAGGCGGCAGCAGCACTTGCCGAAGTAGCGAACGGCATTGAAGCAGTAAGTTAAAAGAATATTGGTTGCTGTACGAAGGCTGCGACTGAGACAGATACATTAATATGAGATATTATATTTACAGAAGCAAGACTCGCCGCCGCAACAGCTAAAGGCGCCATTAAAAAAAGAGAATCAGTGGTTTGATGTCGGCGTGATCAAAGCCACCAATATGATGGTCACGCATTATTACTTGCCCGCTGACGACTCGACCAATGATGTGAGTAAATGCCTTTTATGTAAAAGCGCAGGTTTATGGTCTGTGGCTTTATAGTGTTGTGATCTGGGTCCATTCCACTGATGGCTCCTCTGTCAGCTGAGCTTCAGCTAAAGAGGTTGTCCATGTTCCCAATCAAGAGCCATGGGGGCTGTGTACTCCTAAATGATAGGTCGGACCAGCAGGATTGTTGCAGCTGTTGGGCCAAACTGCGCACTACCATCCTACTCGTCTCTAGATAGCACTTTGGAGCAATTCTTATCATAAACTCTATATCAAAGATGGTATAAATGCTGCGTTCCTTACCTAGGCAACCGGCCACCTCTGATGGGCTGCAGAGGCGGACAGTAACCTAGGCAACAAGCCACAAACTAATGAGAGAATTCAATTTTCTAAAGTATTTGCCACCAATATCAGATCACTGAGGGTCCAACACCCTGGCTTTTTCCCTCTCATCAGCTGTTACCAACCCTTGGCGGTGGCCCCGGCGTAAGGGCGGGGCTGGGCACCCTTGGCGGTGGCCCCGGCGTAAGGGCGGGGCTGGGCACCCTTGGCGGTGGCCCCGGCGTAAGGGCGGGGCTGGGCACCCTTGGCGGTGGCCCCGGCGTAAGGGCGGGGCTGGGCACCCTTGGCGGTGGCCCCGGCGTAAGGGCGGGGCTGGGCACCCTTGGCGGTGGCCCCGGCGTAAGGGCGGGGCTGGGCACCCTTGGCGGTGGCCCCGGCGTAAGGGCGGGGCTGGGCACTAATCACATGTTTTCTTGTATGTTATGTTGTCTCTCTGTTATTCCTCTGGGGAAAAACTTGGTTCTCAGTTGTCATGCTAGGAGACATACCTGAAGTTTTATGCAATACGCTTTTGATACTAGAATACTTATGACTATTTGCAGTATTTTAGAAGCACATAAATTCTTTTTTTTTTTTTCTTTATCGTTCCTTTGGGAGACCCAGACCATGGGTGTTTAGCTTCTGCCTCCGGAGGACACACAAAGTACTACACTTAAAAGTGTAGCTCCTCCCTCTGAGCTTATACACCTCCTGGTAGCCAGTCCTAGCCAGTTTATTGCTTTGTGTCAGGAGGCATACATCCACACATGCATTCTCATCTGATTTGTTTGACTTTTGGAAAGAGTTTGAAGAAAAGTGGGTCCATGTCTGGACTCCCGGCATGTCCCTTCTCACCCCACTGTGTCGGCGGTGTTGTTAAGGTTGATTTACAAGGCTGGAGCCTTACATGCCGTGCTCCTTCACCATCCCTTCTGGGCTCTGGCTTGAAGTGGGAGCCAGCACGGTCTCCATGCCTGGCAGGAGTCCGGTCTCCATCCACAGCCCCTTGAGGATTCTGTTGGACCGGAGCACTCATCCCCAGGGACATGGCCCTGCGTCTCAGCAGCTAAGTACCGGAGACGTTTATGTTGGGGGTCCCGGTTCTTTATTGTAAGGGGAGAGTATGCTGTATGTGATTGATTGTTTTAACTTTTCCGGCGGGTTCTCTAGCTTTTGCCTGAGAACCGCGCCGATGGTGCCTGCTTGTCGGCCTCGCCGCTTAAATTTAGGCCCTGGCTTCGCCGGAGGCCTAGTTTCATTTTCCTGTCACTCATGCAGAGGGACAGGTTCGGCTCCTCCCGGCAGCCGTTCTACACAGGGGAGGGACACTCCCCACTGCTGGGGCGTCCCTCCTTCCCTGCAGGTCTCTATAGCCCTCCAGTTCCCGCTCTTTTATAGGAACTCCCCTAGTCCCGCCCCCTTCTCAGGCAGAGTTCACTCTGCTCTGGGACATCCTGCATTCTGCATCTCTGCTGAGGTGCTGCGCATTGGGGGACCGGGCTTCGGGATCTGGAGGGCACACAACACCGCGCTCAGAGGTCTGGTAATCCACAGCCGGTCTCCGGTTGTGGACCTCTGTTTATTCTCCCTGGGGTTCATTCTCTGCAAAGCCCCCATTCCAGCAGCATGTCTCACACAAGGAGCAAGGCTCCAAAGCTTGATTCTGCATGCACTGCATGTAAGCTCCTGCTGCCTGAGCCGAGCACCTATCCACATTGTGATGTCTGCTCTAACTTGGCGGTGCCACAGCCTGGAGTGTCACCCCCAGTGGTCTCTCAGGCTGCTGCTGCACCTGTGATTGAACCCCCGGCCTGGGTAGAGTCCTTTTCTAGGTCCATATCCCAGTCATTTGCTGAGTCCATGGGGCTTTTGTCCAGGACTTTGATGAATATGCATCAGCCCCCCTCACAGGGTGCCTCTAATACTCTTGACAGAGGACTCCTATCCTCTGACCTCCGTCCATCGGAGCTCACGGAGGATTCATCATCTGATCCCAGACCCCGTCCTTCTAAGAGAAGGCGCAGGGTTTCCTCCCCATCCCACGGCTCTGTCTCAAGAGCTGACTCTCAAGATGAGGAGGATGCCCTCACTGGGGGCTTGGAGGCTATGTATCCCATCGATTTCTCTGAGGGTGACTCAGATCTTAGTGATTTGATTGCTTCTATTAATTCTGTGCTGGATCTCAATCCGCCAGTGTCAGAGGAGCAACTCTCTTTGGCAAAAAAGCACCAGTTTACCTCGCCTAAGAGAGTGAAGAGTGTGTTCTTTAACCACTCCAGTTTTCAGACCGCTGTGACCAAACCCAGGGCCTGCCCTGATAAACGCTTTCCAAAGCGTGGTTCTGATGACCGTTTTCCCTTTCCACCTGAGGTGGTCAAGGAGTGGGCTCACTCCCCAAAGATAGACCCTCCGGTGTCTAGGCTCTCAGCCCGGACCGTTGTGTCGGTGGCTGACGGCTCCTCACTTAGGGATTCCACTGACCGTCAGATTGACCTTCTGGCCAAATCTGTGTATGAAGCTGCGGGGGCCGCGTTTTCCCCGACTTTTGCAGCAGTGTGGGCCCTCAAAGCCATCTCTGTTTCTCTAGAGGAGATGCATTCCCTCACCAAGGAATCTATGCCTGAGATGGTTACCTTAACTGCTCAGGCTTCAGCTTTTTCATCCTATGCCATGTCTGCCATGCTAGAGGCTGCTCACCGCACTGCGGTGGCTTCAGCTAATTCTCTTGTTATCCGCAGGATTTTGTGGGTTCGAGAGTGGAAGGCAGATGCTTCTTCCAAGAAGTTTCTTGCTGGGCTCCCTTTTGCTGGTTCACAGCTGTTTGGTGAACAGCTGGATGAAATCATTAAAGAAGCTACTGGCGGGAAGAGTACTTCCATGCCACAAACCAAGACCAGGAAACCCGCCCAGGGTAGGAATCAATCGAGGTTTCGTTCCTTTCGTTCCTCCAACTGGTCATCCTCTAAGCCTTCCGCCTTGTCCGCTAACTCAGCCAAGGATCAGAAATCCAACTGGCGCCCAAAAGCGCGTCTGCAGAAGACCGCAGGAGGTTCTGCCACTAAGGCAGCTTCCTCATGACTCTCGGCCCGCTCCAGCCACGTCCTTAGTCGGTGGCAGGCTCTCCCACTTTGGCGACGCTTGGTTAAAGCAAGTCTCCGATCAGTGGGTGAGAGACATCATATCTCACGGCTACAGGATAGAATTCTCTTCCAGCCCTCCAAACAGATTTTTTCTCTCAACTCCCCCCTGCTCCAAGGCCGCCGCCTTCTCGCAGGCCGTGGCGTCCTTGCAGGCAAACGGAGTGATTGCCCCCAGTTCCCGCTCAGGAACGGTTCAGAGGTTTTTACCCAAATCTCTTCCTAGTTCCAAAAAAGGACGGTACCTTCCGGCCCATCCTGGATCTCAAGCTTCTCAACAAGCATGTCCGGGTGCGGCTTTTTCGCATGGAGTCTCTGCGATCAGTCATTGCCTCTATGACCCAAGGGGAGTTCCTGGCGTCCATCGACATCAGAGATGCCTATCTATATGTGCCAATCGCAGTGTCACATCAGCGTTGGTTACGTTTTGCGATAGGAGAGGATCATTTCCAATTCGTGGCTCTCCCCTTCAGGTTAGCCACGGCCCCTCGGGTATTCACCAAGGTCATGGCGGCAGTGATTGCGGTCCTGCACCTCCAGGGGTTAGCAGTGCTTCCTTATCTGGACGACCTTCTGGTCAAGGGTACATCCAGCGCAGACTGTCAGCGGAGTGTTTCGCTCACTCTCGCCACCCTAGCCCAATTCGGGTGGATTGTCAATCTTCCCAAATCCACTCTGACTCCGACCCAGAGTCTCACGTACCTAGGGATGCAGTTCGAGACTTTGCCGGCACTTGTGAAGTTGCCCTTAGACAAACAGCTGTCACTCCGGTTGGCGGTGCGCTCTCTCCTGAGGCCCCGCCGTTATACCCTCAGGCGTCTGATGCAGGTGCTGGGTCAAATGGTGGCCTCCATGGAGGCGGTTCCCTTTGCCCAGTTCCATCTGCGTCCTATGCAGCTGGACATTCTCCGCTGTTGGGACAAGCGGCCTTCCTCCTTACAGAGGTTAGTGGCTCTGTCGCCACGGACCAGGAGCTCTCTTCAGTGGTGGCTTCGACCCCTCTCCCTGTCCCCAGGGCGCTCCTTACTGACTCAGTCCTGGGTGATTCTCACCACGGATGCCAGCCTATCCGGCTGGGAGCGGTACATCACCACAGGGCACTTGGACTCTGTCCGAGTCAGCCCTTTCAATCAATGTGCTGGAAACCAGAGCTGTGCTTCTAGCTCTCCTAGCCTTTCACCACCTGTTGGCGGGCAGGCACATTCGAGTCCAGTCAGACCAACGCGACAGCGGTTGCCTATATCAATCACCAAGGTGGGACACGCAGCCGCCTGGCAATGTTGGAGGTCCAACGCATTCTTCAATGGGTGGAGGACTCCAAGTCCACCATATCCGCAGTCCACATCCCTGGCGTAGAAAACTGGGAGGCAGATTATCTCAGCCGTCAATCCGTGGACGGTGGCGAGTGGTCCCTGCACCCGGCAGTGTTTCAGTCAATCTGCCGCAAGTGGGGCACTCCGGACGTGGACCTAATGGCATCCCGTCACAACAACAAGGTTCCGGTTTACGTGGCTCGCTCCCACGATCCTCAGGCCTTCGCCGCGGACGCTCTGGTTCAAGACTGGTCCCAGTTTCGTCTGTCCTACGTGTTTCCCCCTCTAGCTCTCTTGCCCAGAGTCCTGCACAAGATCAGAATGGAGGGCCGTCGAGTCATCCTCATTGCACTGGACTGGCCCAGGCGAGCTTGGTATCCGGACCTGCTCCAACTGTCCGTAGAGATGCCGTGGCATCTTCCGGACCGTCCAGACCTGCTCTCGCAAGGTCCGTTTTTCCGCCCGAATTCTGCGGCACTCAAATTGACGGCGTGGCTCTTGAGTCCTGGATTTTGACGGCTTCTGGTATTCCTCCTGAAGTCATCTCCACTATGACTCGGGCCCGTAAGTCTTCCTCCGTCAAGATCTATCACAGGACTTGGAAAATTTTCCTGTCCTGGTGTCGCTCTTCCGGCCATTCTCCTTGGCCATTCTCGTTGCCGACCCTTCTGTCTTTTTTACAGTCCGGTCTGCAGCTAGGACTGTCCCTCAACTCTCTCAAGGGACAAGTCTCAGCTCTGTCAGTGCTATTCCAGCGGCGTCTCGCCCGGCTGGCTCAGGTCCGCACCTTCATGCAAGGTGCGTCTCACATCATTCCGCCTTATCGGCGGCCCTTGGATCCCTGGGACCTTAACTTGGTCCTCACGGTATTGCAGAAACCCCCTTTCGAGCCCCTTAGGGAGGTTTCTTTGTATCGTCTTTCTCAAAAGGTGGCCTTTCTAGTTGCCAGAACTTCTCTCAGGAGAGTCTCTGATTTGGCTGCGCTCTCCTCGGAGTCACCTTTTTTGTTTTTTCACAAAGACAAGGTAGTTCTCCGTCCGACCCCGGACTTTCTTCCTAAGGTGGTCTCTCCCTTCCACCTTAATCAGGATATTTCCTTGCCTTCCTTCTGTCCGGCCCCCGTTCATCGCTTTGAGAAAGCGTTGCATACTCTGGATCTGGTGCGGGCGCTCCGGATCTATGTGTCTCGCACCGCTGCGCTTAGGCGGTGCACCTCTCTTTTTGTGCTAACCACAGGGCAGCGCAAGGGTCTCTCTGCTTCTAAGCCGACCTTGGCCCGTTGGATTAGATCGACCATTTCGGACGCCTACCAGAGTACTCAGGTGCCTCCCCCGCCGGGGATCAAAGCACACTCGACCAGAGCGGTCGGTGCCTCTTGGGCTTTTAGGCACCAGGCTACGGCTCAACAAGTCTGTCAGGCTGCCACTTGGACTAGCCTGCATACCTTTTCGAAGCACTACCAAGTGCATGCTCATGCTTCGGCAGATGCGAGCTTGGGCAGACGCATCCTTCAGGCGGCTGTCACCCACTTGTGAAGTTAGGCTCCGCCTACTTCTTAGTTTTTTCTGTTTATTCCCACCCATGGACAGCTTTGGAACGTCCCATGGTCTGGGTCTCCCAAAGGAACGATGAAGAAAAAGAGAATTTCTTCAGCGCTCTATTGGGAGACCCAGACGATTGGGGTATAGCTACTGCCTCCGGAGGCCACACAAAGCACTACACTAAAGTGCAAGGCCCCTCCCCTTCTGGCTATACCCCCCCGTGGTATCACGGGTTCTCCAGTTTTCAAGCTTTGTGCGAAGGAGGTCAGACATCCATGCATAGCTCCACAGATTTTAGTCAGCAGTAGCTGCTGACTATTTCGGATGGAAGAAAAGAGGGCCCATATAGGGCCCCCAGCATGCTCCCTTCTCACCCGTTGATGGTGTTGTAAGGTTGAGGTACCTATTGCTGGTACGGAGGCTGGAGCCCACATGCTGCTTTCCTTCCACATCCCCCTGGGGGGCTCTGAGGAAGTGGGATCCTGCCGGCCTCAAAGCTCTGACGCCGGGCTCCATCCACAGACCCATTAGAACCTGATGGAGACGGAGCTGGAGTACCGTTCAGGGACATGGCCCTGCACCATTACAGGTACTCTGTGTCCCCGTACACACAGGCACAGCACACTCCAGACTTGCTGGGTGTGCTAGTGCGCCGGGGACAGTAAAGGGTTACAGTCACTGCAGCTTTGCTGAGTGACTTTGTGTATTGGGAACTACCGCGCCGGACGCTCCGGGAGCGGCGGCGCGGCTGGGACTTGTAGTTCGCCGGGGACTGGGCGCCGACCGCGCTTTTACGGCGGCGGCGCTTATAAATCCAGTCCCCGGCTTCTGCGGCCTAGTGCCGCTTCGTTCCCGCCCCCTCCCTGTCACTCAGGGAAGGGGACAGACGCTGAGCAATCAGCAGCGCCGAGGGCTGGAGCCTTATTTACATGCTCCAGCCCTCTCACTGCACACTGTCGGACGCCGGATTCCCGCTCTGACTTGGGGCACGCCCACGGCCTGCCCCTCCTCACACGAGCTGGGGAAGACGCCGGCAGCCATTACTGCAGTCCGAGCTCGGACTTTCGGCAACCAGGCAGGACGGTGGCGACCATACACCCGCTTATAGGCGGGCGGTAAGCGGCACACATAGTGCTGACCCCAATATATATTGCAGTGTGTACATGTGTATTTTAACTGCATAGGTCGCTATATGCCCGCTTGGAGAGCGACACATCAGCAGCAGGAAAGCAGGTGTGCTAAGGCACAGGCTTTCTAGGCTGCTTGTATTGCACGTACTGAAGTGTTCATTTGTGTTTATGCTTGTATGCTATACACTGCACTGTACAGTCGCTAGTCTTAGCTATATTCTCCTGGAATGGCTAGACTACAGCAGCAGAAAACCAAGGGTGCTGGGGCACAGGTTTTTTTCTATGCTGCTTGTATTGCATGGGCTGCAGTGTGCATTTGTACTTGTGCTTGTATGCTATACATTGCACTGTATGGTCACTCTTCTGGGCTATATTCCCCTAGATGACTAGTCTACAGCAGCAGAAGAGCAGAGGTGCCAGGGCACAGGCTTCTATGCTGCTTGTATTGCTTGTGCTGCAGTGTTCATTTGTACTTTATGCTTGTATGCTATACATTGCACTGTACGGTCACCAATCTTGGCTATATACTTCTAGATGGCTAGTCGGCAGCGGCAAAAAAGCAACACAGATTTTCAGTGCTGTTTTTACTACATGGGATGCTGTTCATGACACCGTCCCATTGTGTGCATGCTCCCCTGTAGCACTTCGTCTGCCGGGGTCTCTAGCACTTCGTCTGCCGGGGTCTCTACTAGTCGTGGCCAAAGAAACCACCTGTCATCCCTGTCCAAGGACAGGGACGGAGTTGCAGTTTCGACAGATATATTGTCATAAGATAGAGACTTGCAGTCCAGACAGGCCATGGGCAATCTTCCTGACCAACCTCATTTGGAACGGGGGGTCCCAGGAGGACTCTCTGTATGATAAGGCAGCTCTCCAGGACTTTGATCCTGACATCGCTATCAATCCGGATACACCGGATGGTAACGCCATACGGAATGATCCTATAGCGTCCATCAATGGAAGGTTGGATCTTTCTCCCTCAGCTCCCCCAGTGGAGGAGTCAGCTTCACAGCAGGAGTAGTCCCTTTTCAGTATCTCAAACGGATATTGAGTATTTTTCTGGCCACGCTGACTTCAGAGAAGCAGTCCAGAAACACCACGCTTACCAGATAAGCGTCTTCTCCAAACGTTTTTAAGATACACGTTATCCCTTTTCCCCTGACGTGGTCAAGCGCTGGACCCAGGGTCCAAAGGTGGATTCTCCAATCTCCAGGCTTGCGTCTAGAGCCATAGTTGCACTGGAGATGGGGCTTCACTTAAAGATGCCATTCACAGACAGATGGACTCTGGTTGAAATCTGTCTAGGAGGCTATCGGCGTGTCGGTTGCTCCGGCATTCACAGCCGTATAGGCAACCTAACCTTTTCAGCTGTTCTTGCGCAGCTGTCCTTGAGCACATGTACATCTGTACCGCAGAGGCGTCCGTAACTCCGCAATGTCTGCACTGCGACTTACCCTATTAATGCTGTCCTAAAAGTACAGTCGAGGTTTCGGTCCTTCCCAAGCTCGGGCAGGTCCCAATTGTCCTCGTGCAAAAGGGCTACAAAACCTCAGACGGGCTCAGATTCCGGCCGGGCTCAATCACGCCCAAGGAAGGCAGCCGGAGGAACCGCTACCAAGGCGGTCTCCTCATGACTCTCAGCTCTCTCTCTCTCTCCGCATCCGCGGTTGATGGCAGACTCCCCCGCCTTTGGCGACATTTAGCTGCCACAGGTCACAGACCGGTGGGTGACGGACATTGTGCTCACGTGCACAGGACAGTGTTCTGTTCTCGTCCTCCGACTCCATTCTTCAGAACGGCCCCACCTCCCCACCGAGCAGATGCCCTGCTGCAGGCGGTGGACGCTCTAAGAGCAGAAGGAGTGGTGATCCCTGTCCCCCCTCAGGAACGAGGGCGAGGGATTGTACTCCAATCTTTGTGGCTCCAAAAAAGGACGGCTCCTTCCGTCCTGTTCTGGACCTAAAACTGCTCAATAAGCATGCGAACGCCAGGCGGTTCCGGATGGAATCCCTCCGATCCGTCATTACCTCAATGTCTCGAGGAGACTTCCTTGCCTCAACAGACATCAAAGATGCCTATCTCCACGTGCCAATTGCTACGGAGCACCAACGTTTTCTACGTTTTGTGATAGGAGACGACCATCTTCAGTTCGTAGCTCTGCCATTCGGTCTGGCGACAGCACCACGGGTGTTCACCAAGGTCATGGCAGCAGTGGTAGCAGTCTTGCACTCTCAGGGACACCCGGTGATCCCTTACTTGGACGATCTACTCGTCAAAGCACCCTCCCTCGAGGCATGACAACGCAGCCTGAATGTTACGCTGGAGACTCTCCAGACTTTCGGGTGGATCATCAATTTGGCAAGGTCAAATCGGTCACCGACTCAATCACTAACGTATCTCGGCATGGAGTTCACACTCTATCAGCGATAGTGAAGCTTCCGCTGAACAAGCAGCGTTCACTGCAAACAGAGGTGCAGTCTCTCCTTCAAGGCCAGTCGCACCCCTTAAGGCGCCTCATGCACTTCCTAGGGAAGATGGTGGCAGCCATGGAGGCAGTTCCCTTTGCGCAGTTTCATCTGCGCCAACTGCAAGGGGACATTCTCCGCCAATGGGACGGGCAGTCAACCTCCCTGGACAGGAAAGTCTCCCTTTCCCAGACGGACAAGGACTCTCTGCAATGGTGGCTTATTCCCACCTCATTGTCACAGTGAAGATCCTTCCTACCCCCATCCTGGGCAGTGGTCACGACAGATACGAGTCTGTCAGGGTGGGGAGCAGTTTGTCTCCGCCACAGGGCTCAGGGGTCGTGGACTCAGCAGGAGTCCACCCTTCAGATCAATGTTCTGGAAATCGGGGCAGGGTATCTTACCCTACTAGCTTTCCAGCAGTGGCTAGAAAGAGAGCAGATCCGAATCCAGTCGGACAACTCCACAGCGGTGGCATACATCAACCACCAAGGAGGGACGCGCAGTCGGCAAGCCTTCCAGGAAGTCCGGCGAATCCTCATGTGGGTGGAGGACACAGCATCCACCATATCCGCAGTTCACATCCCGGGCGTAGAAAACTGGGAAGCAGACTTCCTCAGTCGCCAGGGTATGGACGCAGGGGAATGGTCCCTTCACCCGGACGTGTTTCAGGAAATCTGTCGCCGCTGGGGGGTGCCGGACGTCGACCTAATGGCGTCTCGGCACAACAACAAGGTCCCGGCATTTATGGCACGATCGCGCGATCACAGAGCTCTGGCGGCAGACGCCTTAGTGCAAGATTGGTCGCAGTTCCGGCTCACATATGTGTTTCCACCTCTGGCACTCTTGCCCAGAGTACTGCGCAAAAAATCAGATCCGATTGCAGCCGCGTCATACTCGTCGCCCCAGACTGGCCGAGGAGATCGTGGTACCCGGATCTGTGGCATCTCACGGTCGGCCGACCGTGGTCACTACCAGGCTGGCCAGACTTACTGTCCCAAGGGCCGTTTTTCCATCGGAATTCTGCGGCCCTGAACCTGACTGTGTGGCCATTGAGTCCTGGATCCTAGCGTCTTCAGGATTATCCCAAGGGGTCGTTGCCACCATGAAACAGGCTAGGAAGTCCACCTCTGCTAAGATCTACCACAGAACGTGGAAGATTTTCTTAACCTGGTGCTCGGCTCAGGGAGTGTCTCCCTGGCCATTTGCATTGCCTACTTTTCTTTCCTTCCTGCAATCGGGGTTAGAAAAGGGCTTGTCGCTCGGCTTCCTTAAGGGGGAAGTCTCGGCACTATCCGTGTTTTTTCAGAAGCGTCTAGCACGTCTTTCTAAGGTGCGCACGTTCCTACAGGGGGTCTGTCATATCGTACCCCCGTACAAGCGGCCGTTAGATCCATGGGATCTCAACAGGGTATTAGTTGCTCTCCAGAAGCCGCCTTTCGAGCCTCTGAAGGAAGTTTCCTTTCTCGCCTGTCACAGAAGGTGGCGTTTCTCGTTGCGATCACATCGCTTCGGCGAGTGTCTGAGCTGGCAGCTCTGTCATCCAAGGCTCCCTTCCTGGTGTTCCACCAGGACAAGGTAGTGCTGCGCCCCATTCCGGAGTTTCTCCCTAAGGTCGTATCCTCATTTCATCTTAATCAGGATATATCCTTGCCTTCCTTTTGTCCTCATCCGGTTCACCGGTATGAAAAGGACTTACGTTTGTTAGATCTGGTGAGAGCACTCAGACTCTACATTTCCCGCACGGCGCCCATGCGCCGTTCCGATGCACTTTTTGTCCTTGTCGCTGGTCCGCGCAAGGGGTTGCAGGCTTCTAAAGCCACCCTGGCTCGATGGATCAAAGAACCAATTCTAGAGGCCTACCGTTCTGCGGGGCTTCCGGTTCCTTCAGGGCTAAAAGCCCACTCAACCAGAGCCGTGGGTGCGTCCTGGGCATTACGACACCAGGCTTCGGCTCAACAAGTGTACCAGGCAGCTACCTGGTCCAGTCTGCACACTTTCACCAAGCATTATCAGGTGCATACCTATGCTTCGGCGGATGCCAGCTTAGGTAGAAGAGTCCTGCAGGCGGCAGTGACACCCCCGTAGGGGAGGGCTGTTTTGCAGCCCTAACATGAGGTATTTCTTTACCCACCCAGGGACAGCTTTTGGACGTCCCAATCGTCTGGGTCTCCCAATAGAGCGCTGAAGAAGAAGGGAATTTTGTTACTTACCGTAAATTCCTTTTCTTCTAGCTCTTATTGGGAGACCCAGCACCCGCCCTGTTGTCCTTCGGGATGTTTTTGTTGTTTGCGGGTACACATGTTGTTCATGTTGAACGGTTTTTCAGTTCTCCGATGTTACTCGGAGTTAATTTGTTTAAACCAGTTATTGGCTTTCCTCCTTCTTGCTTTGGCACTAAAACTGGAGAACCCGTGATACCACGGGGGGTATAGCCAGAAGGGGAGGGGCCTTGCACTTTTTAGTGTAGTGCTTTGTGTGGCCTCCGGAGGCAGTAGCTATACCCCAATCGTCTGGGTCTCCCAATAAGAGCTAGAAGAAAAGGAATTTACGGTAAGTAACAAAATTCCCTTCTTTGTTACTTACCGTAAATTCTTTTTCTTATAGTTCCGTATTGGGAGACCCAGCTCCCTCCCTGTTGCCTGTTGGCAATTTTCTTGTTCCGTGTGTTATCACCGGCTGTTGTCGTGGACAGAGTCTCCGGTTGTTCCGGTTCTTACTCTGTTCTACTTGTGGGTGGCTATTCTCCTTCAGCTTTTGCACTAAACTGGCTAGGACTGGCTACCAGGGGGTGTATAAGCTCAGAGGGAGGAGCTACACTTTTAAGTGTAGTACTTTGTGTGTCCTCCGGAGGCAGAAGCTAAACACCCATGGTCTGGGTCTCCCAATACGGAACTATAAGAAAAAGAATTTACGGTAAGTAACAAAATTCTCTTTTTTCCTTTTTAATGTTTTTTTAGGATGACTCTAGTACTATCCCAGACTACAATCAGTTAAAGAAACAAGAGCTCCAGCCTGGCACTGCCTATAAATTCCGTGTTGCTGGCATAAATGCCTGCGGTCGTGGACCGTTCAGTGAGATCTCGGCCTTTAAGACCTGTCTGCCTGGTTTCCCCGGTGCTCCATGTGCCATAAAGATCAGCAAGGTAAATATTATTAAGGACCTAATATTAATGGAGCTTGGGTTTATAATTATTACACTGCACCTATGAGCAGGTAAGGGTTTGTTTGTAGAAGAAAGCAGCCGTTATTTTCTATACCCAGGCAAGCCATTTAAGATTAGCTGATCTAAATAAGAGGATTTTTGGTACATGTAAAATCCCTTTTTTTTTTTTTTTTTTTTTTATATATAACTTTCATTGGGAGACACTGGAAAGCATAGGTGTACGCTACTGCCATCAAGAATCTGAGACTAAGGATTACACTTCTTAAAGAAAAAGTTTGTCTCCTCCCCTGCAAGCTAGACCTACCTACAGACACAGGAAGGGGTCTCTTTCCCCTGTAGGCTGCAGACACAGGAAGGGGTCTCTTTCCCATGTAGGCTGCATTCGCCTGCAGACACAGGAAGTGGTCTCTTTCCCCTGTAGGGCTGCAGACACAGGAAGTGGTCTCTTTCCCCTGTAGGCTGCAGACACAGGAAGTGGTCTCTTTCCCCTGTAGGCTGCAGACACAGGAAGTGGTCTCTTTCCCCTGTAGGCTGCAGACACAGGAAGTGGTCTCTTTCCCCTGTAGGCTGCAGACACAGGAAGTGGTCTCTTTCCCCTGTAGGCTGCAGACACAGGAAGTTGTCTTTCCCCTGTAGGCTGCAGACACAGGAAGTTGTCTCTTTCCCCTGTAGGCTGCAGACACAGGAAGTGGTCTCTTTCCCCTGTAGGCTGCAGACACAGGAAGTGGTCTCTTTCCCCTGTAGGCTGCAGACACAGGAAGTGGTCTCTTTCCCCTGTAGGCTGCAGACACAGGAAGTGGTCTCTTTCCCCTGTAGGCTGCAGACACAGGAAGTGGTCTCTTTCCCCTGTAGGCTGCAGACACAGGAAGTGGTCTCTTTCCCCTGTAGGCTGCAGACACACGAAGTGGTCTCTTTCCCCTGTAGGCTGCAGACACACGAAGTGGTCTCTTCCCCTGTAGGCTGCACCCGCCTGCAGACACACAGGAAGTGGTCTCTTCCCCTGTAGGCTGCACCCGCCGGAAGTGGTCTCTCTCCCTGTAGGCTGCACCCGCCGGAAGTGGTCTCTTTCCCTGTAGGCTGCACCCGCCGGAAGTGGTCTCTTTCCCTGTAGGCTGCACCCGCCGGAAGTGGTCTCTTTCCCTGTAGGCTGCACCCGCCGGAAGTGGTCTCTTCCCCTGTAGGCTGCACCCGCCTGCAGACACACAGGAAGTGGTCTCTTCCCCTGAAGGCTGCAGACACAGGAAGTGGTCTCTTTCCCCTGTAGGCTGCAGACACACGAAGTGGTCTCTTTCCCCTGTAGGCTGCAGACACACGAAGTGGTCTCTTCCCCTGTAGGCTGCACCCGCCTGCAGACACACAGGAAGTGGTCTCTTCCCCTGTAGGCTGCACCCGCCGGAAGTGGTCTCTCTCCCTGTAGGCTGCACCCGCCGGAAGTGGTCTCTTTCCCTGTAGGCTGCACCCGCCGGAAGTGGTCTCTTTCCCTGTAGGCTGCACCCGCCGGAAGTGGTCTCTTCCCCTGTAGGCTGCACCCGCCTGCAGACACACAGGAAGTGGTCTCTTCCCCTGAAGGCTGCACCCGCCTGCGGATGCAGGAAGTGGTCTCTTCCTCTTTTAGGCAGCACCCACCTGCAGACACAGGAATAAAAGTGACAAAGCAGAAGCGGTACAGTTACAGTAGAACAGAGCCAGAAGTCGTAGGCCACAATTGAAGAAAAACATCCTGAAGGGCCATAAGGTATGAACTTTTGTAAAATTTGTTCAGAACATGTAGACCAAGAACAAAGTCTCCCTACAGAGCAGAAGCCTGATGACAAACTGTCCAGGAAGCCCTCACTACCTGAGTGGAATAGGCTTAAACCCCTGGCAGAGGTGCACTGTCCTTAGCCGGATACACTTCCAGAATGACAGAACGTATCCAGCAAGTGATGGCAGCCTGGAGATGGAGACCTCGAAGACCTTCTTCTGGAAGGTCCAGTGTGGAGTCTGAATGAGATGGGGTCGCCAGGTAGTGACGCACCGCTCTGAGCACGTCCAACTTTAGTGTAAAGATTATTCAGACGGATGAGGGACGCGGCCAGAGGGACGGTGGAACCATCTCCTAATTGGGGTTTAAGTTACCCAGGGAGAAAGGAAAGTGTTGGACGAAAACCATCTTAACCTGGAGAAAAATAAGGAACGAAGGAGCTGGAGACTGGTCTAATGGCAGTACATGCTGCCAGGAAAGCGAGAGCGGGGAGGAGTCTTCGATCAGGTCATGGGAGAGTCCTGTAAGGGGTCAAAGGCCAGGAGGAGACTCCAAGGGTCTCAAACCTGTCTAACCCAGTTTGTGCTTAGTGTTGGTAGGAGGCAATCGGGTGTCTGCAGGCGGGTGTAGTCTGCATGGAAGCAGCTTTTAATTTAAGTGTAATTCTTAGTGTCAGCCTCCTGGTGGCAGCAGGGTACGCCCTTTGTCTTGTGCCTATGAAGCCACGGAGAAAGTTTACTTAACATAAGTTTATAGAACTTGGTCTAATTAAAGGGATTCTGTGAGGAGGTTTTAACAACATATGGAAATCTCATGTAGTGTAGAATTTCAAAGACTCTGTGTGAGTACTCTTGACGGAATAATATAATATGTTATTGCACATATTGCTTCTTTCCCTCCCTTTCCTACCCCCCCCCCCCCTCTCCTTTTTTGTCCTCCCTATCCTTTTTTGGTCCTCTTTCACTTTTTTTTTTTTTTTTGTCCTCAATATCCTTTTTTTGGTCCTCCCTATCCTTTTTTTGTCGTCTTTTTTGGGTCTCCTTTTTTTTTTTTTTTTTTTGGTCTCTTCTTTTTTTATTTTTTCCTCTCCTTTTTTTTTTTTTTTTATTTCCCCCTCTCCTCCTTTTTTTGGTTTCCCCTCTCCTCCTGGTTTCCCTTCTCCTCCTTTTTTTGGTTTCCCTTCTCTTTTTTTGGTTCCCCTCTCCTCCTCCTTTTTTTTTTTTTTCACCTTTTTAATATGACTTACATTTTTTTCCCCCCATGACTTGCAGAGCCCTGATGGTGCTCACCTCACGTGGGAGCCGCCTTCGGTCACTTCTGGAAAGATCATCGAGTACTCAGTCTATCTCGCAATTCAAAGCAGTCAGAGCAGCGGAGAACAGAAAACGTCACCAGCTCAGTTGGCATTTATGCGGGTATACTGTGGCCCTAATCCTTCCTGCCTGGTGCAGTCCTCAAGCCTTTCCAATGCTCATATAGACTATACCACAAAACCAGCCATCATCTTCCGTATTGCTGCACGCAATGAAAAGGGCTACGGACCAGCCACACAAGTTAGGTGGCTGCAAGGTATGTTGAGGCTTTGCTAAGATTTTATTTAAAAATAAAGACCATTCATTCATTCATTCATTCATTTTTCTGAAATTTTGTTTATAAATTTTACTTTTCAGAATCCAGCAAGGATGGTTCAGCCGGAAAACCCGGAAATAAGCGCCCAGTGTCTTCTCCAGACATGTACGTAAAAACATTGTCTCAGATTTGATTTGTAATGGGGGGGGGGGGGGATTGGACTTAGTAAAGGTAACATGCATGTTTATTGGGGCACTACGTTGGCAAAATGGAAATATGGCTTTTAAGTTAGGTAATCTTGTATAGCGGCTAGAGTTAACCCCTTCACCCATGGCGATTGTGTTTTGGGGGGGGGCGGGGGGGGTTGTTTTGGTTTTTTCCGTCAATCTTGCCATATAAGGGCTTGTTTTCTGTGAGATGAGTTGTACTTTTAAATGAAGCCATAAGTTTTACCATACAGTGTATTGGAAAACGGTGCGGGAAAATTCCCAAAAAAGTGCTATTGCATATAATTGTTTTGGGATATTTTGGTACCATTTTTGCGCAGATGTAACATTTCGATTGCCTGTTATTGCATTTTGCGCAAAATTTGCAGCAACAAAAAACTAATTTCTTTGTCGCTCCATTGGGAAACCCAGACAATTGGGGTGTATAGCTTCTGCCTCCGGAGGCCACACAAAGTATTACACTTTAAAAAGTGTAACCCCTCCCGTGCACCATGGGCTCCTCAGTTTTATGCTTTGTGTGGAAGGAGGCACACATCTACTCATGCATTCTCATACTTAGTTATGTTGGATGGAAGAAAAGAGGACCCCGATGGGGCCCCCGGCATGTTCTCTTCTCACCCCACTATGTCGGCGGTGTTGTTAAAGTTGAGGTACCCATTGCGGGTACGCAGGCTGGAGCCACATGCCGTCTCCTTCACCATCCCTTATGCGGCTCTGGGAGAAGTGGGATCCTGAGCGGTCATCCATTTGCTGGGACCGTGCTCCATCCGCAGCCCCTGGTGGAACCTGCTGGACCGGAGCCTCTTCATCCCCAGGGACCGGGCCCTGCAACCTAAAGGTACTCTGTGTCCCCATGGGGGACTGTACAGGGAGCGCACCTTCTTCCCGGAAGCCGCGGTAGTTGAAAAACTGAGGAGCCTGGCGGACTTCCGCGCCGACCATGCCTGCTTGTTGGGCGCGGCCTCAAATTTAGTCCCCGGCTTCGCCGCGGCCTAGTCGCGAAAATCCCACCCCCGGGCCTGCCTGTCAGGGGTAAGGGCGGAATTACCGACATGACGTCGGATGTGAGGGCTGGAGCATCCTGCATGTCTCCCTCCCCCCTCACTGACCACTGTGGGGACCCCAGATTCCCGCTCTCTGCTGGCGCCGCCCTCGGCCCCACTCCTCCCCTGAGAGCTCCGGCGGCCATCTTCTGGCATTCTGCCGGTGGACGCTTCTCAGTGAACAGGGAATCTGGAGGACACACTCCGCTCGTTAGCGGTCGGTAAGCCACACCGGTCACCCGGTGCTGGTCCCCCTAGGGTGCCTAGATAGATATAGATATATAGATAGATATAGATATATAGATAGATAGAGATAGATATATAGATAGATATAGATAGATAGATAGATAGAGATAGATAGAGATAGATAGAGATAGATAGAGATAGATAGAGATAGATAGAGATAGATAGAGATAGATAGAGATAGATAGAGATAGATAGAGATAGATAGAGATAGATAGAGATAGATAGAGATAGATAGAGATAGATAGAGATAGATAGAGATAGATAGAGATAGAGAGAGAGAGAGAGAGAGAGAGAGAGATACACACACACACATAATCATAATCTATATCTGTTCGGTCAGGCTGTATACCCTTTTCCTATATACCCTCAGTGGTAACTCTCCTAGGAGACAGCAGCATGTCGTCCACAAGGAGCAAAGCTACTAAGGCACAGGTTTTTCTTTGTCGCTCCATTGGGAGACCCAGACAATTGGGTGTATAGCTTCTGCCTCCGGAGGCCACACAAAGTATTACACTTTAAAAAGTGTAAACCCCTCCCCTCTGCCTATACACCCTCCCGTGCATCACGGGCTCCTCAGTTTTTATGCTTTGTGTTGAAGGAGGCACACATGCACGCAAGCTCCACATTTTAGTCAGCAGCAGCTGCTGACTTTATCGGATGGAAGAAAAGAGGGCCCATAAGGGCCCCCGGCATGCTCCCTTCTCACCCCACTCTGGTCGGCGGTGCTGTTAAGGTTGAGGTACCCATTGCGGGTACAAAGGCTGGAGCCACATGCTGTTATCCTTCCCCATCCTTTTGGGGCTCTGGGTGAAGTGGGATCCTAACCGGTCACCATGCACTGGGACCGTGCTCCCTCCGCAGCCCCTGGGGGAATCTGCTGGACAGGAGACCGGGTATCGTCAGGGACAGGGCCCTGCTTCTCTGAGGTACTCTGTGTCCCCTTGGGGACGGCGCATAGAGCGCCTGTGTAATGGACGCTGCAGCAGCTGCTGGGTGTTTTGTGTCGCTGGACTACCGCGCTTGTTTGCCGGCCGCGCTAATAAATTTAGTCCCCGGCTTTTGCGGCCTAGTACCGCAAACTCCCGCCCCCGGGCCTGCCAGTCAGGGGTAAGGACGGGACGCTAGACTAGACGTCAGCGGTGAGGGCTGGAGCATACTGAGGTATCCTCCTCCCCCCTCACTAAGCACTGCGGGGCACCAGATTCCCGCACTTTCTGAGGCACGCCCACGGCTCCCTCCTCCTCTCAGAACGCTGGCAGCCATTCCTATCAGCACGTCTGACGCTGGAGAACTTCAGAGGGGAGACAACAGCCGAGCTCCATAGCTCTGGGAGGCCCAGGCAGGGAATCTGGTGGTCACACAACCGCTGAGGGCGGTCGGTAAGCCGCACCTGTTACTAGGTGCTGGCCCCCCTGGGTGCCGAAGTGTATATTTATATACTTATATTGTATACATTTACTTTGTTCGGCCGCACTATTTGCTTTTGGCTATATACCCTCACTGTTTGCTCTAAAAGGAGACAACAGCATGTCGTCCGCAAAGAGCAAGGGTGCCAAGGCACAGGCTTATTTTGCAACCTGTACCTCTTGTGCGGCTATGCTACCTGCAGGTTCCACCTACCCTCATTGTGTGCAATGCTCGGCCCCTGTGACACTCACTCAGCCGGAGCCTCAGCCACTAGTGGGACCCTCGGCCCAGGTAGAAACACCTGCTGCTACTGTCCAGGTGGCAGGGACAGAGTTTGCAGTATTGGCTGACAAACTTTCTGAGTCAATTTCTCAATCCATGGCTCAGTCTATGGATAGATGGTCTGCTAAGATATTAGAAGCTTTGCAGTCCAGACCGGTAACACAGGCCCCGGGCACTGTTGAATCATTGCCCTCAGACCCCCCTCGGTCGGCGCAGCAAAGTGCTCCTGGGGCGACTCATAGGTCCCACGGTGAGGACTCCGACACGGACCGCAGTCCCAGACCGGCTAAGCGGGCTCGCTGGGAGCTTCCCTCGACTTCATCACACTGCTCAGGGTCTCAGCATGAGGACTCTCTGGAGGATGAAGCGGAGGTGGCAGATCAGGACTCTGATCATGACGCCGCTCTCAATCTTGATACACCTGAAGGGGACGCCATAGTAAACGACCTTATAGCGTCCATCAATCAGGTGTTAGAACTTCCTTCTCCAGCTCCTCCGATTGAGGAGTCAGCTTTTCAGCAGGAGAAATTCCAATTTAGGTTTCCCAAATGTACACTGAGTGCGTTTCTTGATCACTCCAACTTCAGAGATACAGTCCAGAAACACCGAGCTTTTCCGGACAAGCGCTTTACCAAGCGCCTTAATGACACACGTTACCCCTTCCCCCCTGACGTAGTTAAGGGTTGGGCTCAGTGTCCCAAGGTGGATCCTCCAGTCTCTAGACTGGCGGCTAGATCCATAGTTGCAGTGGCAGATGGTTCATCGCTCAAGGATGCCACTGACAGGCAAATAGAGCTCCTGATGAAATCCATCTATGAAGCTATAGGCGCGTCTTTTGCTCCGGCATTCGCAGCCGTCTGGGCACTCCAAGCTATATCAGCTTGTCAGGCTGAGATTAATGCAGTCACACGTGCCTCTACTCCACAGGTTGTGTCTTTAACCTCTCAGGCGTCGGCTTTTGCGTCCTACGCCATGAATGCTGTCCTGGACTCTGCGAGCCGTACGGCGGTAGCATCCGCCAATTCAGTGGCAGTCCGCAGGGCCATGTGGCTACGCGAATGGAAGGCAGACTCTGCTTCCAAGAAGTTCTTAACCGGTTTGCCATTTTCTGGCGACCGTCTGTTTGGCGAGCAATTGGATGAAATCATTAAACAATCCAAGGGAAAGGACTCGTCCTTACCCCAGTCCAAACCAAACAGACCTCAACAACGGAAGATACAATCGAGGTTTCGGTCCTTTCGGCCCTCAGCCAGGTCTCAATTCTCCTCGTCCAACAGGCCACAGAAGAACCAGAGGAGCTCTGATTCATGGCGGTCTAAGTCACGACCTAAAAAGACCGCCGGAGGAACCGTTCCCAAAGCGGCCTCCTCATGACTTTCGGCCTCCCCAATCCGCATCCTCGGTCGGTGGCAGGCTCTCCCGCTTTTGCGACGCCTGGTTGCCACATGTCCAAGACCGATGGGTGAGAGACATTCTGTCTCACGGGTACAGGATAGAGCTCAGCTCTCGTCCTCCGACTCGTTTCTTCAGAACATCTCCGCCCCCCGAGCGAGCCGATGCTCTTCTTCAGGCGGTGAGCACTCTGAAGGCAGAAGGAGTGGTGATCCCTGTTCCCCTTCAGGAATGGGGTCACGGTTTTTACTCCAACTTGTTTGTGGTGCCAAAAAAGGACGGATCTTTCCGTCCCGTTCTGGACCTCAAACTGCTCAACAGACATGTGAAAACCAGGCGGTTCCGGATGGAATCTCTCCGCTCCGTCATCGCCTCGATGTCCCAAGGAGACTTCCTAGCATCAATCGACATCAAGGATGCTTATCTCCACGTGCCGATTGCACCAGAGCATCAGCGCTTCCTGCGTTTCGCCATCAGGGACGAACACCTTCAGTTCGTAGCACTGCCTTTCGGCCTGGCGACAGCCCCACGGGTCTTCACCAAGGTCATGGCAACAGTGGTAGCAGTCCTACACTCTCAGGGCCACTCGGTGATCCCTTACTTAGACGATCTTCTAGTCAAGGCCCCCTCCCGGGTGGCATGCCAACACAGCCTGAACATTGCTCTGGACACTCTCCAGAGATTCGGGTGGATCATCAACTTCCCAAAGTCAAAATTGACACCGACCCAATCACTGACATATCTCGGGATGGAGTTTCATACTCTCTCAGCGATAGTGAAACTTCCGCTGGACAAACAGCGTTCACTACAGACAGGGGTGCAATCTCTCCTTCGGGCCCAGTCACACCCCTTGAGGCGCCTCATGCACTTCCTAGGGAAGATGGTGGCAGCAATGGAGGCAGTTCCATTTGCGCAGTTTCATCTGCGTCCTCTCCAATGGGACATTCTCCGCAAATGGGACAAGAGGTCGACGTCCCTCGACAGGAACGTCTCCCTTTCTCGGGCAGCCAAAGCCTCCCTTCAGTGGTGGCTTCTTCCCACTTCTTTGTCGAAGGGGAAATCCTTCCTGCCCCATCCTGGGCTGTGGTCACGACGGACGCGAGTCTGTCAGGGTGGGGAGCGGTCTTCCTCCACCACAGGGCTCAGGGTACCTGGACTCAGCCAGAGTCCTCCCTTCAGATCAATGTTCTGGAGATAAGGGCAGTGTACCTAGCCCTAAAGGCGTTCCAACCGTGGCTGGAAGGCAGACAGATCCGAATTCAGTCGGACAACGCCACGGCGGTGGCGTACATCAACCACCAAGGCGGCACACGCAGTCGTCAAGCCTTCCAGGAAGTTCGGCGGATTCTGCTGTGGGTGGAAGCCACAGCCTCCACCATCTCCGCAGTTCACATCCCGGGCGTAGAAAACTGGGAAGCAGATTTTCTCAGTCGCCAGGGCATGGACGCAGGGGAATGGTCTCTCTACCCGGACGTGTTTCAAGAGATCTGTTGCCGCTGGGGAATGCCAGACGTCGACCTAATGGCGTCCCGGCACAACAACAAGGTCCCGGCATTCATGGCAAGGTCTCAAGATCACAGAGCTCTGGCGGCAGACGCATTAGTTCAGGATTGGTCGCAGTTTCGACTGCCTTATGTGTTTCCTCCTCTGGCACTACTGCCCAGAGTGCTACGCAAGATCAGGTCCGACTGCCGCCGCGCCATCCTCATCGCCCCAGACTGGCCGAGGAGGTCGTGGTACCCGGATCTGTGGCATCTCACGGTGGGTCAACCGTGGGCACTACCAGACCGACCAGACTTGCTGTCTCAAGGGCCATTTTTCCATCTGAATTCTGCGGCCCTCAACCTGACTGTGTGGCCATTGAGTCCTGGATCCTAGCGTCTTCAGGGTTATCTCAAGAGGTCATTGCCACTATGAGACAGGCCAGGAAACCAACGTCCGCCAAGATCTACCACAGGACGTGGAGGATCTTCCTATCCTGGTGCTCTGATCAGGGTTTTACTCCCTGGCCATTTGCCTTGCCCACTTTTCTGTCCTTCCTCCAATCAGGAATGGAAAAGGGTTTGTCTCTCGGCTCTCTTAAGGGACAAGTCTCGGCGCTCTCCGTGTTTTTTCAAAAGCGTCTAGCCAGGCTTCCGCAGGTACGCACGTTCCTGCAGGGGGTTTGCCACATTGTCCCTCCTTACAAGCGTCCGCTAGAACCCTGGGATCTGAACAGGGTGCTAACGGCTCTTCAAAAACCACCTTTCGAGCCGCTGCGGGATGTCTCTCTCACACGTCTTTCGCAGAAGGTGGTCTTCCTAGTGGCAGTCACATCACTTCGGAGAGTGTCTGAGCTAGCTGCACTGTCATGCAAAGCCCCCTTCCTGGTGTTTCACCAGGATAAGGTGGTCCTGCGTCCGGTTCCGGAATTTCTCCCTAAGGTGGTATCCCCTTTTCATCTCAATCAGGATATCTCCTTACCTTCTTTTTGCCCTCATCCAGTTCACCAATGTGAAAAGGATTTGCACTTGTTAGATCTTGTGAGAGCACTCAGACTCTACATTTCTCGTACGGCGCCCCTGCGCCGTTCGGATGCGCTCTTTGTCCTTGTCGCTGGCCAGCGTAAAGGGTCGCAGGCTTCCAAGTCAACCTTGGCTCGATGGATCAAGGAACCGATTCTTGAAGCCTACCGTTCTTCTGGGCTTCCGGTTCCTTCAGGGCTGAAAGCCCATTCTACCAGAGCCGTGGGTGCGTCCTGGGCATTGCGGCACCAGGCTACGGCTCAGCAGGTGTGTCAGGCGGCTACCTGGTCGAGTCTGCACACTTTCACGAAACACTATCAGGTGCATACCTATGCTTCGGCAGATGCCAGCCTAGGTAGGCGAGTCCTTCAGGCGGCGGTTGCCCACCTGTAGGAAGGGGCCGTTTTACGGCTCTTTTATCGAGGTATTCTTTTACCCACCCAGGGACTGCTTTTGGACGTCCCAATTGTCTGGGTCTCCCAATGGAGCGACAAAGAAGAAGGGAATTTTGTTTACTTACCGTAAATTCCTTTTCTTCTAGCTCCTATTGGGAGACCCAGCACCCGCCCCTGTTCCCTTCGGGCTGTTGTTCTTTTGTGTACACATGTTGTTCATGTTGAATTGTTCTTTGGTTCATGGTTTTCAGTTCTCCGAACATCCTTCGGATTGAATTTACCTTAGACCAATTTATAAGTTTCCTCCTTCCTGCTTTTGCACCAAAACTGAGGAGCCCGTGATGCACGGGAGGGTGTATAGGCAGAGGGGAGGGGTTTACACTTTTTAAAGTGTAATACTTTGTGTGGCCTCCGGAGGCAGAAGCTATACACCCAATTGTCTGGGTCTCCCAATAGGAGCTAGAAGAAAAGGAATTTACGGTAAGTAAACAAAATTCCCTTCTTTTCGCGGCCTGTACCTCTTGTGGGGCTATGTTGCCTGCGGGATCCACCTACCCTCACTGTGAGCAATGCTCGACTCCTGCCTCGCTTGCTCAGCCGGAGCCTCGGGCACTGGTGGGCCCCTCGGCTCATGTAGACCCCCCTGCTCCCCCTGAGCAGGCTGCAGGGACAGAGTCACCGGTGTTGGCCTCTTTCGCTGAGAAACTGTCACTTTCTCAATCCATTGCACAGTCTATGGACAAGTGGTCTTCTAAGCTCCTTGAGGCATTGCAGTCCAGACCGGACCCTTCACAGGCCCCGGCCCCTGTTAGCTTGTCTCCTCCAGGGCCCTCTCGGTCCGCGCCGCAGCGCGCTCCCAGGTTAGCCCCTAGGTCTCAGGCGGAGGACTCCTGCCCGGACCGCAGTCCCAGACCGGCTAAGCGGTCTCGCTGGGACTCTTCCCCGACTTCCTCACGCTGCTCGGGATCCCAGCTTGAGGACTCTCAGGAAGACGAGGCGGACGGGGGAGCTCAGGGCTCTGACCCTGACTTCGCCCTTAACCTTGATACACCTGAGGGGGACGGATCTTATCTCGTCCATCAACCAGGTGTTGGATCTCTCACCACCGCCTCCTCCTGTAGAGGAGTCGGCTTCTCAGCAGGAGAAACACCAATTTCTGTTCCCCAAACGTACGCGCAATACGTTTTTTGATCACTCTAACTTCAGGGATGCTGTCCAGAAGGCCAGAGCGGTCCCGGACAAGCGCTTTGCTAAACGGCTCACTGACACGCGTTATCCCTTTCCACCTGAAGTCGTTAAGGGCTGGGCTCACTCTCCCAAGGTGGATCCTCCAGTCTCCAGATTGGCTGCTAGGTCCGTTGTGTCTGTTGCCGATGGCTCATCCCTGAAGGATGCCACTGACAGACAGAGCTCTTGGTGAAGTCTATTTATGAGGCCACGGGCGCGTCTTTCGCCCCGGCCTTTGCAGCTGTGTGGGCTCTCCAAGCAATCTCGGCTTGTCTGACTGAGATTAATGCTGTCACACGGAATTCTGCTCCGCATGTTTCGTCTTTGACCTCTCAGGCATCAGCTTTTTCGTCCTACGCCATGAACGCCGTCCTGGACTCCACTAGCCGTACGGCTGTAGCATCTGCTAACTCCGTGGCAGTCCGCAGGGCCATGTGGCTGCGCGAATGGAAAGCAGACTCGGCTTCCAAAAGGTTCTTAACTGGTTTGCCCTTTTCTGGCGACCGTTTATTTGGCGAACGATTGGATGAGATTATTAAGGAATCCAAGGGAAAGGATTCCTCCTTACCCCAGTCCAAACCTAAGAGACCTCAGCAGAGAAAAATCCAATCGAGGTTTCGGTCCTTTCGTCCCTCCGCCAAGCCCCAATCCTCTTCGTCCAACAGGCCGGAGAAAGGCCAGAGGAACTCCTATGCGTGGCGGTCCAAGTCACGCCCCCAAAAGGCCGCAGGAGGCACTGCCTCCAAGACGGCCGCCTCATGACTCTCGGCCTCCCCTAGCCGCATCCTCGGTCGGTGGCAGGCTCTCCTGCTTTGGCGACGCCTGGTGGCCACATGTTCAAGACCGATGGGTGAGAGACATTCTGTCTCATGGGTACAGGATAGAGTTCAGCTCTCGTCCTGCGGCTCGTTTCTTCAGAACCTCTCCGCCCCCTGCACAGGCCGACGCACTTTTTCAGGCGCTGGACGCTCTAAAGAGCGAAGGACTTGTGATTCCCGTTCCCCTTCAGGAACGTGGTCGCGGATTTTACTCCAACTTGTTCGTGGTGCCAAAAAAGGACGCGTCATTCCGTCCCATTCTGGACCTCAAGCTACTCAACAGACATGTGAGAACCAGACGGTTTCGGATGGAATCTCTCCGCTCGGTCATCGCCTCGATGTCACAAGAGACTTCCTAGCATCGATCGACATCAAGGATGCTTATCTCCATGTGCCGATCGCACCCGAACATCAACGTTTCCTGCGATTCGCCATCGGAGACGAACACCTCCAGTTCGTGGCACTGCCTTTCGGCCTGGCGACAGCCCCACGGGTTTTCACCAAAGTCATGGCATCCGTCGTGGCGGTCCTGCACTCTCAGGGCCACTCGGTGATCCCCTACTTAGACGATCTCCTAGTCAGGGCCCCTTCTCGGGTGGCGTGTCAACAAAGCCTTACCGTCGCTCTGGCGACTCTCCAGCAGTTCGGGTGGATCATCAATTTCCCGAAATCCAAGTTGACACCGACCCAATCACTGACTTACCTCGGGATGGAGTTTCATACCCAGCCAGCGTTAGTCAAGCTACCGCTGGACAAACGGCTTTCTCTGCAGGCAGGGGTGCAATCCCTTCTTCGGAGTCAGTCACACCCCTTAAGGCGCCTCATGCACTTCCTGGGGAAGATGGTGGCAGCTATGGAGGCAGTGCCGTTCGCGCAATTCCATCTACGGCCACTCCAATGGGACATTCTTCGCAAATGGGACAAGAGTGCGGCTTCCCTCGACAAGAACATCTCTTTCCCTTGCAACCAAAACATCACTTCAGTGGTGGCTCCTACCCACATCTCTGTCTCGGGGAAAATCCTTCCTACCCCCAACCTGGGCTGTGGTCACCACGGACGCGAGCCTGTCAGGTTGGGGAGCTGTTTTTCTCCACCACAGGGCTCAAGGAACCTGGACTCCGATAGAATCGTCCCTTCAGATCAATATCCTGGAAATAAGGGCAGTATTTCTAGCCCTATTGGCTTTCCATCGGTGGCTGGACGGCAGGCAGATCCGTATCAAGTCGGACAACGCCACTGCCGTCACCTACATCAACCACCAAGGTGGCACTCGCAGTAGTCAAGCCTTCCAGGAAGTCCGGCGGATTCTGCAGTGGGTGGAAGCCACAGGCTCCACCATCTCCGCTGTTCACATCCCGGGCGTAGAAAATTGGGAAGCAGATTTTCTCAGTCGTCAGGGCATGGACGCGGGGGAATGGTCTCTGCACCCAGACGTGTTTCGAGAGATCTGCCGCCGCTGGGGAACGCCGGACGTCGATCTCATGGCGTCACGGCACAACAACAAGGTCCCGGCCTTCATGGCACGGTCTCAGGATCAGAGCTCTGGCGGCGGACGCGTTAGTCCAGGATTGGTCGCAGTTTCGACTGCCTTATGTGTTTCACCCTCTGGCGATGCTGCCCAGAGTACTACGCAAGATCAGGTCCGACTACCGTCGCGTCATTCTCGCTGCCCCAGACTGGCCGAGGCAGTCGTGGTATCCGGATCTGTGGCATCTCACGGTGGGTCAACCGTGGGCACTTCCAGACCGCCCAGACTTGCTGTCACAAGGCCCGTTTTTCCATCTGAATTCTGTGGCCCTCAACCTGACTGTGTGGCCATTGAGTCCTGGCTCCTAGCGTCTTCAGGGTTATCTCAGGATGTCATTGCCACCATGAGACAAGCCAGGAAGCCAACGTCCGCCAAGATCTATTACAGGTCTTGGCAAATCTTCCTATCCTGGTGCGCTGTTAACGGTTTTCCTCCATGGCCGTTTGCCTTACCCACTTTTCTTTCATTCCTACAATCTGGAATGGACAAGGGTTTGTCCCTCGGCTCTCTCAAGGGCCAAGTATCGGCGCTCTCCGTGTTTTCTTTGTCGCTCCATTGGGAGACCCAGACAATTGGGTGTATAGCTTCTGCCTCCGGAGGCCACACAAAGTATTACACTTTAAAAAGTGTAACCCCTCCCCTCTGCTATACACCCTCCCGTGCATCACGGGCTCATCAGTTTTTATGCTTTGTGTTGAAGGAGGCACACATGCACACAATGCTCCACATTTTAGTCAGCAGCAGCTGCTGATTATATCGGATGGAAGAAAAGAGGGCCCCTAACAGGGCCCCCGGCATGCTCCCTTCTCACCCCACTGAGTCAGCGGTGCTGTTAAGGTTGAGGTACCCATTGCGGGTACACAGGCAGGAGCCACATGCCGTTTTCCTTCCCCATCCCTTAGGGGCTCTGGGGAAGTGGGATCCTAACCGGTCTTCCAGCCACTGGGACCGGGCTCCCTCCGCAGCCCCTGGGGGAATCTGCCGGACAGGAGACGGAGTATCGTCAGGGACATGGCCCTGCATCTACAGGTACTCTGTGTCCCCGTTGGGACGGTGCATGAAGCACCATGGCCTCAGACGCAGCTGCGACTGCGGTGTGGATTTTTTGTCTGGGACTACCGCGCCGACCGTGCCTGTTTGTCGGCCGCGATTTTTACTTTAGTCCCCGGCTTTTGCGGCCTAGTGTGTTAAACTCCCGCCCCTGAGCCTGCCAGTCAGGGAGAAAGGCGGGACGGTCGGTATGATGCCGACAGTGAGGGCTGGAGCACACTTCGCTGTCCTCCGCCCCCCTCACTGATCACTATGGGCCACCAGGTTCCCGCACTTTTGCGGTTCCGCCCACGACTCTCTCCTCCCCTCAGAACGCCGGCAGCCATTGTTATAATTCTGCCGGTGGAGGATCTCAGAATCTGCTCAACACTGCTCTGGCAGAGGGGGATCCTAACCGGTCGCCATGCTCTGGGACCGGGCTCCATCCGCAGCCCCTGGGGGATTCTGACGGACAGGAGACTGGACATCATCAGGGACAGAGCCCTGCATCATAAGGTACTCTGTGTCCCCTGAGGGACGGTGCATGCAGCATCTGTGTTACAAATGCCGCAGCGGTTGCTGAGTGGTTTGTGAGACTGGGACTACCGCGCCGACCGCGCCATGTTTGCCGGCCGCGTTTTTAAATTTAGTGCCCGGCTCTTGCGGCCTAGTACCATATACTCCCGTTCTCGGGCCTGCCAGTCATGGGTAACGACGGGACGGCCGACTGGACGTCGGCAGGGAGGGCTGGAGCATACGTTGGTATCCTCCTTCCCCCTCACTGAGCACTGTGGGGCACCAGTTTTCAGGTGCTGACCCCCCTTGGTGCCGCAGTGTATATATATATGTTTATTTATATGGTATATGATCTCACTGTTCGGCAGCATTATTTGCCTTTGGCCGTATACCCTCACTGATTACTCTGCGGACGACATGCTGTTGTCTCCTCTTAAAGAGTAAGGGTGCCAAGGTACTGGCTTATTTTACAACCTGTACCTCTTGTGCGGCTATATTACAGGCAGGTTCCACATACCCTCATTGTGTACAACGCTTGGCCCCGAGGGCACTCACTCAGCCGGAGCCTCCGGCACTGGTGGGACCCTCGGCCAGGTGGTACCGCCGGTTTCCACTGCACAGATGACAGGGACAGAGTTTGCATGTTGGAATCAGCAAATCTGAGTAGCTTTCACATTCCAGGACTCAGTCTATGGACAGAGGGTCTGCTAAGATACTGGAAGCCTTGCAGTCCAGACCGATAACACAGGGCCAGGGAGCTGTGAGTTCATCGCTCCCGGGTCCCTCTGGGTCGGTACAACAAGGGGCTCCTGAGGTAACACCCAGATCCCACGGTGAGAACTCCGTCACGGACCGCGGCCTTTGATAGGCTAAGCGGGCCCGCTGGGAACCTTCCCCGACTTCATCAGGAGTGCGTGTTTCGATCACTCTAACTCCAGAGGGGCCGTCCAAAAGCACAGAACTTTACGGACAAACGCTTACTAAGCGCCTTATTGACACGCGTTACCCTTTTTCCCCCCTGACGTTGTTAAGGGTTGGGCTCAGTGTCACAGGGTGGATTCTCCAGTCCCTTGGCTGGCGGCTAGATCCGTAGTATTAGTGGCAGATGCCATCTCTCACGAATGCCACTGACAGGCAAATAAAGCTTATGATGAAAACCATCTATGAAGCCATAGTCGCATCTTTTGCCCCAGCCTTCGCAGCCGTGAGGGCACTCCAAGCTATCTCAACTTCTCTGGCTGAGATTATTGCGGTTGCACGTACCTCTGCCCCGCAGGTTGTGTCCTTCACTTCTCAGGCGTAGGTTCTTTCGTTCTACGCCATGAACGCCGTTCCTGGACTCTGCGAGCCGTACAGCGGTAGCATCCACCAATTCGGTGTCAGTCTGCAGGGCCATGTGGCTACGTGAATGGAAGGCAGGCTCTGCTTCCAAGAAGTTCTTAACCGGTTTGCCATTTTCTGGCGACCGTTTGTTTGGCGAGCAATTGGATGAAGTTACTAGACAGTCCAAGGGAAAGGTCTCGTCCTTGCCCCAGTCCAAAGGTTTCGGTCTTTTCGGTCCTCGGCAAGTTCCGTTCCTCCACGTCCAACAGGTCAGAGGAGGGCTAGAGGAACTCTTCCGCATGGCGGTCTAAGTCACAAAGCGGCTTCCTCATGACTTCGGCCTCACCAAGACCGCGTCCTCGGTCGGTGGCAGGCTTTCCCGCTTTTGCGACGCCTGGTGGCCACATGTCCAAGACCGATGGGTGAGAGACATTCTGTCTCACGGTTACAGGATAGAGCTCTGCTCTCGTCCTCCGACTCGTTTCTTCAAAACATCTCCGCCCCCCCGAGCGAGCCGATGCACGTTTTCAGGCGGTGAACACTCTGAAGCCTCGATGTCACAAGGAGACTTCCTAGCATCAATTGACATCAAGGATGCTTATCTCTGCGTTTCGCCATCAGGGACGAACACTTCAGTTCGTGGCACTGCCATTCGGCCTGGCGACAGCCCCACGGGTCTTCACCAAGGTCATGGCAGCAGTGGTGGCGGTCCTACAGGGCCACTCGGTGATCACTTACCTAGACGATCTTCTAGTCAAGACACCCTCCTGGGTGGCATGTCAACACAACCTGACCATTGCTCTGGAGACTCTCCAGGGGTTCGTGTGGATCATCAAATTTCCAAGGTTAAAACTGACACCGACCCAATCACTGACTTGCCTCGGGATGGAGTTTCATACTCTCTCAGCAATAGTGAAGCATCCGCTGCATAGTCAGCGTTCACTACAGACAGGGGTGCAATACTCCTTCGGGCCCAGTCACCCATTGAGGCGCATCATGCACGTTCTAAGGAAGATGGTGGCAGCAAGGGAGGCAGTTCCCTTGCGCAGTTTCGTCTGCGTCCGATTCTATCGGACACCGCAAATGGGACAGGAGGTCGACGTCCCTAGACAAGAACGTCTCTCTTTCCCTTGCGGCAAAACCTCTCTTCAGTGGTGTCTTCTTTCCACTTCCTGGGCGGAGGAAAAATCCTCCCGGCCCCCAGCTGAGGCTGTGGTCACGACGGACGCGAGTCTGTCAGGGTGGGGAGCGGTCTTCCTCCACCACTCGGCTCAGGGAACCTGGACTCCGACAGAGTCCTCCCCTCAGATCTATGTTCTGGAGATAAGGGCAGTGGATCTAGCCCTAAAGGTGTTCCAGCGGTGGCTGGAGGGCAGGCAGATCCGAATTCAGTCGGACAACGCCACGGCGGTTGCGTACTTCAACCACCAGGGCGGCACACGCGCAGTCGTCAAGCCTTCCGAGCAGTTCGGCGGATTCGGCTGTGGGCGGAAGCCACAGCCTCCACCATCTCCGCAGTTCACATCCCGGGCGTAGAAAACGGGGAAGCAGATTTTCTCAGTCGCCAGGGCATGGACGCAGGGGAATGGTCTCTTCACCCGGACGTGTTTCTAGAGATCTGTTGCCGCTGGGGAATGCCGGACGTCGATCTAATGGCGTCTCGGCACAACAACAAAGTCCCGGCATTCATGGCTCGGTCCAAGGATCACAGAGCTCTGGCGGCAGACGCGCTAGTTCACGACTGGTCGCAGTTTCGACTGCCTTATGTTTTTCCTCCTCTGGCACTACTGCCCAGAGTGTTACGCAAGATCAGGTCAGACTGTCGCCGCGCCATCCTCGTCGCTCCAGACTGGCCGAGGTGATCGTGGTACCCGGATCTGTGGCACCTCACGGTGGGTCAACCGTGGACACTCCCAGACCGACCAGACTTGCTGCCTCAAGGTCCATATTTCCTTCTGAATTCTGCGGCTCTAAACCTGACTGTGTGGCCATTGAGTTCTGGCTCCTAGCGTCATCAGGGATATCTCCAGATGTCATTGCCACCATGAGACAGGCCAGGAAACCAAGTCTATCACAGGACTTGGAGGATTTTCTTATCCTGGTGCTCTGATCAGGGTTTTACTCCCTGGCCGTTTGCCTTGCCCACTTTTCTTTCTTTCCTTCAATCCGGAATGGACAAGGGCTTGTCTCTCGGCTCTCTCAAAGGACAAGTATCGGCGCTTTCCGGTCCCACCTTACAAGCGTCCGTTAACACCCTCGGATCTTAACAGGGTGCTGACGACTCTTCAGAAGCCACTTTTCGAGCCGATGCGGGATCTCTCTATCTCGCCTTTCGCAAAGGGTGGCCTTCCTAGTGGCAGTCACATCACTCAGAAGAGTGTCTCAGCTAGCAGCGCTGTCATGCAAAGCCCCCTTCCTAGTGTTTCACCAGGATAGGGTGGTTCCACGTCCGGTCCCGGACTTTCTCCCTAAGGTATCCCCGTTTCATCTCAATCAGGATATCGTCTTACCCTCTTTGGGTCCGCATCCAGTTCACCAAGGTGAAAAGGATTTGCATTTATTAGATCTGGTGAGAGCACTCCGGCTCTACATTCTCGCACGGCACCCCTGCGCCGGTCTGATGCGCTCTTGTCCTTATCGCGGGCCAGATTAAGGAATTTCAGGTTTTCAAGTCAACCTTGGCTCGGTGGATCAAGGAACCGATTCTTGAAGCCTACCGTTCTTTTAGGCTTCCGATTCCTGCAGGGCTGAAGGCCCATTCTACCAGAGCCGTCGGTGTCCTGGGCATTGCGACACCAGGCTACGGCTCGGCAGGTGTGTCAGGCGGCTACCTGGTCGAGTCTGCACACTTTCACGAAACACTATCAGGTGCATGCCGATGATTCGGCAGATGCCAGCCTAGGTAGGCGACTCCTTCAGGCGGCAGTTGCCCACCTGTAAGAGGGGGCCGTTTTTCGGCTCTTTTTATCGAGGTATTCTTTTACCCACCCAGGGATTGCTTTTGGACATCCCAATTGTCTGGGTCTCCCAATGGAGCGACAAAGAAGGGAATTTTGTTTACTTACCGTAAATTCCTTTTCTTTGTCGCTCCTAATTGGGAGACCCAGACAATTGGGTGTATAGCTACTGCCTCCGGAGGCCACACAAAGTATTACACTTAAAAGTGTAAGGCCCCTCCCCTTCTGGCTATACACCCTCCCGTGGGATCACGGGCTCCTCAGTTTTCATGCTTTGTGCGAAGGAGGCACACATACATGCATAGCTCCACTGTTTAGTCAGCAGCAGCTGCTGACTATGTCGGATGGAAGAAAAGAGGGCCCATACTTGGGCCCCCAGCATGCTCCCTTCTCACCCCACTCTTTGTCGGCGGTGTTTGTTAAGGTTGAGGTACCCATTGCGGGTACGGAGGCTGGAGCCCACATGCTGCATCCTTCCCCATCCCCCTTCGGGCTCTGGGTGAAGTGGGATTTTACCGGTCTCCAGGCACTGAGACCGAGCTCCATCCACAGCCCCTGGAGACTCTGCTGGATCTGGAGCTGAGTATCGTCAGGGACAGGCCCTGCTACGTCAAGGTACTCTGTGTCCCCGTATATATCGCGCCCACACCGCAGCATTGCTGGGTGTGTTAGTGCGCCGGGGACAACAGCGCTGCGCGCTGGTGCCATTCCTATCTACAGCTCTGCTGAGAGGGGACATGTATTGAAACTGCCGCGCGGCCGCTGTTGTCAGTTTTTAGCGCTGCGGCGCGGCTGGGACTTGTGGTGCGCCGGGGACTTCCGCGCTGGCCGTGCATATATGACGGCCGCGCTTATTACTCGAGTCCCCGGATTTTTGCGGCCTAGTTTCGTTTCGTTCCCGCCCCCAGGCCTGCCAGTCAGGGGAAGGGCGGGACGCTGTACAGAATGTCAGCGCAGAGGGCTGGAGTCTGCTTTGCATACTCCAGCCCTCACACTGGGCACAGTGGGACGCCAGTTTCCCGCACTTTGTTTGAGGCACGCCCATGGTCCGCCCCTCTTCACAGGACGCCGGCAGCCATTCCTGTGTGCAGTCTAAGCTGGAGAGAGGAGACTGGGAGACCCAGACACGGGATTCTGGTGCCCACACACCCGCTTTTTAGCGGGCGGTAAGCTGCCCTCAAGGGCTGACCCCCACTGGTGCCGAAGTGTATATTTGTATTTTATGCTTGCAGCTATACATTGCACTGTACGGTCGCGGTGATTCTCTCCTATATACCCTCCTAGATTACTCAGAGGATACAACAGCATGTCGACCGCAAAAAGCAAAGGTGCCAAGGCACAGGCTTTCTATGCTGCTTGTACCGCATGTGGGGCTGTTCTACCGGCAGGTTCCACTGATCCCCACTGTGTGCAGTGCTCGGCCCTGTGGCACTTGCTCGGCCGGGGCCTCTGCTGGAGGTTACCCAGGCAGAACCTCCTGTGAATACTGTCCAGGTGACAGGGACAGAGTTTGCAGTTTTTGCTGACAGGTTGTCTGTGACTATGACTAAAATTCTTGAAACATTGCAGTCTAGACCAGTAACTCAGGCCATGGGCACTGTTAACTCATTGCTCCCTGGTCCCCCTCAGTTGGAACAGCTCCGGGATCCGGGGGTGTCACTTACATCCCAGGGTGATGGCTCTGACACGGACGACAGTCCCAGACAGCCTAAACGAGCTCGCTATGAGCGGCCCTCGACTTCATCTCACTGGTCAGGGTCCCAGCAGGGCTCTCTGTATGATGAGGCGGAGGTAGCTGATCAAGATTCTGATCCTGAGACCGCTCTCAATTTGGATACACCTGACGGTGACGCCATAGTGAATGATCTTATAGCGTCCATCAATAAAATGTTGGACATTTCTCCCCCTGCTCCTCTTGTGGAGGAGACAGCACACTCCAAGGGTAAAGATTCATCTTTACCTCAGCCCAGACAAAACAAACCCCAACAGAGGAGAGGACAGTCGGGGTTTCGGTCCTTTCGAGGCTCAGGCAGGTCCCAATTCTCCTCGTCCAAAAGGACTCAAAAGGATCAGAGGAACTCAGATTCTTGGCGGACTCAGTCACGCCCAAAAAAGACAGCCGGAAGACCCGCTACCAAGGCGGCTTCCTCATGACTTTCGGCCTCCTCTCTCCGCATCCTCGGTCGGTGGCAGGCTCTCCCGCTTTGGCGACGTTTGGCTGCCACAGGTCACAGACCGTTGGGTGAGAGACATTCTGTCTCACGGGTACAGGATAGAGTTCAGCTCTCGTCCTCCAACTCGCTTCTTCAGAACTTCTCCACCTCCCGACCGAGTCGATGCTCTGCTGCTAGCGGTGTCCACTCTAAAAGCGGAAGGAGTAGTGACCCCCGTCCCTCTGCAGGAACAGGGTCACGGTTTTTACTCCAACTTGTTTGTGGTGCCAAAAAAGGACGGGTCATTCCGTCCCGTTCTGGATCTAAAACTGCTCAACAAGCACGTAAAAACCAGGAAGTTCCGAATGGAATCCCTTCGCTCCGTCATCGCCTCAATGTCTCAAGGAGATTTCCTAGCATCTATAGACATCAAGGATGCTTATCTCCACGTGCCGATTGCTCCAGAGCACCAGCGTTTTCTACGCTTCGTTATAGGAGACGAACACCTTCAGTTCGTAGCTCTGCCTTTCGGGCTGGCGACAGCCCCACGTGTCTTCACCAAGGTCATGGCAGCAGTAGTAGCAGTCCTGCACTCGCAAGGTCACTCTGTGATCCCGTATTTGGACGATCTACTTGTCAAGGCACCCTCTCAAGAGGCATGCCAACACAGCCTGAACGTTGCGCTGGAGACTCTCCAGAGTTTCGGGTGGATCATCAACTTTTCAAAGTCAAATCTAACCCCGACCCAATCGCTAACATATCTTGGCATGGAGTTTCATACTCTCAGCGATAGTGAAACTTCCGCTGGACAAATAGCGTTCACTACAGACAGGGGTGCAATCTCTCCTTCAAGGCCAGTCACACCCCTTGAGACGCCTCATGCACTTCCTAGGGAAGATGGTAGCAGCAATGGAAGCAGTCCCTTTCGCGCAGTTTCATCTCCGCCCACTACAATGGGACATTCTCCGCCAATGGGACGGGAAGTCGACGTCCCTCGACAGAGACGTCTCCCTTTCTCAGGCGGCCAAGGAATCTCTTCGGTGGTGGCTTCTTCCCACCGCTTTGTCGAAAGGAAAGTCATTTCTACCACCATCCTGGGAGGTAGTCACGACAGACGCGAGTCTATCGGGGTGGGGAGCAGTGTTTCTCCACCACAGGGCTCAAGGGACGTGGACTCAGGAAGAGTCCACCCTTCAGATCAATGTTCTGGAAATCAGAGCAGTGTATCTTGCCCTACAAGCCTTCCAGCAGTGGCTGGAAGGCAAGCAGATCCGAATTCAGTCGGACAACTCCACAGCGGTAGCGTACATCAACCACCAAGGTGGAACACGCAGTCGGCAAGCCTTCCAGGAAGTCCGGCGGATTCTGACGTGGGTGGAAGACACAGCATCCACCATATCCGCAGTTCACATCCCAGGCGTGGAAAACTGGGAAGCAGACTTCCTCAGTCGCCAGGGTATGGACCCAGGGGAATGGTCCCTTCACCAGGACGTGTTTCAGGAGATCTGTTGCCGCTGGGGGATGCCGGACGTCGACCTGATGGCGTCACGGCACAACAACAAGGTCCCGGCTTTCATGGCACGGTCTCACGATCCCCGAGCTCTGGCGGCAGACGCCTTAGTTCAAGATTGGTCACAGTTCCGGCTACCTTACGTGTTCCCACCTTTGGCATTGTTACCCAGAGTGCTGCGCAAGATCAGGGCCGACTGCCGCCGCGCCATCCTCGTCGCTCCAGACTGGCCGAGGAGATCGTGGTACCCAGATCTGTGGCACCTCACGGTGGGCCAACCATGGGCACTACTAGAACGACCAGACTTGCTGTCTCAAGGGCCGTTTTTCCATCTGAATTCTGCGGCCCTGAACCTGACTGTGTGGCCATTGAGTCCTGGATCCTAGCGTCTTCAGGATTATCTCAGGCTAGAAAACCATCCTCCGCCAAGATCTACCACAGGACGTGGAAGATATTCTTATCTTGGTGCGCTGCTCAGGGAGTTTCTCCCTGGCCTTTTGCATTGCCTACTTTTCTTTCCTTCCTGCAATCCGGGTTGGAAAAAGGTTTGTCGCTCAGCTCCCTTAAGGGACAAGTCTCAGCGCTATCTGTATTTTTTCAGAAACGCCTAGCACGACTTACTCAGGTACGTACGTTCCTGCAAGGAGTTTGTCATATCGTCCCTCCTTACAAGCGGCCGTTAGAGCCCTGGGATCTGAACAAGGTTCTAATTGCTCTCCAGAAGCCGCCTTTCGAGCCTATGAAGGATGTTTCCCTTTCTCGTCTTTCACAGAAAGTGGCCTTTCTAGTAGCGGTCACGTCTCTTCGGAGAGTGTCCGAGCTAGCGGCGCTGTCATGCAAATCTCCCTTCCTGGTGTTTCACCAGGACAAGGTGGTTCTACGTCCGATTCCTGAGTTTCTCCCTAAGGTGGTATCCCCCTTTCATCTCAATCAGGATGTCACATTACCTTCCTTGTGTCCTCATCCAGTCCATCAATTTGAGAAAAGTTTGCATTTGTTGGATCTGGTCAGAGCACTCAGGATCTACATTTCCCGCACGGCGCCCTTTCGCCGCTCGGATGCACTCTTTGTCCTTGTCGCTGGTCAGCGTAAAGGGTCGCAAGCTTCCAAATCCACCCTGGCTCGGTGGATCAAGGAACCAATTCTTGAAACCTACCGTTCTGCGGGGCTTCCGGTTCCTTCAGGGCTGAAGGCCCATTCTACCAGAGCCGTGGGTGCGTCCTGGGCATTACGGCACCAGGCTACGGCTCAGCAGGTGTGCCAGGCGGCTACCTGGTCGAGTCTGCACACCTTTACCAAGCATTATCAGGTGCATACCTACGCTTCGGCGGACGCCAGCCTAGGTAGACAAGTCCTTCAGGCGGCGGTTGCCCACCTGTAGGACAGGGCCGTTTGACGGCCCTATCACGAGGTATTCTTTTACCCACCCAGGGACTGCTTTTGGACGTCCCAATTGTCTGGGTCTCCCAATTAGGAGCGACAAAGAAGGGAATTTTGTTTACTTACCGTAAATTCCTTTTCTTCTAGCTCCAATTGGGAGACCCAGCACCCGCCCTGTTTTCTTAGGGATTTTTGGTTTTTTCGGGTACACATGTTGTTCATGTTGAATGGTTTCAGTTCTCCGAAGTTCTTCGGATTGAATTTGTCTTTAAACCTGTTATTGGCTTTCCTCCTTCTTGCTTTTGCACTAAAACTGAGGAGCCCGTGATCCCACGGGAGGGTGTATAGCCAGAAGGGGAGGGGCCTTACACTTTTAAGTGTAATACTTTGTGTGGCCTCCGGAGGCAGTAGCTATACACCCAATTGTCTGGGTCTCCCAATTGGAGCTAGAAGAAAAGGAATTTACGGTAAGTAAACAAAATTCCCTTCTTCTTCTAGCTCCTATTGGGAGACCCAGCACCCGCCCCTGTTCCCTTCGGGCTGTTGTTCTTTGTGTACACATGTTGTTCATGTTGAATTGTTCTTTTGGTTCATGGTTTCAGTTCTCCGAACATCCTTCGGATTGAATTTACCTTAGACCAATTTATAAGTTTCCTCCTTCCTGCTTTGGCACCAAAACTGATGAGCCCGTGATGCACGGGAGGGTGTATAGCAGAGGGGAGGGGTTACACTTTTTAAAGTGTAATACTTTGTGTGGCCTCCGGAGGCAGAAGCGATACACCCAATTGTCTGGGTCTCCCAATAGGAGCTAGAAGAAAAGGAATTTACGGTAAGTAAACAAAATTCCCTTCTTTTCAAAAGCGTCTAGCCAGGCTTCCGCAGGTCCGCATGTTCCTGCAGGGGGTCTGCCACATGGTCCCACCTTACAAACGTCCGTTGGAACCCTGGGATCTTAACAGGGTCCTGACGGCTCTTCAAAAACCACCTTTCGAGCCGCTGCGGGAGGTCTCTCTCTCACGTCTTTCGCAGAAGGTGGCCTTCCTGGTGGCAGTCACATCACTTCGGAGAGTGTCTGAGCTTGCAGCGCTGTCATGCAAAGCCCCCTTCCTGGTTTTTCACCAGGATAAGGTGGTTCTGCGTCCTGTCCCGGAATTTCTCCCTAAGGTGGTATCCCCTTTTCATCTCAATCAGGATATCTCCTTGCCTTCCTTTTGCCCTAATCCAATTCACCAGTGTGAAAAGGATTTGCACTCTTTGGATCTAGTGAGAGCGCTCCGGTTCTAAGTGTCTCGCACGGCGCCTCTGCGCCGTTCAGATGCGCTCTTTGTCCTTGTCGCTGGCCAGCGTAAGGGCTCTCAGGCCTCCAAGTCAATCTTGGCTCGGTGGATCAAGGAACCGATTCTCGAGGCCTACCGTTCTTCCGGGCTTCCGCTCCCTTCAGGGCTGAAAGCCCATTCTACCAGAGCCGTAGGTGCGTCCTGGGCATTGCGGCACCGGGCTACGGCTCAGCAGGTGTGTCAGGCAGCTACGTGGTCTAGTCTGCACACTTTCACGAAACACTATCAAGTGCATACCTATGCTTCGGCAGACGCCAGTCTAGGTAGGCGAGTCCTTCAGGCGGCGGTTGCCCACCTGTAAGAGGGGGCCGTTTTCGGCTCTTTTTATTGAGGTATTCTTTTACCCACCCAGGGACTGCTCTTGGACGTCCCAATTGTCTGGGTCTCCCAATGGAGCGACAAAGAAGGGAATTTTGTTTACTTACCGTAAATTCCTTTTCTTCTAGCTCCTATTGGGAGACCCAGCACCCGCCCCTGTGCCCTTTGGGCTAGTTGTTCTTTTGTGTACACATGTTGTTCATGTTGAATTGTTCTTTTGGTTCATGGTCTTCAGTTCTCCGAACATCCTTCGGATTGAATTTACCCTAGACCAATTTATAAGTTTTCTCCTTCCTGCTTTTGCACCAAAACTGAGGAGCCCGTGGTCCACGGGAGGGTGTATAGGCAGAGGGGAGGGGTTACACTTTTTAAAGTGTAATACTTTGTGTGGCCTCTGGAGGCAGAAGCTATACACCCCAATTGTCTGGGTCTCCCAATAGGAGCTAGAAGAAAAGGAATTTACGGTAAGTAAACAAAATTCCCTTTTTTGGGGTTTGGATTTTTTTTTTTTTTTTGCCGCAACGCAGTTTGCAAATCAGATTAATTGATTTTATATTGTGATAGATTGGGCATGTCTGAACACGGTGATACCAAATGTGTATATTGTTTAATCCTTTTTATTTTCAATGGAGCGAAAGGGGGGTGGGGGGGGGAGTTGAGCTTTTAGGGTTGTTGTGTTTTTTTTTGTTTTTTACTTTTTTTTGACAGCGTGATCTAAGGGGTTAACAGGCACGGGTGGATCGCGGATCCACCCATGCCTGCGAGGCACACGTCAGCTTTTCAAATCCGCTGACAAGTGCAGGAATAGGGTAGTGCAAATAAAGCAGTGGTACATGAGGGTGGGGATTTATAGGTTTATTTGTAGTGCTATATATTGGAGGAATAGAGTAGGTGGTGGTGGTCGTCTTGTTCTTTTTATCGTTTGCAATAATCTATTTATTTTTTTTCCTTTCTACATTTCATTAAACAGGAAATCGACTCCAAAGAAAGCAAAGCCCGATTACCCATGATCAAGGATGAAGCGCCTCCCCAGCCTACAAATAACGCTTAATCATCTGAACTCCATGCAGTTTCTCAGTCTACACCCTTTTAACTGTTTTTTGCCTTCCTTTTTTTGCTAAGGATCGGTAGGAAGGATGGATCCTCTGCGCTCTCCCCACCTCCTCATTTCTTTGTTAATGAGAACACTGGGAAAAGCACACTTTTACTTTTCCTCATTTCCTCTCGCCCCTTTCATTTCTTTTTCCTCCCCTTTGCAAATATTGGACTTTTTGGTGCTTCTGTATTTGTATGGGGAGAAATTGCAGGAGCCAGGGGAAATCCTTAAACTGCAAACCGTCAGATTTTGCCAGCTGTGCACAAACAGAGAGGCCTAAGTAATGCAAGCTTCTTTATTGAATTATTTAGGTCTTTTTTTTTGCTTCTTTTGGCTTTTTTTTTTTTTTTTTATTCTTTAATTAAATGTCCGGATGGGATTTGCAGGAAATTCTCATCTTTGTCAACAGAAGCACTTGGACGTTACACCTCAATGTAGCTGATTAAAACAAGGTTTTTAAAGACGTGAACAAAGGGGTGCCATGTATAAACTGTGCCTGATCGGCCCATACGAATGCTATTTTTAAGTATCTCTCACCTGGACAGCAAAGCTGCAGGAAGCAAAAAAACAAACCCTGCATTACCAGATATCTGGACATTATTCCTGGAACTTTATTGCCTGAGCACCTACCCTCTTTGCTTGGTTAAATGGTGCAGCCATGTACATACTGTTACAATGCAAGCAAGACTTGCCAGTGAGTAACAACAAAATTTCACATTAGAGCACGTTGTCCGCTTGGTTTCATCCTGAGCTCTGCTGGCTGGATTCATATTAAAATATTTTATTTTAATTTTTTTTGTGCACATTTTGAAACGGATTTAGGGGGATTACCGGGAAAGTTGAAACGCACGTCGTAATTTCACATTTTATAATATATATTTTGCAACCAGGATGTCTTTTTTTTTTTTTAATTTTTTTTTTTTTCTCTCACCTTATTTTGTGCAGTCTAATTTTATTTCCTCTTCTCTTCCCATTGTTTTAATGAACCTTCAAGTGGGATTAACCACATAGGAACACTTCCTATCTCAAAAAATAAATTAAAAAAACGCAATAGCCACTGTCCTCATGATAAACAATTTGATCATTTAATTTGCTTTGAAGTGGCTCCCTTTTCCAAAAAAAATATATTTATCTATAATTTTAATATAAAATTTAAAAATAAATTATATAAAATGTTTTATATATTTATTTTTAAATTGTATATTAAAATTATATATAATACACAATTTAAAAATAAAATATTTTATATATTTTTACATTTTATATTCAAATTATAATTTGAATATACAATTTAAAAATAAATTATATATAAAATTTTATTTTTAAATTGTATATTCAAATTATAATTTGAATATAAAATGTAAAAATATATAATATTTTATTTTTAAATTGTATATTATATATAATTTTAATATAAAATTTAAAAATTATATATAAAATTTTATTTTTAAATTGTATATTCAAATTATATATAATGTACAAATTAAAAAAAATATTTCAAATTTTATTTTTAAATTGTACATTCCAATTATAATTTTAATATACAACTTAAAAATAATATAAAACAATTTTTAAAAATAAAATTTTATATTTATTTTTAAATTGTATATTAAAATTATTTAATATACAACTTAAAAATAAAATATATATTCTATATAATTTTAATATACGATTTAAAAAAAATATGTAAAATATTTTATTTTTAAATTTGTATATTAAAAAAATATATATTATTTTTAAATTATCCCTTTTTTGAGTTTAGGGAGGCCTCTGTTTTGCATGACAGACCCAGCAATGAACAATGAAATGGTAATTGCTTTTTTTTTTTTTTTCTTCAGATATTTATAGTTTAATCCACCTATTAATTTAATATTTTATTACTATTCTACTTTCCAATGATTTACTCCTATTTTCTCCATAAAGTATGGTAATTATTGTGATTTCGGGAATTGTGTATGTTCCGGCTATATACTGTGTTTTTCTGATTATAAGACACATTTTTACTTCCAGAAATTTGGGGGGGGAGGGGGGGATGCGTCTTATACTCCGGTTGTAACATACCAGGGGTGGGGGAGTGCGGTGGAGCAGGGTCAAATGGTGGTGGCAGGAGTAGAACAATGGTGCTGCGGCTGCCCCGACTATGCAGGAGCCATCCCTAGTGATTAAAGAATGTCGGCGCTGTGGGCTTCTTAGAAATGGTGCCTTGATCCGGCGCATGCACAGATTGAACTTTGTGCTCATCTGCGCACGCTCCGCCTCCGGCCATTGATCTTCCAGCAGCAATAGACTTAAGGAAAGTGGCGACCGGATGTGGCACGTGCACAGATAAGATTTCGGCTCTTCATTAAACCGAGAGCTCAAACTGCGCATGCGTCGACTCCGGGCGCTATTTCTTTGAAGCCCGCATACTACCTGCAGCATAGCTGAGACACCCGCCGCACCTACTCAACCACCATGCTACCACCGCTGCCCTCCATAAGATACAACCGGATTATAAGACGGACCCCATCTTCACCCCCAATTTTTTTTTTATTTTTTTTATTTTTTTTTACTAATTTTCGTTCTCTAAATCTGGGGTGCTTCTTATAAAACGAAAAATACGGTATATATTTCACCTTTAAGACACATCTGCTTCTTCCTGGTTATAAATTTATCTTGTACCAGTCACACTGGCCACCGAATCTTGTCTAATTTTCCTGCCAGCGCGCCGGCAAAAAAAGAAGAAAAAAAAATGCGCTGGTGGCACAGGAGAAGGCCAAGCAAACCCGCATTTAATTTTTATTTTTTTTTTTCTTTCATATATATAAATATACATATATAAATATATGCAGACGTTTGTAGCTGTTTTTCAAAACGGATTTCAAACAGTCTAAATTTCTTTTTTTTGTAAAAAACACAAATTTCTAAGAAAAAAAAACGGAAACTGCAAAAAAAAAATAAAATCTGAAGTAGCTTAAAAGCATGAGGATTTTTGTACAAAAAGCAAAACCCGTAAAAACTTTTAAATCGCTTAGGATTTACGTCATCTTCGTAATGTTTTAATTTTAACGCAACCCATCCTCTTGAGTTGTTTGTATATAATATATAATACACTTTTTTTCTGTATTTTTAATCTCTAGTTGGTCCCATTTTGTTTTATTATTTTTTTTTTTTTGGTCCTTACTCATGGCACAACATTGGCTTCTTGAACAGAGGTGCACAAGGGGAGACTGTTTGCTCATCCAGTTCCCCCTTAATTTGTCAGAAAATCATTTTTTTTTTTTTTTTTTTTTGCTAATGTGACTTTTATTACGTATCTCAAGGTTTAAAAAATAAAAAAAAAATCCCTTTATCTTGAGAGAGAACGTGGGTTGCCTGGACATTACAGGGGAGCTGCATGGTTGGGGGCTTTAATGGAGGCGAGTGTGCAGTTACGAAAGGTTTCTGACAATTCTATGAATTGTCGGCTTAATTGTTCCCAGACTGCGTGTGTTTTCAGTAAATGTAGACAAAAAGGCAGCAGTGAAATCTGATGTGAGATCTATTTTTATGAATTGAGAGATTTTTGGGTTACAGTATCCTTTTATTTTATTTTATTTTTTCTTACTAACGCCCCCTCACCAATTCTCCCCCCCCCCATTTTTAAACATGTGTATGTTAACTTAGTTTTTCCAGCCTCATTTAAGCTTCATTTAAAAAAAAAAAAAAAGGAAAAAGAAAATATCTTTCTGCCAGCTTGATGGAAGAGAGTGCGGCAAGAGTGGAGACAAAAAAAATCCACGGCTCCCCCACTTCCCCCCTAAAATGACCACCGCTGCCCCTTCTCGTTTTTGTATTATAGTGTTACTGTGTGTTACCGCCTAGAATCTCCTGCTAAAAAAAAAGACAAACTCACCTGCCTTTTTTTCTTTGAGAAGAAAAGCTATTACTTCCATTGTAGAGGAGTTCTCAAAGTGATCCAATATTACTATAGTGCTATCTGTCGTTTTTGTGCTATTTTGAACAATTAAATACCTTTTTTCAAATGTTGTCTCTATTTTCAATTTGTTCAAGTTAAGGCCGTATTTTACGGGCTGTATACAGGACCACAAGGCTCCTGAACCTAAATTTACATCACTGTGTGCATAGATGGGAGTGTAAGTTTGGGGCAGGAGACTCTCGTCTGAGCATCACTATGTATATGGACCGTGAAATTCATCCCGTCTGTTCTGGGACTAAATCAAGATATTTATTTTCTGCTACAGTGGTCAAAGTCTCCTACATAAACCCAAGAAGAAAAAACAGCCAAAAATTCTTGAGTCCCCGATTGACTTCCATTATACTCCAGTACATGAGTTGAGCCCGTTGGACGGCTAGTTACACTAGTGATAGGCAGATACCCAGGATCAGCAGGTCCAACCGGGTTAAAAGACAGAAAAACCCAGTTGCCTGTTCCCAAATAAGCCTATAGTAAAAGGGACAGGGGAATTGGAGCAGACTAGTTACACTTACTGAGTCTCTGCTGCTTTTGAGCCATTTCCAGGACCTCTCATTATCCTTCATACATATTCACTGCTTCCCCCACCCACAAGCAGTCTCTGGTTGCAGTCAGATGCACCTCCACCCTGTGTGACTGACTGGTTGCAGGCAAACACGCTGAGGCGCTGTGTCTAGATTGATGTAAAAATAAATTGGTCTAGGATCCCTCGTATTATGATACCCAGCACAGATGAAGCTTACGGCTACAGGCTGCAGCCCCAGCCGTGCACTTATCTTGTATCAAAAGGAACCGCATGCAGTTTGATATTTTAAACTGCGTGCAGTACCCCCAATTTTGATACCCTGCCATAATAAAGCAGACATCTGGGAACTCTTATTCTCAGGCTGGGGAAGCCTATGGTTATTATTGGGATCCCCAGTGTAAAAAAATAGCAGCTTGCAGCTGCCCAGGATTGTGGCATATGTGCGACAACACCAGAACTTTACCTGGCTCGTCCAGATTGCCCTGGTATGGTAGCAATCTGGGTAATAAGGAGTTAACAGCTGCCACTAAGCCCTAGATTAGTATTAGGGGAGTCTAATAGACTCCTTCCATTTCTAATCCGTATGTGAAAAGAAAAATGCAAACACCAAATTTTTATTTGAAGTAAAATGCAAAAAAAAAAAAAAAAAAAAACAACCCCACCCTCTTTCACTACTTTATTAACCCCAAAACACCTAGGTCTGACAAAATCCGAGAGTCCCACGACTATTCCGACTGCTACATCTGAAGTGACATGTGGCCATAGAACATTACTAACCACTGAGCTTCAGACTAAAGGTACAGTTCCACTAGCGTATAGTTTCTGATGCAAGAGCAACGGAAGCGATATGCTAATGACCCTCTGTTGCGGGTGTGAGCCGAGGGTCATGCAACTGATGCGATCTTGCGATTGAATCACAGGTGTGGAGAAGAGAGAGGAAGCACTTTCTCCCCATCTTTTCCGCTGCCTGTCTCTGCCTATTACACTGTACTTGATTACATGCGAGTGCAGTGCGATGTTTAACACACTCCCATAGACTTGTATAGCGGTGCATGGGCCAAGGCTTGCTGTCAAACGCAGCATGCTGAAATTCATTCGGTCATGGCATGAGAAATCAATCGCAGATGGACACTGCCCCATAGTTTTGCACTAGAGTGAGAGCAGTCCAATGTTTTAGTGGGACCGTACCCTAAAAGTCACGCGATGAGTGGTGATGTCCCTCAGGTTATTTGCAGTCACGGCTGGAGGTTCCCATGATCGCAGGTAACCTCACCTCAGGTCACTCAGTTCATTGTGGAGAACCGTTGGAACTTCCAGTTGTGACCTAAACCTGAGTGAAGTCACCGCTCATTCTATGCCTGAAGCTCTGAGTAGGCGGTCATGTTCTATGGCAAATTGCTGTCTCTTCAGGTGTACAGAGCTGAAATTGTCATGGGACCTTGTGTGGATTACGTTGAACCTGGGTGTTTTGGGGGTTAATAAAGCGGTGAAAGAGGATGGGGGTTTTGGTGTTTTTTGGTTGTTTTTTTCTATTCACTTACAGATTAGTAATAGGAGGAATCTAGGACCTTCCCATATTACTAACCTAGGGTTTTAGTGGCAGCTATAACGCCTGATTGCCCTGGTGCAGTGGCAGTCAGAGTAATCAGGATGAGACGTGTAAAGTTCCGGGAGTGTCACATCTAATTGATGCGACAATCCCGGGCGGCTGCAGGCTACTAAGTTTAGGCTGGGAGGGACCAATAACTATGGGCCTAACCAGCCTGATAATACCAATTCCCAGTTGTCAACTTTATTATGGCTGGGTATCAAAATTGAGGGAGACCGTACGATGTTTTTATTATAAAAAAAAAAGCTGCATGCAGTTTGTTTTTTTTTTTTTTTTTTTTTACTTTCATACAAAGCCAAGATAAGCGCACAGCTGGGGGCTGTAGCCTATAGCCATGCTATCTGTGCCTGGGTGTTATAATACGGGGGACCCATACTACATTTTTACTTGTTACATCAATCTAGACACAGCCCCTCTGATTGCAGTCAGACATGGTGTCACACAAGCCTGGGCTGCTGTCTGATTGCAACCAATCGCCGCTGGGCGGGGGAAGTTTTTTCCCAAGCATGGTAGTGCTTGCTCATCACTGAGTAAGGCTACATGCGCACGCTGCTTTTTTTCCTGCTTTTTTGCTGCTTTTTTTGCTGCAGTTTTGTCAGCAGAACTTTCTGACATCTGACCTCCCAGCAAAGTCTATGAGAAGTCAGATTTGTCATGCGCACGTTGCAGTTTATTTGTCAGCGTTTTTTTTGTCAAAAGTTTGTGACAAAAAAAATGCAGCATGTTCATTCTTCCTGCGTTTTTGTCAACATTTGTCACCCATTGAAATCAATGAGGGCATCAAAAACGCAGGAAAAATGCATGCTAATCAAAAGTGGTGCATTTTACCTGCCTTTTACCTGTGTTTTTGGTACCAAAAATGCAGGTGATTTGTCAGGTAACAGGCAAGTGGTCCCCTCCCGTCCCGTCCTCCACGTGTTCCCCGAAGTACCGCTGTCCCAGGGGAGATGATGTGGAGAACTGGGATTATCAGTGGCAGCAGCGAGAGGGGGATGGACATTGGCAGCTGAAAACATTGATTTCTTTGTCGCTCCATTGGGAGACCCAGACAATTGGGTGTATAGGCTATGCCTCCGGAGGCCACACAAAGTATTACACTAAAAGTGTAAAGCCCCTCCCCTTCTGCCTATACACCCTCCCGTGGTCACACGGGCTGCTCAGTTTTTTGCTTTGTGCGAAGGAGGCAGACATGCACGCGCAGCTCCACATATTAGTCAGCAGCAGCTGCTGACTATGTCGGATGGAAGAAAAGTGGGCTCATATAGAGCCCCCAGCATGCTCCCTTCTCACCCCACTTTTGTCGGCGGTGTTGTTAAGGTTGAGGTATCCATTGCGGGTACGGAGGCTGGAGCCCACATGCTGTTTTCCTTCCCCATCCCCCTCAGGGCTCTGGGTGAAGTGGGATCCTATCGGTCTCCAGGCACAGGAGACCGTGCTTCATCCACATCTCCTGTGGAGCCTGCTGGATAGGAGCCGGGTACCGTTCAGGGACATGGCCCTGCTACTGTAAGGTACTCTGTATCCCTGTAGGGTCCGCGCACAGCAACACTACAGCTTTGCTGGGTGTGCTAGTACGCCGGGGACCGCGGCGCTGACAGGGTTTAATGTGCCATTACACACTCAGCGTTGCTGAGTGTGTTTATGTATAGGGACCGCCGCGCTATCCGCCGCTGCCACAGAACACTGTAGCGCGGCTGCGACTTGTAGTGCGCCGGGGACTTCCGCACTGGCCGCGCTTATACGGCGGCAGCGCTTATTACTACAGTCCCCGGCTTGACTTGCGGCCTGGTCTCCTTTTCCTCCCGCCCTCACCCCTGACAGGCAGGGGAAGGGCGGGACGCTGCACAGAACGAGCAGCACGGAGGGCTGGAGCATGCTTTGCATACTCCACCCCTCTCACTGTGCAATGTGCAGGCATCAGTTCCCGCACTTTCTAGGCCACGCCCACGACTCCCCTCTCTCCTCAGGACGCCGGCAGCCATTCCTGTCAGCTCTTTGGACGCAGCAGATGGGGACAAAGTCTGAGGGACCCAGGCAGGGACTTCGGTGGCCTCACAACCGCTTTTAAGCGGATGGTAAACAGCACCTGTGGTGCTAGCCCCATTTGTGCAGTAGTGTAACTATACAATTTACACTGTATGGTGCACAGTTGATTCTGGCTATATACCCTATTGTGTTGCTTAGGGAAGATAATAGCATGGCGCCCACAAAAGGCAGGGGTGCCAAAACACAGGCTTATTATGCTGCCTGCGCCGCATGTACGACCCCGCTACCGGCTGGTTCCACTGACCCTCATTGTGTACAGTGCTCGAGCCCTGTGTCACTTGCTCAGCCAGAGCCTCTGCTAAGAGGGGCCCAGAACGAGCCACCTGCTGACAATGTCCAGGTGACAGGGACAGAGTTTGCAAAACTCTCTGACACTATGGCTAAGATACTAGAAGCCTTGCAGTCCAGGCCGATATCTCAGCACAGGGACTCTGTTGAATCTGTGTTCCCTGGCCCCCCTCAGTTGGACCAACAATGTCCTCCCGGGGTATCTCATAGATCCCAGGCTGAGGGTTCTGACACAGACCCCAGCCCCAGACCGACTAAGCGAGCTCGCTTAGATTTTCCCTCAACATCATCATATTGTTCAGGGTCTCAGCGAGGGGAATCTCGGATTGATGAAGCGGAAACAGTTGATCAGGATTCTGATCCTGAGAGCGCTCTCAATCTTAATACTCCAGACGGGGACGCCATAGTGAACGATCTTATTGCGTCCATCAATCAAATGCTGGATATTTCTCCCTCAGCTCCTCCGGCAGAGGAGGCGGCTTCTCAACAGGAGAAATTCCGTTTCAGGTTCCCCAAGCGTACACAGAGTATGTTTCTGGACCACTCTGATTTCAGAGAGGCAGTCCAGAATCACCATGCTTGTCCGGATAAGCGTTTTTCTAAGCGTCTTAAGGATACACGTTATCCTTTTCCCCCTGACGTGGTTAAAAGTTGAACTGTGTCCCAAAGTGGATCCTCCAATCTCCAGACTGGCGGCTAGATCCATACTTGCAGTGGAAGATGGGGCTTCACTCAAAGATGCCACTGACAGACAGATGGAGCTCTGGTTGAAATCCATCTATGAAGCTATAGGCGCTTCTTTTGCCCCAGCATTCGCAGCTGTATGGGCGCTGCAAGCTATCTCAGCAGGTCAAGCGCAAATTGAAGCAGCCACACGCACGTCCGCACCACAAGTGGCGTCCATTACCACTCAGACCTCGGCTTTGGCTTCTTACGCTATTAATGCTGTCCTGGACTCTGCGAGCCGGACGGCGGTTGCAGCCGACAATTCGGTGGTACTCCGCAGGGCCTTGTGGCTATGGGAATGGAAGGCAGATTCTGCTTCCAAAAAGCGATTAACCAGTTTGCCAATTTCTGGCGACAGATTGTTTGGCGAGCGTTTGGATGAAATCATCAAACAATCCAAGGGAAAGGATACATCCTTACCCCAAACCGAACAGACCCCCACCGAGGAAAGGGCAGTCGAGGTTTCGGTCCTTTCGGGGCGCGGGCAAGTCTCAATTCTCCTCGTCCAAAAGGCCTCAGAAAAATCAGAGGGACTCCGACTCATGGCGGTCTAACTCACGTCCTAAAAAGACCGCCGGAGGTGCCGCTACCAAGACGGCTTCCTCATGACTTGCAGCCACTTCACACCGCATCCTCGGTCGGTGGCAGGCTCTCCCGCTTTTGCGACATCTGGCTGCCACAGGTACAAGACCGGTGGGTGAGAGACATTCTGTCTCACGGTTACAGGATAGAGTTCAGCTCTCGTCCTCCGGCTCGATTCTTCAAAACTTCTCCGCCTCCCGAGCGAGCCGATGCTCTTTTGCAGGCGGTAGGCACTCTAAAGGCGGAAGGAGTGGTGGTCCCTGTGCCGATTCAGCAACAGGGTCACGGTTTTTACTCCAACCTGTTTGTGGTTCCAAAGAAGGACGGGTCTTTCCGTCCTGTCCTGGACCTGAAACTACTCAACAAACACGTGAAGACCAGGCGGTTCCGGATGGAATCCCTCCGCTCCGTCATCGCCTCAATGTCCCAAGGAGATTTCATCGCATCGATCGATATCAAAGATGCTTATCTCCACGTACCGGTTGCTGCAGAGCATCAGCGCTTCCTGCGCTTTGCAGTAGGACACGAGCACCTGCAGTTCGTGGCACTGCCGTTCGGCCTGGCGACAGCCCCACGGGTCTTCACCAAGGTCATGGCTTCAGTAGTAGCGGTACTCCACTCTCGGGGTCACTCAGTGATTCCTTACTTGGACGATCTGCTGGTCAAGGCACCCTCTCAAGAGGCATGCCAACACAGCCTCAACGCTACTCTAGAAACTCTCCAGACTTTCGGGTGGATTATCAACTTTCCAAAGTCAAATCTGACACCGGCTCAATCGCTAACATATCTTGGCATGGAGTTTCATACTCTAGCAGCGATAGTGAAGCTCCCGCTGACCAAACAGCGTTCACTACAGACAGGAGTGCAATCTCTCCTGCAGGGCCAGTCGCACTCCCTGAGGCGCCTCATGCACTTCCTAGGGAAGATGGTAGCGGCAATGGAGGCAGTTCCTTTTGCGCAGTTTCATCTGCGTCCTCTTCAATGGGACATCCTACGCAAATGGGACAGGAATCCGACGTCTCTCGACAGAAACGTCTCTCTTTCTCAAGCAACCAAAGCTTCTCTTCGGTGGTGGCTTCTTCCCACTTCACTATCGAAGGGGAAATCCTTTCTACCTCCATCCTGGGCAGTGGTCACGACGGACGCGAGTCTGTCAGGTTGGGGAGCAGTTTTTCTCCACCACAGGGCCCAGGGTACGTGGACTCAGCAAGAGTCCTCAGTCCAGATCAATGTCCTGGAAATCAGAGCAGTGTATCTTGCCCTGAAGGCTTTCCAGCAGTGGCTGAAAGGCAAGCAGATCCGAATTCAATCGGACAACTCCACAGCGGTGGCTTACATCAACCACCAAGGCGGGACACGCAGTCGGCAAGCCTTCCAGGAAGTCCGACGGATTTTGATGTGGGTGGAAGCCACGGCCTCCACCATCTCCGCAGTTCACATCCCAGGCGTGGAAAACTGGGAAGCAGACTTTCTCAGTCGCCAGGGCATGGACGCAGGCGAATGGTCTCTTCACCCGGACGTGTTTCAGGAGATCTGTTGCCGCTGGGGGATGCCGGACGTCGACCTAATGGCATCCCGGCACAACAACAAGGTCACGGCATTCATGGCGCGATCTCACGATCACAGAGCTCTGGCGGCAGACGCCTTAGTTCAGGATTGGTCGCAGTTTCAACTCCCTTATGTGTTTCCTCCTCTGGCTCTGTTGCCCAGAGTGTTACGCAAGATCAGGGCCGACTGCCGCCGCGCCATCCTCGTCGCTCCAGACTGGCCGAGGAGGTCGTGGTACCCGGATCTGTGGCATCTCACGGTCGGCCAACCGTGGGCACTACCAGACCGTCCAGACTTACTGTCTCAAGGGCCGTTTTTCCATCAGAATTCTGCGGCCCTGAACCTGACTGTGTGGCCATTGAGTCCTGGATCTTAGCGTCCAAAGGATTGTCTCAGGAAGTCATTGCCACTATGAGACAGGCTAGGAAACCAACGTCCGCCAGGATCTACCACAGGACGTGGAAAATATTCCTGTCATGGTGCTCTGCTGGGAGTTTTTCTCCCTGGCCATTTGCCTTGCCCACTTTCCTGTCTTTTCTTCAGTCCGGATTAGAAAAGGGTTTGTCACTCGGCTCCCTTAAGGGACAAGTCTCTGCGCTCTCTGTGTTTTTTCAGAAGCGCCTAGCCAAGCTTCCACAAGTACGGACGTTCCTGCAGGGGGTTTGTCACATCGTGCCTCCTTACAAACGTCCGTTGGAACCCTGGGATCTGAACAGGGTACTGCTGGTTCTTCAGAAACCACCGTTTGAGCCAATGAAAGATATTTCTCTCGCACGCCTTTCACAGAAAGTGGTTTTCCTAGTAGCAATCACTTCACTTCGGAGAGTGTCGGAGCTCGCAGCTCTGTCATGCAAAGCCCCCTTCCTGGTGTTTCACCAGGACAAGGTGGTTCTGCGTCCGGTTCCGGAATTTCTCCCTAAAGTGGTATCCCCCTTTCATCTGAATCAGGATTTCTTTGTCGCTCTATTGGGAGACCCAGACAATTGGGTGTATAGCTACTGCCTCCGGAGGCCACACAAAGTATTACACTCAAAAGTGTAAGGCCCCTCCCCTACTGCCTATACACCCCCCGTGGGATCACGGGTTCCTCAGTTTTCAAGCTTTGTGCGAAGGAGGTCAGACATCCACGCATAGCTCCACTGTTTAGTCAGCAGCAGCTGCTGACTGTCGGATGGATGAAAAGAGGGCCCATATAGGGCCCCCAGCATGCTCCCTTCTCACCCCACTCTTTGTCGGCGGTGTTGTTAAGGTTGAGGTACCCATTGCGGGTACGGAGGCTGGAGCCCACATGCTGCTTTCCTTCCCCATCCCCCTTAGGGCTCTGGGTGAAGTGGGATCTTACCGGTCTCCAGGCACAGGAGGCCGTGCTCCATCCACAGCCCCTGGGATCTGCTGGACATGGAGCTGAGTATCGTCAGGGACAGGGCCCTGCTACATTAAGGTACTCTGTGTCCCCGTGCAAATCGCGCACACACACACCAGCATTTCTGGGTGTGTTAGTGCGCTCGGGACAACAGCGCTGCGCGCTTGTGCCACACTATCTTCAGCTTGCTGAAGGAGTTCATGGTTGGAAACGGTCGCGCCGGCCGCTGCTGTCAGTTTTAACTGCGGCGCGGCTGGGACTTGTGGTGCGCCGGGGACTTCCGCGCTGGCCGTGCATATTTGACGGCCGCGCTTACTACTACAGTCCCCGGTTTTTTGCGGCCTAGTTCGTTTCGTTCCCGCCCCCAGGCCTGCCAGTCAGGGTGGGGGCGGGACGCTGTGCAGAATGTCAGCGCAGAGGGCTGGAGTCTACTTTACATACTCCAGCCCTCACACTGAGCACAGTGGGACGCTGGTTTCCCGCTCTTCGCCTGAGGCACGCCCACGGTCCGCCCCTCTTCACAGAACGCCGGCAGCCATTCCTGCGGGCAGTTTGAGCTGGAGAAGGGGAGACAAGTTATGGGAGACCCAGGCACGGGATTCTAGCGACCACACACCCGCTTTCAGCGGGCGGTAAGCGGCACCTCTGGTGCTTACCCCACTAGTGCCGAAGTGTACAATTGTATTTTTATGCTTGCAATTGCACTGTACGGGCGCTGGTAATTCCTCACTATATTCCCTCCTAGATTGCTCTGAGACAACAGCATGTCGTCCGCAAAAAGCAAGGGTGCCAAGGCACAGGCTTTCTATGCTGCCTGTACCGCATGTGGGGCTACTCTACCGGCAGGTTCCACTGACCCCCATTGTGTGCAGTGCTCGGCCCCTGTGGCACTTGTTCAGCCGGGGCCTCTGCTAGAGGTGACCCAGGGAGAACCACCTGTGAATTCTGTCCAGGTGACGGGGACAGAGTTTGCAGCTTTTGCTGATAGATTATCTGTGACTATGACTAAAATCCTAGAAACTTTGCAGTCTAGACCAGTAACTCAGACCATGGGCACGGTTGAATCACTGTCCCCTGGTCCCCCTCAGTTGGAACAGCTCCGGGCTCCGGAGGTGTCCCATGCATTCCAGGGTGACGGCTCTGACACGGACGACAGTCCCAGACAGCCTAAGCGAGCTCGCTATGAGCGGCCCTCGGCTTCATCACACTGGTCAGGGTCCCAACAGGAGGACTCTCTGTACGACGAGGCAGAGGTAGCTGATCAGGATTCTGATCCTGAGACCGCTCTCAATCTGGATACACCTGATGGTGACGCCATAGTGAATGATCTCATAGCGTCCATCAATAAAATGTTGGATATTTCTCCCCAAGCTCCTCCAGCGGAGGAGTCAGCTTCACAGCAGGAGAAATTCCATTTCAGGTATCCCAAACGTAAATTGAGTGTTTTTCTGGACCACTCTGACTTCAGAGAAGCAGTTCAGAAACACTACGCTTATCCAGATAAGCGTTTTTCCAAGCGGCTTAAGGATACACGCTATCCCTTTCCCCCTGACGTGGTCAAGAGCTGGACCCAGTGTCCAAAGGTGGATCCTCCAATCTCCAGGCTTGCGGCTAGATCCATAGTTGCAGTGGAAGATGGGGCTTCACTTAAGGATGCCACTGATAGACAGATGGAGCTCTGGCTGAAATCCATCTATGAAGCTATCGGCGCGTCCTATGCTCCTGCATTCGCAGCTGTATGGGCACTCCAAGCTATTTCAGCGGGTCTTGCGCAAATTGACACTGTCACGCGTACATCTGTTCCGCAAGTAGCGTCCTTAACCTCTCAAATGACTGCATTTGCGTCTTACGCTATCAATGCTGTCCTGGACTCTACGAGCCGTACGGCAGTGGCGTCCGCCAACTCCGTGGTTTTACGCAGAGCATTGTGGTTAAGGGAATGGAAAGCAGATTCTGCTTCCAAAAAGTGCTTAACCAGTTTGCCATTTGCTGGTGACAGACTGTTTGGTGAGAGATTGGATGAAATCATTAAACAATCCAAGAGTAAGGATTCATCCTTACCTCAGCCCAGACCAAATAAACCCCAACAGAGGAGGGGACAGTCGAGGTTTCGGTCCTTTCGAGGCTCGGGCAGGTCCCAATTCTCCTCGTCCAAAAGGACTCAAAAGGATCAGAGGAGTTCAGATTCTTGGCGAGCTCAGTCACGCCCAAAGAAAGCAGCCGGAGGAACCGCTACCAAGGCGGCTTCCTCATGACTTTCGGCCTCCTCTCTCCGCATCCTCGGTCGGTGGCAGGCTCTCCCGCTTTTGCGACATTTGGCTGCCACAGGTCAAAGACCGTTGGGTGAGAGACATTTTGTCTCACGGGTACAGGATAGAGTTCAGTTCTCGTCCTCCAACTCGATTCTTCAGAACTTCTCCACCTCCCGACCGAGCCGATGCTCTTCGGCAGGCGGTGTGCTCTCTAAAGGCAGAAGGAGTGGTGATCCCTGTTCCTCTTCAGGAGCAAGGTCACGGTTTTTACTCCAATTTGTTTGTGGTGCCAAAAAAGGACGGATCTTTCCGTCCTGTTCTGGACCTAAAACTGCTCAACAAGCATGTGAAAACCAGGCGGTTCCGGATGGAATCCCTCCGCTCCGTCATCGCCTCAATGTCTCAAGGAGATTTCTTAGCATCAATAGACATCAAGGATGCTTATCTCCACGTGCCGATTGCTCCAGAGCACCAGCGTTTTCTACGCTTCGTTATAGGAGACGAACACCTTCAGTTCGTAGCCCTGCCTTTCGGTCTGGCGACAGCCCCACGGGTCTTCACCAAGGTCATGGCAGCAGTAGTAGCTGTCCTGCACTCTCAGGGTCACTCCGTGATCCCTTACCTGGACGATCTACTTGTCAAGGCACCCTCTCAAGAGGCATGCCAACACAGCCTGAACGTTGCGCTGGAGACTCTCCAGAGTTTCGGGTGGATCATCAACTTTTCAAAGTCAAATCTCACCCCGACCCAATCGTTAACATACCTTGGCATGGAGTTTCATACTCTCTCAGCGATAGTGATGCTTCCGCTGGACAAACAGCGTTCACTACAGACAGGGGTGCAATCTCTCCTTCAAGGCCAGTCACACCCCTTGAGACGCCTCATGCACTTCCTAGGGAAGATGGTAGCAGCAATGGAGGCAGTCCCTTTCGAGCAGTTTCATCTGCGTCCACTACAATGGGACATTCTCCGCCAATGGGACGGGAAGTCGACGTCCCTAGACAGGAACGTCTCCCTTTCTCAGGCGGCCAAGGATTCTCTTCAGTGGTGGCTTCTTCCCACCTCATTGTCAATAGGAAAGTCTTTCCTACCCCCATCCTGGGCGGTGGTCACAACGGACGCGAGTCTATCAGGGTGGGGAGCAGTGTTTCTCCACCACAGGGCTCAAGGTACGTGGACTCAGCAAGAGTCCACTCTTCAGATCAATGTTCTGGAAATCAGAGCAGTGTATCTTGCCCTACAAGCCTTCCAGCAGTGGCTGGAAGGCAAGCAGATCCGAATTCAGTCGGACAACTCCACAGCGGTGGCATACATCAACCACCAAGGAGGGACACGCAGTCGGCAAGCCTTCCAGGAAGTCCGGCGGATTCTGACATGGGTGGAAGGCACGGCATCCACCATTTCCGCAGTTCACATCCCGGGCGTAGAAAACTGGGAAGCAGACTTCCTCAGTCGCCAGGGTATGGACGCAGGAGAATGGTCTCTTCACCCGGACGTGTTTCAGGAAATTTGTCGCCGCTGGGGGATGCCGGACGTCGACCTAATGGCGTCTCGGCACAACAACAAGGTTCCGGCCTTCATGGCACGGTCTCACGATCTCAGAGCTCTGGCGGCGGACGCCTTAGTTCAGGATTGGTCGCAGTTTCAACTCCCTTATGTGTTTCCTCCTCTGGCACTGTTGCCCAGAGTGCTACGCAAGATCAGGTCCGACTGCCACCGCGCCATCCTCGTCGCTCCAGACTGGCCAAGGAGGTCGTGGTACCCGGATCTGTGGCATCTCACGGTAGGACAACCGTGGGCGCTACCGGACCGGCCAGACTTGCTGTCTCAAGGGCCGTTTTTCCATCAGAATTCTGCGGCCCTCAACCTGACTGTGTGGCCATTGAGTCCTGGATCCTAGCGTCTTCAGGATTATCTCAAGGGGTCATTGCCACCATGAGACAGGCTAGGAAACTATCCTCTGCCAAGATCTACCACAGGACGTGGAAGATATTCTTATCTTGGTGCTCTACTCAGGAAGTTTCTCCCTGGCCATTTGCATTGCCTACTTTTCTTTCCTTCCTGCAATCCGGGTTGGAAAAAGGTTTGTCGCTCAGCTCCCTCAAGGGACAAGACTAAGCGCTATCTGTATTTTTTCAGAAGCGCCTAGCACGACTTCCTCAGGTACGCACGTTCCTGCAAGGGGTTTGTCATATCGTCCCTCCTTACAAGCGGCCGTTAGAGCCCTGGGATCTGAACAGGGTTCTAATTGCTCTCCAGAAGCCGCCTTTCGAGCCTATGAGGGATGTTTCCCTTTCGCGCCTTTCACAGAAAGTGGCCTTTCTAGTAGCGGTCACGTCTCTTCGGAGAGTGTCCGAGCTAGCAGCGCTGTCATGCAAATCTCCCTTCCTGGTGTTTCACCAGGACAAGGTGGTTCTGCGCCCGATTCCGGAGTTTCTCCCTAAGGTGGTATCCTCCTTTCATCTCAATCAGGATATCTCCTTACCTTCTTTGTGTCCTCGTCCAGTTCATCAATGTGAAAAGGATTTGCATTTGTTGGATCTGGTGAGAGCACTCAGAATCTACATTTCCCGCACGGCACCTCTGCGCCGCTCGGATGCACTCTTTGTCCTTGTCGCTGGCCAGCGTAAAGGGTCGCAGGCTTCCAAATCAACCTTGGCTCGGTGGATCAAGGAACCAATTCTTGAAGCCTACCGTTCTGCGGGGCTTCCGGTTCCCTCAGGGCTGAGAGCCCATTCTACCAGAGCCGTGGGTGCGTCCTGGGCATTACGGCACCAGGCTACGGCTCAGCAGGTGTGCCAGGCGGCTACCTGGTCGAGTCTGCACACTTTTACCAAGCATTATCAGGTACATACCTATGCTTCGGCAGACGCCAGCCTAGGTAGACAAGTCCTTCAGGCGGCGGTTGCCCACCTGTAGAAAGGGGGCCGTTTTTACGGCCCTATCATGAGGTATTATTTTACCCACCCAGGGATTGCTTTTGGACATCCCAATTGTCTGGGTCTCCCAATAGAGCGACAAAGAAGAAGGGAATTTTGTTTACTTACCGTAAATTCCTTTTCTTCTAGCTCTAATTGGGAGACCCAGCTCCCGCCCCTGTTTTTTTGTATACACATGTTGTTCAGGTTGAATGGTTTCAGTTCTCCGATATTCCTTCGGATTGAATTTGCTTAAACCAGTTTATTGGCTTTCCTCCTTCTTGCTTTTGCACTAAAACTGAGGAACCCGTGATCCCACGGGGGGTGTATAGGCAGTAGGGGAGGGGCCTTACACTTTTGAGTGTAATACTTTGTGTGGCCTCCGGAGGCAGTAGCTATACACCCAATTGTCTGGGTCTCCCAATTAGAGCTAGAAGAAAAGGAATTTACGGTAAGTAAACAAAATTCCCTTCATCTCCTTACCCTCTTTTTGTCCTCATCCAGTTCACCAATGTGAAAAGGATTTGCACTTGTTAGATCTGGTGACAGCACTCAGGTACTACATTTCTCGTACGGCGCCCCTGCGCCGCTCGGATGCACTCTTTGTCCTTGTCGCTGGCCAGCGTAAAGGGTCACAGGCTTCCAAATCAACCCTGGCTCGGTGGATCAAGGAACCAATTCTCGAAGCTTACCGTTCTGCGGGGCTTCCGGTTCCCTCACGGCTGAAAGCCCATTCTACCAGAGCAGTGGGTGCGTCCTGGGCTTTGAGGCACCAGGCTACGGCTCAGCAGGTGTGTCAGGCGGCTACCTGGTCGAGCCTGCACACTTTCACGAAACACTATCAGGTGCATACCTATGCTTCGGCAGATGCCAGCCTAGGTAGGCGAGTCCTTCAGGCGGCGGTTAGCCACCTGTAGGCCAGAGCCGTTACGGCTCTATTATGAGGTATTATTTACCCACCCAGGGACTGCTTTTGGACGTCCCAATTGTCTGGGTCTCCCAATGGAGCGACAAAGAAGAAGGGAATTTTGTTTACTTACCGTAAATTCCTTTTCTTCTAGCTCCAATTGGGAGACCCAGCACCCGCCCCTGTTTTTTTGTGTACACATGTTGTTCATGTTGAATGGTTTCAGTTCTCCGATTTTCCTTCGGATTGAGCTTACTTTAACCAGTTTATAATTATTTTTTCCTCCTTCTTGCTTTTGCACCAAAACTGAGCAGCCCGTGTGACCACGGGAGGGTGTATAGGCAGAAGGGGAGGGGCTTTACACTTTTAGTGTAATACTTTGTGCGGCCTCCGGAGGCATAGCCTATACACCCAATTGTCTGGGTCTCCCAATTGGAGCTAGAAGAAAAGGAATTTACGGTAAGTAAACAAAATTCCCTTCTTTTCCCTCTCGCTGCCGCCGCCGCTGATAGTCCCGTCCTTCACGTGTTCCCCGAAGTACCGCTGTCCCCAGCGTGCACGCACAGGGGAGATGATGTGGAGGATGGGGACTATCAGCGGCAGCGAGAGGGAAAAATCAATGTTTTCAGCTGCCAATGTCCATCCCCCTCTCGCTGCCGCTGCTGATAGTCTCGTCCTCCACGCACAGGGGAGATGATGGACCCCTCTCGCTGCCACCGCCGCCGCTGATAGTCCCGTCCTCCACGCTCCTGTCAGCTCCACGCAGTAGCGCGATCAGCTGAGCTGTCACTGAGGTTACTCGCGGCCACCGCTGGATTCAGCGGTGGCCGTGGGTAACCTCAGTGACAGCTCAGTTGTTCGCGCGGCTGTCTTCAGTTGCTGCGTGGAGGTGACAGGAGCGGTGTCTGCTGCTGCTCCTCCAGTCACCTCCATGCAGCAGAGCTGGAAGCAACGCTGGACCATTCTGGATTACGCCGGACATGGAGGGCTTTTTGGGGCTTATTAAATTGGCAATGAGGGAATTTGTTAGTGTTTTTTATTTCTAATAAAGGATTTTTTTCAGGTGGGTGTTTATTTACTGTAACTTACAGATTAATCATGGAAGGTATCTCGGGGAGACGCCTGACATGATTAATCTAGGACTTATTGGCAGCTATGGGCTGCCAATAACTCCTTATTACCCCGATTTGCCAACGCACCAGGGCAAATCGGGAAGAGCCGGGTACAGTCCCAGAACTGTCGCATATAATGTATGCGGCAATTCTGGGCGGCTGCTGACTGATATTGTTAGGCTGGGGGGCTCCCCATAAGGTGGAGCTCCCCATCCTGAGAATACCAGCCTTCAGCCGTATGGCTTTATCTGGCTGGCATTAAAATGGGGGGGGACCGCACGCCAGTTTTTTTTAATTATTTCTAATTTTTTTTTTTTCAATTCAACAAGCTTTATGGGCTTGTTTGAACTGAATAATACATGAAACAATTGTTGACAAAACTGCAGCCAAAAACGCACCAAAAAAGCAGCAAAAACGCACCAAAAAAGCACCTACATTTTTTGTGACATTTACAGGCTCTCTCTGACAAGGTGCAGTTTTGGCTGCATTTTGTGAACACGAAAAAGAAGCAGCGTGCACATGTAGCCTAAGAGTACTAAGCACCCATGGCTATCTGAGCATGGTAGTGCTCGCTCATTATTCTACATAAAATATCAGTAAGGCTATGTGCGCACTAGGCGTTTTTTCACGCTGCGTTTTTATGTGCGTTTTTGTCTAAAAACGCACCCGCGGCTAAAAAACGCGGCAAAAACGCATGCGTTTTTGCCGCGATTTGGTGCGTTTTTTGCTGCGTTTTTGCTCACTGCGTTTTTAATCAGTGCACAATGCCATTAAAGATTGTTGATGAAAAAAAAAAAAAAGGTCTGATGTCATTTCCTTCTTCAAAATGTTCATTGTATGCAGGAGAGCAGACAGCTGCAGAACTAGTGTATGCAGGAGAGCAGACAGCAGCTGCAGAACTACAAGTCTCAGCATCCTCCATTCACTAGTGTATGGAGGAGAGCAGACAGCAGCTGCAGAACTACAAGTCTCAGCATCCTCCATTCACTAGTGTATGCAGGAGAGCAGACAGCAGCTGCAGAACTACAAGTCTCAGCATCCTCCATTCACTAGTGTATGGAGGAGAGCAGACAGCAGCTGCAGAACTACAAGTCTCAGCATCCTCCATTCACTAGTGTATGCAGGAGAGCAGACAGCAGCTGCAGAACTACAAGTCTCAGCATCCTCCATTCACTAGTGTATGCAGGAGAGCAGACAGCAGCTGCAGAACTACAAGTCTCAGCATCCTCCATTCACTAGTGTATGCAGGAGAGCAGACAGCAGCTGCAGAACCACAAGTCTCAGCATCCTCCATTCACTAGTGTATGCAGGAGAGCAGACAGCAGCTGCAGAACTACAAGTCTCAGCATCCTCCATCCAGGACTGTATGCAGTTTTTTTGCCCAAAAAGAAAAAAAAAATGACATGGGCTTCGCCATATTTTTGTATGCTAGCCGGGTACAGCAGGCAGGTACGGGCTGCCCCCAACCCCCAGCTGCCTATTTGTACCCGGCTGGGAACCAAAAATATAGAGAAGCCCTTTTTTTTTTTAATTATTTCATGAAATAATTAAAAAAAAAAAATGACGTGAGCTTCGCCTAATTTTTGAGTCCAGCCGGGTACAACTAGGCAGCTGGGGATTGGAATCCACAGTGCAGGGTGCCCATGCTTTCTGGGCACCCCCACTGCGAATTGCAGTCCGCAGCCACCCCAGAAAATGGCGCTTTCATAGAAGCGCCATCTTCTGGCGCTGTATCCAACTCTTCCAGCTGCCCTGGTGACGGGTGGCTAGCTAGGTAATAATGGAGTTAGGGCTAGCTGTATATTATCAGCTGGCCCTAAGCCCGAAATTCATGGTGTCACGCCAATATTAGACATGGCCACCATGAATTTCTAGTAATGATAAAAAAAAAACACAACACAGAGAAAAATATTTTTATTAGAAATAAAACACAACACAATTAGTGACTCCATCTTTATTGAAATAAACCCCCCTCCGCAGTAATCCTGGGTCAGGGTCCCGCGCCGTCCAATCAGGATCCAATATCATCTGATCGGTTTGCTGGAAGGCAGAGCTGATGAAGTCCCCTGACAGCAGGATCAGCTGATAGCCGGCCGGACACGAAAAAGCCGGCGAGACTACGATCAGCTGATGCGTCAGGTGACTGCATCAGGTGATCAGCGCCAGGTCCTGCAAGCAAGGTCCTGCCCCGGGGAGACTGCACACAGCCAGAGCGGCGGGACCGGGAGGAGATGGGAGCGGGCATGGCACCGGGACCCTGCGGACAGGTGAGTATATGACATTTTTTTTTTTTCTACTGTTCACTTTGGTTTTCGCCGCTGCCTCCACCTCCCGCCCAGACACGGAGCTGACATGCACAGGACGGGAGGTGGAAGCAGCGGTGACGGTACCGGGAGGATTCATGCTTCTGTGTTTACCAACAGAAGGAATCCTCTTCCTGTACACGTCACTTTACTGCCCACCCCTTGCGTGTATAGCTGCGTTTTTAGTCATAGAAACGCGGCTATATGCGTTTTTCATTGCGTTTTTAACATCTCATTGAATTCAATGAGTGAAAAACGCAGTGGAAAACGCAGAAATAATTGACATGCTGCGTTTTTGTGGTCACCACAAAAACGCAGCTAAAAAAAAATGCTGTGTGAGGACAGCACTTCTGAAAACCCATTGACATTGCTGGGGAAGCAATATCACTGCGTTTTCAGCACAAAAACGCGGTAAAAAACGCCGCTAAAAACGCGGCAAAAACGCCTAGTGCGCACATAGCCTTACTGGGAGGGCGCGGAGCCGCACGGGGGGTAGAATGACTCGGGGACAGCTCTGTTGTGCTAGGCTGGGATGTGGCAGGAGACTGGGAAAATGCACAATAACATCGGAGGTGAACTTTGGAGAAATGTCTGTTGGTTTTTGATGCCAATGAAACGTACTATGAGATGTGTTTGCGCCAACTAGAGCCTGCGTAGTAAAGAACTGTTGTGTTTTGCGGGCGTCACACGATACGATCTATCGTGCGATCGCACGAGCGATCGTACCCGCCCCCGTCGTTTGTGCGTCATGGGCAATTAGTTGCCCGTGGCGCACAGTCGTTAAACCGCCGTCACACGTACTTACCTGCTGAGCGACGTCCATCCACTTCCTGAAGGGGGTGGGACGTTTGACGTCACACAGCGGCCGGCCAATAGAAGCGGAGGGGCGTAGATGAGCGGGACGTAAATATCCCGCCCACCTCCTTCCTTCTGCATAGCCGGCGGGAGCCGCAGGTAAGCTGTGTTCATCGTTCCCGGGGTGTCACACGGAGCGATGTGTGCTGCCCCGAGTACGATTACCAACCGGCGCTAAGAAAAATAAACTACTTTTTAAAAATAAACTATGTGTCAACGATACACGATTTGCGAACATTCTGCATCGCTCGTAGGTGTCACATGGGACGACGTCGTAAACTATGCCGGATGTGCGTCACGAAAACAGTGACCCCGACAACATATCACGCGATAGTCTCGTGTGACGCCTGCATAAGGCCGGGGCCACACGGGGATCTACTGCAATCCTTGCATGACACTCGGCTCACGCTGGCAGCACAGCAGGAGCAGAGTGTCATTGTGACTGAGGTCCGGTCATGCGATCGGACCTCAGGTGCGAGGGGCGGGCCGACACGGGGGAGGGAGGGATTTATCTCCCTCTCTCCTCCGTTGCCGGCTATTGCCATTCTCGCCATGCACTCGCGGTACACCGGTGTACTGCAAGTGCAGTGCGATTTTTCTCTCGCCCCATAGACTTGAATGGGTGTGAGAGAAGCAAGACTAGCATTACAGTCGCAGCATTCTGCAATTGTTTTCTCGGTCCGATTGGGTACTGGGGACAGAGTAATATTGGTCCGAGTGGATTGCGATAAAACATCGCATTCCACTCGCTCCGATTTTCATGCCGTGTGGGTTAGGGCTGCTTCTCACTTGCGAGTTTCTCGCAGTAGAGCAATGCGAGAAAAACTCATTGGAATCGGACACATGTTAGTGAATGATTCAGCTCGCATTTGCGATTTATTTTTTATTTTTTTTTTTTTTTTTCTCTCAGTCCAAATCGGACTGAGAAAAAAAATCGCAGCATGCTGCTTTTTTGCGAGTTTCTACTGCGAGTCTCTCCAATGCAAGTCTATGGGAGCGTGTAAATAATCGGATGTCACGGGACGGCACTCACACCATCCTAGTGACATGCGATTTTCTAAATACATTTCTCGCATGTTTCCTAAAACACTGGAAACGAGTGATGTCTCACAATGTCTGTCAATCACTATTCTGTCAGTCGGTCTCTCCCTCTCGGTCTCTGTTCTCTCTCTGTCGGTCCATCACTATCTCTGTCCCTCTCTCACAGTCTGTCGGTCATTTTCCCCTCCTCTCTCTCATATACTCCCCGATCCCCGGCGCGGTGCTGCACGGCATTTACACTGCTGCGGCAGCTTTTACTATTTTGAAAAAGCCGGCCGCTCATTAAACAATCTCTTATTCCCCGCTTTCCCCGCCCACAGGCGCCTATGATTGGTTGCAGTCAGACACGCCCCCACGCTGAGTGACAGGTGTCTCACTGCCCCAATCACAGCAGCCGGTGGGCGTGTGTATACTGTGCAGTGAAATAAATAATTAAATTTAAAAAAAATGGCGTGCGGTCCCCTCCAATTTCAATTCCAGCCAGATAAAGCCATACGGCTGAAGGCTGGTATTCTCAGGATGGGGAGCTCCACGTTATGGGGAGCCCCCCAGCCTAACAATATCAGTCAGCAGCCGCCCAGAATTGCCGCATACATTAGATGCGACAGTTCTGGGACTGTACCCGGCTCTTCCCGATTTGCCCTGGTGCGTTGGCAAATCGGGGTAATAAGGAGTTATTGGCAGCCCATAGCTGCCAATAAGTCCTAGATTAATCATGTCAGGCGTCTGAGATACCTTCCATGATTAATCTTTAAGTTACAGTAAATAAACACACACACCCGAAAAATTTTTTTATTAGAAATAAAAAACACTAACAAATTCCCTGGTTCAACAATTTAATAAGCCCCGAAAAGCCCTCCATATCCGGCTTAATCCAGGATGGTCCAGCGTCGCTTCCAGCTCTGCTGCATGAAGGTGGCAGGAGCTGCAGAAGACACCGCCGCTCCTGTTAGCTCCATGCAGCAACTGAGGTGAGTATCGCAATCAGCTGAGCTGTCACAGAGGTTTCCCGCGGCTACCGCTGGATCCTCCAACAGTGACAGCGGATTACCTCAGTGACAGCTCAGCTGATCGCGATATCTCAGTTGCTGCGTGGAGCTGACAGGAGCGGCTGTGTTTTCTGCCGCTCCGGTCACCTCCATGCAGCAGAGCTGGAAGAGACGCTGGACCATCCTGGATTACGCCGGACATGGAGGACTTTTTGGGGCTTATTAAAGTGGTGAACCAGGGAATTTGTTAGTGTTTTTTATTTCTAATAAAGGATTTTTTCAGGTGTGTGTGTGTTTATTTACTGTAACTTACAGATTAATCATGGAGGGTATCTCGTGGAGATGCCTGACATGATTAATCTAGGATTTAGTGGCAGCTATGGGCTGCCATTAACTCCTTATTACCCCGATTTGCCAACGCACCAGGGTAAATCAGGAAGAGCCGGGTACAGTCCCAGAACTGTCGCATCTAATGTATGCGGCAATTCTGGGCGGCTGCTGACTGATATTGCTAGGCTGGGGGGCTCCCCATAACGTGGAGCTCGCCATCCAGAGAATACCAGCCTTCAGCCGTATGGCTTTATCTGGCTGGTATTGAAATTGGGGGGGGGGGGGCGCACGCCGTTTTTTAAAATTATTTAATTATTAATTTCACTGCACAGTATAGACACGCCCACCGGCTGCTGTGATTGGGTGCAGTGTGACACCTGTCACTCAGCGTGGGGGCGTGTCTCACTGTAACCAATCATAGGCGCCTGTGGACGGGTAAAGCAGGGAATACGAGATTGTTTAATGAGCGGCCGGCTTTTTCAAAATAGTAAAAGTTGCCGCAGCAGTGTGACTGCGGTGCAGCGCCGGAGTTTAGCAGTCACCGGTGAGTCCTTCACTGGTGACCGCTAATCAGGACACGGCACAGACAGAGCTGCAGCATGACAATGAAGTCGGGTGAAGTTCACCCGAGTTCATTCTGATCGTGCGGCTCTCTCTATGTCTGCTGTCATCTGCCATTCAGCTCTGCTACATGGCTGTCTGTGTCTGCTGTCAGCGGCCATGTAGCAGAGCTGAATGGCAGATGACAGTAAAAAATACGCATTATACACGCTAGTAAAATCATTAATTTATTCAGAAAAAAGCATCGCACTTGCGTTGCACTCGGACCTAACGTGAACTAAAATTAGCCGAGTTTTTTTCAGCCAACTCGGACCGATTTTACTCGTATAGATGTGTTTCCAGCCTTAGGCCTAATAAGAACTAGCAGTCTGTTTCTTCCACGGTCTGGTCCTGGTTTGCCCAAGACCACGCCAATAAGCGGCTTCCTTAAAGGTAGGAACAAGACCGCATCCATCCACACACCCAGATAGGACTACAACACTTCTGTTAAGGGCCGTGTCAGACATTCGGCTTCTCGCCGGATTCGGCGCACTCCAGTACAGTGTGATACAGTACAATCGCAGCACAGCAATTTTCGGGTCACATGTTCGGAATCAGAGCTTGTCGCACGGCCATTGTACTGTATCATACTCTACTGGAGTGCGCCGAATCTGGCGAAAAGCCGGATTTGTGTAACGCCCTTAGTGGGGCTGGGGTGCTCACAGGAGCAAATCCCTTACCTGCAACTACCGCCCCCGCTTTACACCTCCACAGATAACAACAGTTGTTGCAATCATGATTCTGTGGAGGGAGGAGCCACACTTCTCCACAGATGACAGTTGCTTCAGTCATGATTTTGAAGGGGGAGGAGCTTTACATCTAGCCCCACCCCTCCACAGGTGAGTTGCTTCAGTCATTGTGCAGAGGGAGGAGCCTTACCTTTAGCCCCTCCTCCACAGATGACCATTTCTGCAGTTATGATTCTGAAGAGGGAGGAGTTTTACCTCTGACCCTGTCAAGGGAGAAATATTAGGTAAGACTGCTATTGGAGTCTGTTCAGGGCACATCTAGAGGACGGGGCCAAATTAGCGATCTGCGCAGATATAATAAATGACTCAAACAATAACCACAGAGACTGTGTTCACTCTTTGGGTCAGTGTTAGTGACTGATCCGTGTAATGAATAGCTCAGATATTAGTATTACATTTCAACCTTCAGACATAGACAAAGTATCAAAATTTGTCTTTTCTCATACATCGAAGCTGTATAGGGAGGTTTGGGGAGATGTGTAGGAACATAGAAACACACATTTCATACCACAGATAACACATTCCTTCTTTGTGTGAAACTACTGATAAAGACTTTCACTCATTACTATGAATACCTTCCCTGTTTATTGTTCCTTCTGGCTTCATTATTTTTGGTTAACCCTTTCTTTAACATACAGCTTGAAACTACAAATTATGTCAAAGCAAAACTATTGTTATATAGGCACAGATATTTATGCACTGACATCTATACTTTGATTATTTACATACACAGATCATCTTATTACTTTTGAACAAACAATCTATAGCCCAGGCTACCCTAACAACCCCTCCCCTCCAGATGACAAATGCTTTAGTCATGCCTCTAATGGGAGGAGCTTTACCTCTAGACCCATCCCTCCACATGTGACACTTTATAGTCATGATTCTGAAGAGGGAGGAGCTTTACCTCTAGCCCCTCCGCAGATGACAGTTGCTGTAGTCATAATTCTGCAGAGGGTGGAGCCTTGCACAGATGACAGTTGGCCCAGATGAAGGTTCTATTGCATTGTGACATTGTCTTTATTGACTTCAGATTTTACCTGTAAACTGAGATTTTTGAAAATAAAAGATCAGTCCCTGCTAAGAAACGGATTTCTCTGCTGAAAATGAGTAACTTTGTAATATACTGTGTATTATTAAGTTACTAAATAAAACTTCTTTAAAATGGAATGCCTTCTACATCCTCTGCCTCACTGAATATTGCTGTCTGCACAATGAGCCGAGATCCCGACAAAGTTTGCAATGTAGTTGAGAAGATCTCAGAATGATCCGTGAATATTGACCACATAAAACATTGAGCGGCTTTAACATTTTTTTTCTTTCTTTCCTTGCACAAAGTGCAAAATGTAGTAAAACAAACGTGTTTAGGGCTGCAATATTGGCTAACACCATTTTCAACAAAGTAAGTACACCAGCTTATCAGGTCTAAATGCAAAATTAATACTTTAAATTGAATTCTGGCAACAGATATGTTTAGTACTATGCAGTCAGGCTTGTTCTTGCAACCATTCGCCTAGAGGAGATTACAGCAGCGGTTTACAGTTGTTACTCATCCCTTGTCATATTGCTGCAGGTTGTGATTTTGGAAAAGAAAATCTGGTGAAAACCCATCAATAGAAACCCAGCAGGCCCCTATACAAATTAGCTGAAAGCCAACAGGCTGTTCCTGTCAGCGATTGTCGTGAAGAGGAGGATCGGGCAGTTGGAATTTTAATGATCAATCCCTCCGTTTTTAGGAGAGATGAGCAGTTGTGTATGGAGAGCTGACTGCTATCTTGGGTACAATATGTTTCAGGGTATGTGCCCACGGGACAACGTACCCGTGGATTTTGCCTCGGAAAACCCATGGATTTATCTGGAATTTCCAGATAAATCCACAGGTTTACGCAAGTACAGATACTCCCCATGTTATCCTATGGGACATGGGGAGTGCTGTATCAATGCTGTGGTATGTGAGGCTGTGGAAAATGCTGTGGATTTCCCGCAGCCGCACGTAACTGCATGTCAATTATTCCTGCGGAAATAACTGCAGAATTCCCGGCCCTCCACTATGGAGATACATGCGGAAGTCACGGCCTCTAAGCCGCATGAATGTCCGCAGTTTTTTTGGCAGATATTTCGCTGGAATCCTGCAGCTATGGATAGCTGCGGACTCCAGGGAGCTGCTGCGGTAAACTTGCGGACATACCTGCGGATACATCCGCAGATACATAATCCCGTGAGCACAAAGCCCCTCTTTGATAGTCCGATATAATCATTTATGGGCTGCAGTTCCAGGCATCCCATGGTTCAGTGTCTGAGCACTATGTACTCTAGAAAATCTAAATCTAGAAAGAAAGTATTTTTCATACTGCTCACCTGTGAATGCAGGATTTTTCTTTTTAATTTATGTAACTCCAGGAGGTATGGATCTTTATTTAGTGGAATTATTCTGTTCCTTACAAGAAGAGTAGCTTATAGGATCCTCAGGGGCGTGTCTTCAGGCTTCTCTGCATTACCCTTTGCCACACCCACTTAGTAAAAACAAGAATTGGCACTAAAATGTTTGTCAATGGATATGTATGACAAATTAAAAAGGAAAAATCTGGACATGTGACAGGTTGTTAACTTTATGTTGTACTTTGTCCCTTTCAAGTTGGTCCTCTAAAAGGTAGTAAAAATATGGGAACTTATGATTAATAATTAGTAGAAAGGAAAAAGTAAGGAAAAAGTAAAATTAGTGGAATTATCCTCTGCAGTGAAATGGGTAAAAGTCCTGGGAATCAATATATTATTATATAATATATATAATATATATTTTATTATTATTAGTGGTGTGTACATACCATATTTACAAAGGTTTTAATTACATGCTTAAATTATTCTATGTACTGCTAAGTTTACCCCCAAAAGAAAGCAGACACCACGAAAGAGAAATCGCACTTTCCAGACCCCAAATAATTAGAGTTGGCAAGTGAATGGGCTCTCACATACAAATCTACATTGTGGTCAGGTCCCCCTGCGTCCTATAGCGTTTGGCTCCCCCTGGTGACTGGAAGCAGTATCACTCGTGCGGAGTGATACTGGTACCCAATCTGTTTGTGAGAGCTGCAGTACAGTGTAGCTGGAACGGTGAGGGACTTGACAGACGCAGATCTCTGTGAGAGCCCATCCACCATCGGCACTTGTCAACTGTAATTGTTTGGGCTCTGGTGAGTGATTTTTTTTTTTCCCATTTTGGGGGAGGGGGGGGCGCTTTCTTTTGGTAATATCTGCTTTCCTTGATGAAGAGTCCTACTGTATTGTTCAACTTTTTTAGGTGCTTCCATCTTAACTGCACTAGGGTTTAGTTTTGGAGTAGGATTTATAATTTAAGCATAATCAAAAAAAATACCCAAAAATTCTATTAAGGGCATATTTTTGGGAAACAGAGTACAAATAATAATAAATATATATACATACATACATACATACATACATACATACATATATATCTCTAACACACACACACACACAAACCCCTGGCAAAAATTATGGACTCCACCAGCTCTGAGGCTCTTCATTCAGTTTTTGTTTGTTTTTTTTTTTTTTTAACAAAAGTAAACAGATCATAGACATGGCACAAAACTAAAAAGTCATTTCAAATGGCTACTTTCTGGCTTTAAGAGACACAAAAAAAATAAAATAATCATGAACACAAATGTGCTAGCCAGTAACTGTTCCTTTTCAAGACCAAACGGGGGGGGGGGAATTATGGAATCACTCAATTATGAGGAAAAAAATTATGGAGTCATGAAAAACAAACAAAAGAACCCTCCAATACATCACTAGTGTTTTGTTGCACCACCTCTGGCTTTTATAACACCTTGCAGTCTCTTGGCCATGGACTTAATCCATGACAAACCGTACTCTTCATCAATCTGGCTCCAACTTTCTCTGATTGCTGTTGCCAGATCAGCTTTGCAGGTTGGAGCCTTGTCATGGACCATTTTCTTCAACTTCCACCAAAGACTTTCAATTGGATTGAGATCCGAACTATTTGCAGGCCATGTCATTGACCTTATATGTCTGCTTTCAAGGAATGTTTTCACAGTTTTTGCTCTATGGCAGGATGCATTATCACCTTGATAAATGATTTCATCGTCCCCAAACATCCTTTCAATTGATGGGATAGGAAAAGTGTCCAAAATTTTCAATGTAAACTTGGGCATTTATTGAAGATGCAATGACAGCCATCTCCCCAGTGCCTTTACCTGACATGCAGCCCCATATAATCAATGAATGTGAAAATTTACATGTTCTCTTCAGGCAGTCATCTTTATAAATCTCATTGGAATGACACCAAACAAAAGTTCCAGCATCATCACCTTGCCCAATGCAGATTCGCAATTCATCACTGAATAGGACTTCCAGCCAGTCATCCATAGTCCAGGTTTGCTTTTCCTTAGCCCATTGTAACCTTGTTTTTTTCTGTTTAGGTGTTACAGAAAAGCTAAAACAAAAACCATCATTATGTAAATCCCATTTCCTTTAGGTGGTTTCTTACAGTTTGGTCACAGACATTGACTCCAGTTTCCTCCCATTCGTTCCTCATTTGTTTTGTTGTCCATTTCCTGTTTTGGAGACATATTGAGCTACGTTTCCTGTCTTGATGCTTTGAGGTCTTCCTTGGTCTACCACTATGTTTGCCTTTAATAACCTTCCCTTGTTGTTTGTATGTGGTCCAGATTTTAGACACAGCTGACTGAACAACCAACATCTTTTGCCACATTGCGTGGCAAAAGATGAGTTTGATAATCCTCTCCTTTGTTTCAATTGACATCTCTCATGTTGGAGCCATGATTCATGTCAGTCCACTTGGTGCAACAGCTCTCTAAGGTGTGATCACTCCTTTTTAGATGCAGACTAAACGAGCAAAACGTATTTGATGCAGGTGTTAGTTTTGGGAATGAAAATTTACAGAGAGTGATTCTGCAGCGCCCCTGAGCCACTCAGGGCACTACTAGTAACTGCATCCTCACGGGGATGTAGGGCCTACCCCCAGGGACCTTGAACAACAGTGTCAGCAACACCTAGACACACCAAAATCCTAGTTACCACTCCACACCAGGGGTAATTGGCTAGTCGGACACAAGGGGATGGCCACCTAGAGTGCAGGACCAGACCAGAGTGAATAGACAACCTCGTGGGAGGGGACAGCAGGCAGTTCAGTAGTAGTGAGTGAAAGTGGAAAGATGTGTCTAGAGCTGGGTCATGTAACGGTGGCCCGGGGGCACAGGCGAGTGGTCGCCAGGACAGGTACACCTGAGTACCGCTGGGACCAGAGCACCGACGGGACACAGGTCCCTAGGTCAGGCGACAGTTTTGGACGGCCTGGTAAATACCTGCACAGTGAGGGGACCTTCACGGACCTCACTGACCCACAAATCTAGAGGGCACCAGCAGTAAAGCAAGGATCAGGGTTCGGGACACAGACCAGCCCTACAGGGTCCACACTGCCTGCCGTACGGACAAGGAGACTGCCACCAAAAAGGGACAGTCGGGCTCCAAACGCGCCACGCTACGGGGACCCAACCACACTGAGGGTCAGAACAACAGAGTCATCAACTGGCACTGGAAATACAGGACCTGAACCAGCCGTCCGAGGGTCCAGAGTGAGTAGAGATGGTTAATTACAACCCACGGTGTGGCCTCCTTTATTACTCCATCATACATCTCCCAGGCTCAGCCCTACCTGCGGAGGGCCTACCACCACAGCTGCCATTACCACCAGCCCTGGGGAATAATCAACTCAGCAGCAGTGGTTCCACTATATTAACCGCAACCCGCAGGTGGCGTCACACAAATTACTTTAATCTCCCCTGCAAATACTCCCCAGCACCCAGGGCACGGGACCGGGCAACGGCCACCAAAGTGACATTCCCCAGTAGTAAACCGCCCAGGACAGAGTACCCTATTCCCTGGGCGACACCATGCCATAATTTTTTCCTCATAATTGAGTGATTCCATAATTTTTCCCCCTGTTTGGTCTTGAAAAGTAACCATTACTGGCTAGCACATTATGTTTTCATGATTTTTATTTTTTAGTGTTTTTTAAAGCCAGAAAGTTGGTGCCATGTCTGTGATCTGCTTTTTTTTTTTTTTTTTTTTTTTTTTTTTTTTTTTTTACACAAAAGTAAACAACTGAATGAACATCCTCAGAGCCAGGTGATCCCATAATTTTTGCCAGGGGGTTGTATATGTTTGCAGCCTGTAAGTAAGGTTTTGTATATTTCACTTTATACATTCCTGTTCTTCTGCATGTTGCAGAGTGCTTGAAGAGAAGAAGAAAATAAAAAATAAAAAAAACAAAAAAAAATAAATAAATAATAAATAATAATAATAATTAAATAAAAAATATGAAAAAAATCACGTTCCTGAATTCAGCAGTTGGAATTGTTTAAGGAAACTTTAATGAACAAATTTTAAAATCTTAAATTAATGCAATATGTGAATTAGAGCCTGAAGGAATAAAATAAGTTCTTCTCGTCCACCAGACTGCAGAGCACAAGTCCATTCCACAACGCCTCTCCTGAGCTTCTTTGTAGGTGAAAGGCTTCTCTGTCGTCTTATCTGTACAGCTGACACGCTACCTCAAAGTGTCACAAATGCTTCATGTAAATTTCGTCCTCTCCTGGAGTCCCGTGGGTTTGGTAGGAAATTAACATTCGCACTTCTTTTTGTGTTTATTATTCTGTTTTTCCAATAGATTAACAGATTCGTCATCGTACGCCGGTCCTGATAAATTGTGCTGTGAAGAAATAGTGAAAAAATTAACCGTAAGGAAATCCCATAAATCTTCAATGGACGAAATCTACATTAGAAAATAAATAAACAGGACATTTGAAAGTAGATGCAGTTGACCTGCTCCAGGGCTATGGGGTACTCTGTCCTGGGCCGTATATGTACGGGGATGCTGTGTCACGGGTGTGTAATGGCCGATGTCCGGTTCCATGACCCTGGGGTGGTGGGGCTTGAAATGGGGTTATATACAGGGGAGATAAGAGTTTATGTCGTGACGCCACTTGCAGATTGCGGCTAGGTAGATGGAGCCGCCGCTGCACAGAATATTGCCACTGGGGCTGATGGGGATGGCAGCTCGGTTGTTGGGCCCTCAGCAAGTAGGGCCGAGCCCCAGGGAATGAATGATGGAGTTCGGCGTGGAAAGTCTTCGTTACTTACCGGTAATAGGATTTTCATGAGCCCATGACAGCACCACCTAACTAAGGGTGCTGTCATGGGCGAGGGGGAAAAGAAGGGAAACCACACGATGGGGATGCAGTGCAACTGGTGTTTACTCACAGCGGTGGTAATGCTGGTTCACTGAGGACGACTAGTTTCGACCCCTGGTCCCTTTAGTCCCAGTGCCGGAGTGGTAACCTGGTGGCTTCTTTCCCCTGCACCTCTCACTGGTTAGTGGAACCCCGTTGCTTGGAGCGTCTTGGGGTCCCCTCCTGTTTGTCGTTCAGTCTCTGGTCCGTACAGCGGGCAGTGTGAACCCTGTAGGGTCGGTGTTCTGTTCTGGTCCCTGGCTCTCTCGTTACTGCTGGTGCCCCCGGATTCTTGGGGCAGTGAGGTCCTGGATGGTCCCCTCACTGTGCAGGTATTTGTCAGATAGCCTATATCGTTCGCCTGGCCTAGCGTCCTGTGCCCAGTCAGTGCTATGGTTCCAGGGGTACCTCGTTGTACCCTCCCTGGCAACCACTCTCCTTCACCAGCTAGGTTACTGCTACACGACCCTTTCTGAAGACACGTCTGTCTCTTACAACTGTCACTACAGACTGCACCACTGTCTCTCTCCTCCCGCCCTGGTTGTCAGCTAGTGGACTGGATCGGCTTCACCCCGGGGTGACCATCCATTGGTTCCCAAACTAGTCAGTCACCAACTATTGGGAGAGGAAAACTGGGGATGTTATGCGTTTTGATGTTACTGGCACTGGACTTCCAGGTCCCTGGAGGTAGACCCTGCATCTTTGACAAGATGCAGTACCTAGTAGTGCCCTGAAGGGTTCAGTGAAAGAGGATGCCCGGTGATTCCTTTGATATAGGACAGGCCATCGATATTGGATTGGTAAGGACTCACCCTACCGGTCAACTGTCTATAAACACTCAACCATGTGCAACACAACTCTACTCGATGTGTAGTAGCTACTACCAAGTCCTGAAGATCATTAGACTTCTTCTCTTCCAGCTTTTATAGTTTTTACATCCAGCTGGAGCTCAAAACAGCTCGTTGGCAGAAGTGCAGCTGTTCAATCCGCAGCAAGATAATATTCATGACCTACCCATACCGGGCTCGGGTGTTCGGTATTCATAATGAGCAGTTTGGTACTCGAGTTGCAAGCATCCGAGTATAATGGAATTCAATGGGGGACTCTAGCATTTTTCCAGGAAATCTTCCGGAAAAATGCCAAAGTGCACCATAGACTTCCATTATACTCGGGTATTCAAGATGCACCAATCTGAGCGTCAAACTGCTTGTTATGAGTATCGAACACCAAAGCATGGTAGTGCTCGTTTATCACTAGTTACGAGTACAGAGCACCCGAGCATGGTAGTGCCCACTCATGACTAATTTTGATACATACGTGTTTTAAGGCGAGTTTGATGGCTCCTAGAAAAGCGTCCTCTACATTTATTGATTCTTTTGCACTGGCTTCATAGTACTCTGCATTACACGCTTTACACCATTCCTGCGCCTGACGAGGAGGGACCTATTGCAAAATAAAAGGACATTTTACTTACATTTATTTATTTTTTTTATGCTTAAAAATATGCAACTATCCTCTTCATAGAACTATATTGCCACCTATTGAATATTGGCACTTTAGGGAGCCTTGCCACATGTTTTAGGATATAAAGCCAAACCTGAAACTTGTTTCGGGACGTTTGCCCCTCATCAGTTCAAAGCAGGAGGTTGAAATTGGCTGGGCGAGAGGCCTCAGACAGGAAGTCTAAAAGAGGGAACATTTATTCTTATGGAATCCTTTAGGCAATGCTCCTCTGGGAAGTTAAATATGCAAATATCCTCTACAGAAAGGAAGAGGATGTGAACTTTAGTGTAATTTATTGGATATATCAATCCTAAAAGTCAATATTGGCCACCTGACTTTGGTTTTGTTTTATATCCCAAATCATGTGGCAAGGCTCGTTAAATGGCCAATATTGACTTTTATATTTGCATAGAAAAATAAATGTAATGGTGTCTAGTAGCAAGAAAATGCCTTCCCACTGTTCTCAACTACCTCTCATGGTGCCGCCTAGATAGGTCCACCAGGGTCTCGTGCCGCCTAGATAAGTCAACCAGGGTCTCGTCCACCATTATCTTGATCGTATAAGCCATCGGGCAGCTGGTCTTCCTCTTCAGCTTATGTCGCGGGCGGAGGAGGGGACGCTGCGCTCTCCCTCTGCTCGGGTCCGGCTGCCGCTGCTGTTGCGGCCTCTGCTGCTCGGTGGCTCGAGCGATGTGCCGGATCCCGGGGACTCAAGCGACGCTCCTCGCCCGTGAGTGAAAAGGGGTTTATTGTCCGTGACGCCACCCACGGTTGTGGTGATTGTGTGGACACCACCGCTGCTCTGTATGGGGATCCTGGGAGTGATGGTATGGAGCAGCTAGATGTTGGCCCTCCCCTCCGTGGGTAGGGGGGTTGGTGGTCCCGGGGCCCGATGATGGGGAGTTAGGATGATTGACAGGCGGGTTATGGGGCCTGTTGAGGTGCAGGGACGCAGGGGCAGCGCTGTGCCGCACGGCACGGAGGTACTCACTCAGCCCAAGGATGATGACACAGTTCACGGTAAACAAGCGGCTGGTTGGACGGCTCCCTCGGACGGCTGCAGTGTTTATGTTCCCTGCAAGTTAGCGGCGACTGTCTCTTTCCTGCACCTAAATACGGTTGTTGGTAGCGATGGATTCCCACCGGTAACCCGCTCCCCAGCTTGGATATGAGCCGGAGGAGCCCCTCTTTTGCCCGCAGGCGCTGGCCCTGAGAAACTGGTGCCTTGGCGGTGGCGGTGTCTCTCCAATATGGTTGGACGGTTGCCTTCAATCGGGACTTTGGCTGTTGGGAGACCCGGAGGTCCCCTTCACTGACGGATTTGGCAAATTGTACGGCGACTCCAAGCCTTGCCGGGATCCGAAAGGCCCCTGCCAATGGTGCTGGCTTCTCTTTGTGTACCGGTCCGGTACCGCCGGGCCACCACCCGTCCACGGTCCTTACGGTAGACTCCAATAGGCCACTCCTGCAGACGGTCACCGCCGTCTGCCAACCTCGCTGTCTCAGTCCGGGGCACACACCCGGACCAACTTCAGGCTCTGTTACTGTCACCTTCTCCTTCACTTGCTCCTTTACCACCTCCCTCTCACTTCAAACTCTAAACTTAATCTGCCTGGTTTTCCCGCCTCCAGGACTGTGAGCTCCTCGGTGGGCGGAGCCAACCGCCTGGCCCACCCCCTGGTGTGGACATCAGCCCCTGGAGGAAGGCAACAAGGATTTTGTGTTCTGACCGTGGTGTTCCTGCAGGGAATGTGGGGTGTGTGGTGGTGTCATGACCTGTGACCCCTGGCTTGCCCAGGGCGTCACACTTATTCCTTCTATTCTTCTGACCATGATTTCCTTCTCCAGTGATTGCACTCTTCGTATGAGGTGTCCAAAGTAGGCAAGTCATAGATTGGTGATACTTGCTCCGGGGCATGGCTTGATTTGTTCCAAAATTGATTTGTTTGTTCTTCTTGCCATCAACGATATTGATACCATCCTTCATCAGCATCACATTTCATTGATTCTTCTTTGTCTTGTTCCTTTGTTCCGTTACTGTAGGTCAAGAAAACTCTAAACGTAGGCCAAGTCCACAGCACCTAGCCTAACTCCCATGATTTATTCAAGCTCATGCAGCCACGTAGTCATTCTACAACTTTGATGCAAACATTGATGACTTATGTGGAAAGTTGCCAGTGAAGCGTCTCGGGTGACAGGTGCACAAAAACGCTTGTTTTCTATGGTAAACAATTACTACTATAAAAGGTTTAAAAGCAGTTGTCCTCACGGTTTGATAGTCTGCAGCGTTTTGTGTATGATCCAGAAGAAACTAGAAATCCTGTAGAGAACACAGGTAAAGATTGGGCTGGTGGGCAACTAAATTCATGCCCATTAACCAAGGATTACAGATCAGCGATAATTTGTCCCATTACCCAGGGCAGCTGTAGCCAGTTGTCTCACAGCCACAAACAGGACAGTGAAGGGGAGTGTTCCTTCCTATCTGATTGACAGCTATGGTTTCATAGAGATCGAGAAGGGTGGAAAGGATAACAAAGAAGAAGGAGAGGGGGACAAGCAGGTGGGAAAGCGTGCAAGAGTGGTGGACTGCAGCTGTCACATTCCTTTCAACAAAGACCCTAATTGTGTTGTGAAGTGTAATGTGAATAGTGTCTTGCAGCTTTTGTAAATATTGTGATATGTGAACTGTGAGGATAATGTGTGAATTGTAAATTATATATAAAATCATATTATAATAAAATAATAATAATAATAATAAATAAAACCACCCCCTTTTGCCCCATTAAAAATAAAACAAAAAAAAAAAAATATACAATTTGGTATTGCTGCATTTGTAAATGTCTGGATTAATTTAATATTTGAATAGATCAATCTGTACAAGACAAAATGAAAAATAAAAATAAATAAAAAATACCAGAATTATATGTTTTTTGGGCCGCCCCCACATTGTAATAAGAGGTGACCAAAACAATGCACCCATCCCAAAATGCTATCATTAAAAACGTCAGCTCAGGGCACAAACACAAGCCTTTTACACAGCCCCATATCCCAAATATTGAAAGCGTTATGAGTCTATAACAATGGCGACACAAGAAAATTTTCAAGTAAATATAATGGATGTAGATGGAAAAAAAAAAAAAAAACTAAATGGGTGACTGCTGTTCAGAAGAACATGTGCTGAAACTGACCTGACGCTCCTCTAGGTCCGATTTGTTTGCAATGACCACAAAAGGAAATTGTTCTGGAGACGGAGGGTCAGCTTGTACCAGGAATTCCTTCTGCCAAGTGTCCAGAGCGTGAAAGGAGTTTGGGGATGTAACATCAAACACTAGCAAACAGCAATCTGTTCCCCGGTATAGTGCTGCGCCCAAGGACTGGAAGCGCTCTGTGCCTGCTGTATCCCAGATCTACGAAAGAGGAAGATTATTATATTTCTTGAGCAAAGTTATAAAACACACACACACACACACACACACAATACATACATACGTAACCCCATTGCATATTTTCTAAAAGAGGAGCTAATGAAGAAGTGGTGACCTATGAAGATCCAAATTAGGGAACCACTGGAGCCATCGTCCATAGTGGTTCCATCGTCACCTTACGGGAACATGGAACTCTACGTTCCAACCGGAGAACATAGGCAGAGATGAGACTAGTCCGGTGCCACAACCAGCCAGCTTTTCCCCATGTGATTGCCTTTTGTGTTTTTAGGAACAGCACAATCACCTGGAGTGACGCAGGAATAGTCTAGTCCAGGGTTTCTTAAACTCCAGTCCTCATGACCACCAACAGGTCATGTTTGGATTTCCTTATTATTGAACAGGTGATAATGATTCTATCAAAATCACCTATGCTATATTAAGGAAATCCTGAAAACATGACCTGTTGGGGGTCGTGAGGACTGGAGTTTGGGAACCACTGGTTTAGTCTCTGCCTATGGTTCTCGACCGGATCCCTAAACTATACCAATCACCTGGAGTGACGCGGGACTAGTCTGGTGTCTCAGTTTAGGGATCTGGTTGAGAACCATAAGCAGAGACCAGACTATTCCCGCATCACTCCTTGTAATTGACATAGTTTAGGGATGCGGTCGAGAACCATAGGCAGAGACAAGACTAGTCCCGTCTCGCTTTAGGTGTTTGCTTATGGTTCTTGACCTGATCCCTAAACTAACACCTAAAGCGAGACGGGACTAGTCTTGTCTCTGCCTATGGTTCTCGACCGTATCCCTAAACTATGTCAATTGCAAGGAGTGATGCGGGAATAGTCTGGTCTCGGTTTAGGGATCCAGTCAAGTACCATAGGCAGAGAACAGACTAGTTCGCTCCAGATGATTGACATAGTTTAGGGATCAGGTTGAGAACCATAGGCAATCACCAGGAGCGACGTGGGAATAGTCAGGTCTCTGCCTATTGTTCTCAACCAGATCCCTAAACTAGGTTTTCTATGAAACACTGTAGATTTCTTATGGATCCCATCCTTTTCAGTTGTAAGGGCAGCTCTAGATCTGAGTCAGTGCACATATAATGGTCAGGATCATTTACAATACCGAAAAATCAACCAACTCTCCGGCCATATCATATCAGGGCATAAATGATTTAATCGTCCAATCCTTTTCTTTTTGCGATAGACAACCCTCCACCAGAGTAGTGTATGGAGAAGTCAGGAAAGATACTGCCAATACATTAAAAAGGTATATGGCCAGCTTTACCTGTACGTTGACCAGCTTTTCATCCACTCGCAGTTCTTTAGTGAAGAAGTCGGCTCCTATCGTTGCTCTGTAGTAGTTGGTAAAGCGATTATTGACATACTGGTTCATTAGCGCTGATTTCCCCACACTGCAAGTAGAGAATATAGGCAAATACACAATTATCTTAGGTCAGAGCGCTATTGTCCTATAATGCGGAGGGGCTGTAAATTTACCAGCAGCTCTATAAAAAAAAAAAAAAAAAAAAAGAGAAGAGGAGACCTGTGACACTACACGGGGCCATGTTCCTCTAACTTGGACTCCTGCAGATGCCGTAATTACAATTATTTCATATAAAATGCTTTTTATTATTCGTTGGACCTATATAGGGAAGGGACAGGGAATTAATTAAAAAAAAAAAAAAGACTAAAAAGGAAAATAAATAAGAAAACGCTGCTTTATTAAGGCCTTTATGGCCTGGGCATTAAAAGGGTTACTACTGATTACAAGAATACAGAAAAACAGCAGCACACGTCATTCGTCAGTTTTCTTCTTTTATTAATCAAGGTATGTGGGAAAAAAAAACAGCAACCACAATATTTGTGTAAACAGGGGAAGAGGATACAAACAGGAGCACTGAGCCGGACGTCGGCTGTTTTGCTGGAACTGTGAAACGGCCATCGGCCAGCTCAGTGCTCCTCCTATTTGTAGAATAATGTGGGTTGTTTTGTTTTTGTTTTTTTTAATACATACCTGGATTAATAGAAGAAAACTTTCACTATTGTCGTGTGCTGCTGTTCTTCTGTATTCTTATAATCAATAGTAACCCTTTAATGTTCTTGGATCACCACTTCATCCATTCCTGGGTTTGACAAGCAGAGCACCCCCATTCTCATCTAGAAAATCCGGCAGAGCAATCGGGATTGCAGTGAGTGAAACCCACAGCAACCGGGTGGTGCCGCATGTGTTGTGCTATTTTCTTGTCAGACATAGTTACTATTGATTACCTATTCTTAAAATGTTTATCTCAACTAATGAATTTGGTTAAATTGCAAAGTGCTTGGAGAAGAAAAAAAAAAAAAACCCCAAAGAAATAAAAACGGACACGTGCTGGCGTTGCGTGGCCTCGAGAGGCACCATGTCTCACATCTGGTGGCACTGCCCGGGCCTGTCGGTCTTTTGGAGCAAAGTACTGGTAGCCATAAAAGAGGTCACAGGGATCGTAGTGCCCAGTCGCCCGGAGGCAGCTTTACTGTATATCTTTAACGTATCGGAAAAGGTTTTTAAAAAATGTATCTTGGGTCACCTTCTTCAGGCCGCCAAGACAGTGGTCCCACGGCGCTGGAAAGACTCTACCCCCCCCTGACGTTGGATGAGTGGGTAACAGAGGTAAATGTGATCCACCGCATGGAAATGGTGATGGCCCAATCACGAGGGCAAACAGTGGAGACAGCCACTAAGTGGTTCCAATGGGAGTCTTTCCTGTCCAGTGAGAAAGTTCTTGAACTAATTTAATCTCCGGATTGGGGGCACCCTGGCTTTTTCTCTTTTAGACAGTACACACCATCCTCTCGACAAATCTTAGCTCAATGGACAATGCATCAGCCCCGGTCGCCTCACCCTGCTTTCTATCTCTCCTCTCCTTACTCTGAAATACCTCTCCTTCTTTGGATTCTGTGACTATCACTCAACTTAATCTCTTCTTCTTGTTCTATCATCATCTAAGGTTTTAAATGTTTATCCATGTACTATTTCTACTATCCACAGAATATCACGAAGCCTGCGAAGGCTTGGTGTAGCATTGACTTTGGATTTCTGATTTGTATCATTTGGTACAGCATGGATGTATGTTCTAATATTGTAATTCCTTTGAAAATCAATAAAATCTTAAATTGGGAAAAAAAAAAAAAAAAAAAAAAAGAAATAAAAACTCCTCTGTTCTCATGAAAGAAGGGACTTTAATTTTTTTTACTGCTCTTGCCTAGGTTACCGGCCACCTCCGCAGTCTGTCGGCAATGGCCGGTCTACTAGGCAAGGATGACAGGAATACAAACTCTGCAGCTGATTGTCTTCAAATCAGCTTCTCTCCATCCATAACGATCGTAATAATCTTATTTCTCGATGCGGTGTAGAATGAGTAACAGTAATTAGGAATACCTTAATTTCATATCGAGCCTTCACTTACCCCGCATTCCCAATTAATAGCAGCTTTATATGTTGCCTTGAAAACATCCTAGAACAAGGCTGGAACCGGGTTGTTTGGTGACACCTGGCAGAATAAAAAGAAAAGGAATTCTGATATTAACTGTGATATATTGTGAATTCATATGATTTATAATAATTCTTTATACTACACTTGTGTTTACAGCTCCTATGCTCAGATATGCATTTCTGGGCTAAGAGACTACAATCAATCCCTGTACAGTGTGAACTTAGTCCTAAATCAGAGTCCAGCTGTATGACTACCTTCTGAATCAATGTTATATCCAAGTGATCCCAAAACAGAGCCGACCTGGGCACAAAAAAACCCCCTCAAAAAAAAAAAAAAAAAGTCACAAACTCACATACTATGACCCTTCCGATTAATGAATTTTGCTTTACTTGGTGATGACCCTCATCACCACGCTATTAAAGGATTATTCGGAGAGTCTTGTGTGAATGGTGCGGCACTACGCATGATCGACCACTGCTCCATTTACATGGTGCTCTTCAGAACTCCAGTTCTTGAGATCATGTGGGAAGGGGGGGGATGTGAAGTCCCGGCAGTATGGAATACCCCCTTTAAAAACAGGCTTTTCCAGATTTTTAAATCTGCCATCGAAATTAGAAAATAAGGAACCCACCAATACTGATCTTCCCGAAGTTCAATGTGCCTCCTCTTCAACAACAGGATAGGAAAATAATACAAATACAGAGAGAATTACACCCTGTATACAGGTCAGAAGTGGTACTGTGCAGTGTATATAGTGTGTTCCCCCATATCCTGTCCACAGCCATTAACTTGAGAATGGCAGCAGCTATAGGCATAGAAGTGGTGTCTAGGTATAGTAAAGTAGCCATGCGCTACGCAATTAAACCACCTATAGCGCCACCTGGTGGAAAACAATGGAGTTAGCATTTTTATCTCGAAAATGGAACGAAAGAGAAAAAAAAAAAAAAAGTGAATTACAAAGTTGCAGGGCATCATCAATTCAATAAGAATCGACACCTTGTATACAGAATTGCTATGAGATTAAACCCATAACCCCCCCCCCCCCCCCAAACATTGAATGCTGGCCACGCATATGGCGCTCATTTAACTTTGATGCTCAAAAGTGTCCCCCGTCAGCTGCAATGCACATCTGGACTCTGCACAGCATACTGTATCTTGCTGCACGTTGTGCAATATGGTAGGTGACACGTTTGCACAAGCATCTGTGATACGTTGTCGTAGGTCCCGCAATGTTGGTGGAGGGGGTCGCATACACCTGCTGTTTGATGTGACCTCACAGAAAGAAGTCCAATGGGGTCAGGTCACTCCACGCAGCCACCATACCCAATGACTTGTAGGAAGGTCTCCATGAGGTATCGCTTCACGTCTGCAGCCTTATGAGTTTTACACGTTCTAATCATAGTATTTCTGTATGCAAGGTGTCGATTCATACAACTTTGTAATTCACTTTTTTTTCTCTCTATCTCGTTACGTTTTCGAAATAAAATTGCTAACTCCGTTGTATTCCACCAGGTGGCGCTATAGGTGGCTTCATTGCGTAGTGCATGGCTACTTTACTATACCTAGACACCATTTCTATGCCTATAGCTGCCGCCGTTCTCAAGTTAATGGCGGTGGAGAGGATATGGGTGGACACACTGCATACTGTATATACAGAATAATACAGAGACTGAGAATTAAATCCCCAGATATTGTAAGATTTGGTTAGGGAAGAATAATTGTTCAATATGGATTTTTCTATTATCTACAATGTCACACACTTTTTTCCACTATTAAAAAAAAAAAAAAAAAGACAACACGTGACAATAATGCGTAGCAATAGGTCAACTGATGGGGCAGATACAATTATGTAGGATGAGTGATCTACCATTTCCTGATTTCAGATGACTGGGTTGTATCGTATGGCTTGTGTTTTCCCTTTTCTGGTCTTAAAATATAATTAATCAAAGCAGAAGAGTTAGGAAACATTTCCTTGAGGTGGTTGCCCGGTACTTTAGTACTGATGGCCTATCATTGTCTAGTACTGTCTGTTATGATGACTGCACAGATACAGGAACTCTGCCCTTGTCAGTACCTTGGGACCCCGGTTATCAGGCTCGGTCTGGCCTTGGCAGTACCTTAATTGAAGAAGCTGTGGAAAATAAAGCGCAATAGGGTCTTACCCTCGTATGTAGGGGTATAGGATGGGGGAGCAATACTACTTACCAAATGTGGTTGTGAGAGTCACAACCACTATAAATCGCATGTAGAAAAAGACCAAGGCAGCAGCAACCCAAAAGCGGCAGATAACAGAGAGAGGTAGAAACCGGGTTCTTCAAAGCCGTGCCAATGATCACCACAGCCAGATGATCAGATTAATGAAGCTTTATTATTGCATAGGTCTACGCGTTTCAGGAGCCCTGCTCCCTTCCTCAGGACCATCAGACCATTTGATGTTGGCTTATGTCTGATGGTCCTGAGGAAGGGAGCAGGGCTCCTGAAACGCGTAGACCTATGCAATAATAAAGCTTCATTAATCTGATCCTCTGGCTCATGGGTCCCCAATTCCAGTCCTCAAGGGCCGCCAACAGTGCATGTTTTCAGGATTTCCTTAGTATTGCACATGTGATACTTTAATCACCTGCACAGTTGATGATTCCAACACCCATGCAATGCTAAGGAAATTCTGAAAACATGCACTGTTGGTGGCCCTCGAGGACTGGAGTTGGGGAATCCTGCTCTGGCTGGTGATCATTGGCGCAGCTTTGAAGAACCCGGTTTCTACCTCTCTCTGTTATCTTGGCAGTACCTTGGGACCCCAGCTGTCAAGCTCAGCCTGGCCTAGTGGGGACTCTGAATCCCACCTACCAAGCTATACAGGATCTACGCTCAGTCTTAGCAGTGATCGGGGTAGAGGACCTTTTTGATCACTGCATGTTATTTACCTGGGGGTTGGGGGCCCTAGCAACTGCCAATCCAAGCCCACTTCTATCACGATGGACAGACCAAAAGGCACCAACAGCAGTGAGTGACGCCAGGAGGAAAACAGCCAATCAGGAGAGGGGGCGGAGTCTGTTCAGCGCAGAGGTGGGAGAAAAAAAAAACAACAACAAGAGGAATACAGTGCAGGGAGCAGGTTCCTAGCTGGCGATACCAATTGTGTACATTTTTTGTTGGTTATTTTTGTTTTAATGCAAACACCGTGTTTAGTGGCAAAACAGGTGTTTTTTTTTTAAATTGTATTTCAATTTTTTTTATAATTTAGTCCCACAGTGTGACATGAATATTTTTTAATATCCTCGCCGATTATATGCACTGCTGTACGGTTCACTGACACAGTCTGTAAGACCCTGCTTATAGCAAGAGCTTACAGATTACCATACCCTGGGGGTCATCAGATGACCCTAAAGGCCCCGTCACACTAAGCAACATCGCTAGCAACATCGCTGCTAACGAACAACTTTTGTGACGTTGCTAGCGATGTTGCTGTGTGTGACATCCAGCAACAACCTGGCCCCTGCTGTGAGGTCGTTGGTTGTTGCTGAATGTCCTGGGCCATTTTTTAGTTGTTGCTGTCCTGCTGTGAAGCACAGATCGCTGTGTGTGACAGCGACAGAGCAACAACTAATGTGCAGTGAGCAGGGAGCCAGCTTCTGCAGAGGCTGGTAACCAATGTAAACATCGGGTAACCAAGAAGCCCTGTCCTTGGTTACCCGATATTTACCTTTGATACCAGCCTCCCCCGCTCTCACTGCCTGTGCTGCCGGCTCCTGCTCTGTGCACATGTAGCTAGCTGCAGGACACATCGGGTTAATTAACCTGATGTGTGCTGTAAGTAGGAGAGCAGGGAGCCAGCGCTCAGTGTGCGCTGCTCCCTGCTCTGTGCACATTTAGCTGCAGCACACATCAGGTAATTAACCCGATGTGTGCTGTAGCTAGGAGAGCAAGGAGCTGGGGGCTGGTCACTGGTTGCTGGTGAGCTCACCAGCAACTCGTGTAGCCACGCTCCAGCGATCCCTGCCAGGTCAGGTTGCTGGTGGGATCGCTGGAGCGTCGCAGTGTGACAGCTCACCAGCAACCTCCTAGCAACTTACCAGCGATCCCTATCGTTGTTGGGATCGCTGGTAAGTTGCTTAGTGTGACGGTACCTTTAGGCACCGATCAGCACCTGTGATTACGAGGGGTTGCTGATAAGTCTTTGTGATCTTTTTTTGTTTCTATGGTAACAAATGTTACATCACATGAAAGCCTTGTGTGTCTAATGTATGTTTTCAACATTTTGTGTTTGTTGCTTATGGCAACAGTGTTCTACACACGCGGGAAAACAAAATGGCGGAGTCTAATGTGATATTCACAGCAACTAAGAGCAGAGGAGTGATAAAATTCTTGTTTCTGCAAGGAAAGTCCGAGAAGGATATTCATGGTGATCTGTCGGAGACATTGGGGGGGGGGGGGGGGGGGGAATCAATGCCCTTCATATTCCACAGTTAAAAACTGGGTTGCCAAATTTAAAATGGGTCACTTCAGCACCAATGATGAGGAACGTCCTGGACGTCCGAGAGTGGTTGTTGTTCCAGAGATCGTCGATGCTGGACACAACCTCATACTGGGGAATTGACGACTTTCAACTAAAGCAATAGCAGACATCCTGGGGATTTCCCATTAACGCGTTTGTGTCATTATCCATGAACATTTGGACATGAAGAAGCGATCTGCAAAGTAGGTCTCCATATTTCAATGAGAAATGAAGAGAACGATCCAGCTGAGTGACCAGGTGATTTATTCAGTGCAATACAGACATGGCATAGTCGTGGTTAACGCGTTTCTGGCTTAACGCCCTTAATTATAATGGTTATGATTAAGGGCGTTAAGCCAGAAACGCGTTAACCACGACTATGCCATGTCTGTATTGCACTGAATAAATCACCTGGTCACTCAGCTGGATCACTTTTCTTCATTTCTAGGTCCCCATATGTCTAACAACAGATCAGAGAAGCGTGCAAGTGAAAACTTCCCGGTCCATTTGTCAGCATTTCCGCACTGATAAGAACTTTCTGGATCGACTGGTCACTATGGATGAGACCTAGATTTATTTGTATGACCCTGAAAACAAGGAGCAGTCAAAAAAAAAAAAAAAAAAAAAAAAAAAAAAAAAAAAAAAAAAAAAAAAGGCTTCGTAAGGCCAGCCAGCTTCAAAACAGTGCTTGTGAGGTATAAACCAGTCAGATTACAAGCGGGCGCTCCTCACCTTGGAGGCAGACCACCTCTGAGGTGTCTGATAACTTTGACAACGAGCCCTAAACTATAGTATTAAAAATGTTCTTGAGAAATTAGAGTTATTTTAATGAGGGGTGCCTGCATGCGTGTGCCAACGTTTGCAAAGTGCCAACGTTGCTAAGTGCTGGGCAGTTATTTCAATGGCAATGGACTAACATCAATCTCCTCTCTCTTCACACAGGTACAACTACAATCCTGCTTGCTGTAAGCCCATATGTCCTGCATTATATCTTTGCTGAACCCTCTTTTCTGGTACAACTAAAAATCCTGCTTGCTGTAACTTTTGCTATGACACCTTTACATTAAGTTTGATACTCACTGATATTTGACTAGTTTCCTCTTTGAAAATGTTATCTGATGGTGGCAGGTGTGATTGTGAAGTTTGGAGTCAGGCTGTATGTAGACTGTCCTGTTCCCTTTGATTCACTAATTATTCCCTGGTGTGATTACCTTTTGTTAAATTTCCCTTAACGAGTTGAGCTCCCACAATCGCTCTTACCTCTAGCTTTCCCTATATATCTGGGGCTCTCTTAAGGGGTGCCTGCATGCGTGTGCCAACTTTTGCAAAGTGCCAACGTTGCTAAGTGCTGGGCAGTTATTTCAATGGCAGTTAGTCAGGGCAGGAGACAGGTAAACTAATCTTTGATACTCTGTTTCCACCATGACTATTATTTCAATCTCTATCATCCTATGTGCCTTTACTGTCCACTTTCACCGCCCTGTTCCCCCTCCATCACCACTCATCCACATCAGTCCCTCTCTCCTCTCCTATGTACAGCTCCCAGGCTCTTTTCACCTATCTGAATAACCTCAATCCTTCATGCTCCAGGGTATCACACAAAAAGCCATGCCACAAGTCCAAAAACAATCTGATCTTTTTCCTTCTACTCCTACTTCTATCAGGTGATATCTCTCCTAATCCCAGTCCACCCTATGCCAACTTTACCCCCTCCCCCACCTCCCATAGAAACTCTGATGACCTTATTAACATTAGTTGTACACCCTCACTTCCCTCTTTTAATTGTGCTCTCTGGAATCCACGGTCCGTATGTAACAAGCTTCCTTACATCCACAACCTCTTTCTCAATAACTCTCTTAACCTACTAGCCTTCACTGAAACCTGGATTCAGGATTCTGACACTGCTTCCCCTGCTGCAATTTCTCATGGTGAACAACCACTTTGAACATGTATCCATGTTCAAAAAAAGAAGTGACAATATAAATAGATTAAAAACAATGTTTTTATTGAAATATGAATTAAAATCGTACAGAAATATACAATAAAAAACAGCAAGAAAAAGTGCAAGTTGATAAATACAGTACTAAGGGTCATGGACTAGATATCATATTTAGTTATACCATGAAAACTCCATATATAACCATTACGAGGAGGTTTCTTTTATTATAAATTATTTGCCACCCATACTAAATGTATATAGCTAAATACTATCCGGAAGGGATTGTCTCAAAAAGATTTTTCTCACAGCTAATGCACTTAAAGTGCCTATGTGCTGGGGGGAGGAGATAAGGAAGCCACCAAAATACATAGAATAAATAAGCATATAAATAATTAGATGTTCGTATTAAAATTCAAACCATAATTTAAGTGGCCAACCTACAACATACAATACTCCCAACCATAAGTATATACAAACACAAAAAATGGCAGTTCCTAAGGCAAAAATGTTGAAGACAATATATTTACCCAGATATATAGGTGGTATAATAGATAGATAGTCCACGGCCCCTCACGTGGTACCGAACCGGGGAGCGAAGTGAAGCCAGCACACACAGGCAGGGCCTACGGACCCCCGACCAGGCTTGGAGCCGCCATTAGAGGTCAAATCCGTCAGTGACCGGAACCCCAGGGGTTTCCTAACAGCCAAGACCCGATTGAAGGCAACAGTCCGACCAGTAGAAGGAAATACAGCTACCGCCACAGCTAGAGTTCCAAGGGCCAGAGCCTGCGGGCAAAAGGGCTCCTCCGGCACATATATACGCTGGGGAGTGGGTTACCGGTGGGAAGCCATCAGAGCTGAACATACACAAAGGTGCAGGGAAAGGCAGCCACCGCTAACTGTCCGGGAGAAGCCACAGCAGCCGGCTGCGGGACCCGTCCATCTAGCCGTTTGGTTTACCAGAGACTTTGCGTGCATCTGTTGCTGAGTGAGTACACCAGTGCCATCCGGCACCGCGCTGCGCTGTCCCTGCGACCCTGCACCTCACCAACCCTGCCTCCTCGTCACCTCACCGGGCCCACCAACCCCTACCCACGGAGGGGGAAAACAACATCCCAGCTGCTCCCTGTCACCAGCAGCGGTGGTGCCCAACCTCACCACAACCCGTGGGTGGCGTCACGGACTAAATCCCCAAACCAAACCACCCCTTTCACTCACGGGCGAGGAGCGCCGCTCGAGTCCCCGGATCCGGCCCACCGCTCGAGCCACCAAGCAGCAGCAGCAGCGCCGAACCCGAGCGTCAGCGTTAAAATCGAGCAGCGCCCTGCCGCCCGCGACACATGTTCCCCTAATTTTATACAGAGGTGTATAATTTTATTTTTTTCTGAGGCCACGTGCACACGTTGAGTATTTGGTGAGGTTTTTTTTACCTCAGTATTTGGAAGTCAAAACCATGAGTGGGACATTCAGAGGAAATGTATAATAGAAACACGTCATCAGTTCTACATTTTTCTCTCACTCCTGAGGTAAATTCTGAGGTAAAAAAATTACCAAATACTCAACGTCTGCACATGGCTTTGGGCAGATGGAACATGCGAGCGGTCATTTTTCTATTGAATACAATATTAAGTAGCTAAAATGCTATTTTGAATTTCCATACTTAATTGTCTATTTTATGCCTTGTGGACTCATGATGTACAACACTTTGTGATGCAAAGCATTCATGTGACAGGAACCGGGCCTTACATAATGATAATGGAGCGGCAAATAGTAAAAGTTAAAATACTTTATGCCTTCTTGTAAATTAGGCTCACTGCTAAATATAGGGGTATTCCCATAAGGGATATGCCATGACCTTTATCATCAGTGTGGGGTAAACTAAGCACCACGCTGAAAGGAGAACAAAGCGTCAGCAGATCTCATTAGCATTTATCCTGCAATATGGTGCTGCACGAACCCCACTGTGCAGAAAACTGCAATAAAGCCCCTAGTGTATGGAGGATGTGCTATAGATCTCTGCACAGCAGTAACCAGGGGAAATCGGGGAAGGAGCAACAGCACTTCATTAGTCTTTCACTCTGCAGTAGTTGGTGCTTCTGATGGATCTATAAATGATACATGAATGTGTTGACATAACCATGTACACACAAGACAACGCGCTTCGGGCTTATTAAAAAGCCTTCTTTAGGTCAAATAGAAGTTCTGAGTGCCTTTGTGCCAAGATATGGTAAGAAAATCCCTTAAAGAGGTTCTCATATTGCATGGCTAAACCTTTCAAAATGCTTACAAAGGAAAACGAGCAACTAAGCAATTTATTTACAGTTGTGCTCAAATGTTTAAATACCCCAGCAGATTTTTTTTTTTTTTTTTTGCTTTCTTGGTCTTTTTTTTCAGAGAATATAAATGATAACTGTTTTATTTTCCACTCGTGGTTGGGTGAAGCAATTTATTGTCAAACTCCTGTGTTTTCTCTTTTGAAATCATAATGACCACCAAAAACATCCAATTGACCCTGATCAAAAGTTTACATACCCTAGTGATTTTGGCCTGATAACATGCACAGAAGTTGACACAAATGGGTTTGAATGGCGAATAAAGGTAACCTCCTCACCTGTTTGCTTGTAATCATTGTGTGTGCATAAAAGCTGAGTGAGTTTCTGGGATCCAGACAGACGCTTGCATCTTTCATCCAGCCACTGACGTTTCTGGATTGTGAGTCGCGGAGAAAGCAAAAGAATTGTCAATTGACCTACGGGAAAAGATAGTTGACCTGTATAAAACTAGAAAAGGATATAAAAATATATCCAAGGAACTGATAATGCCAGTCAGCAGTGTTCAAACTGTGATTACCAAATGGAAAATCAGGGACTCTGTGAAAACCAAACCATGATCAGGTAGACCAACAAAAATTTTGGCCACATTTGCGAGGAAAATTGTTCGGGATGAAAAGAAAAACCCACAAATAACATCAGCTGAAATACAGGATTCACTGAAAACTAGTGGTGTGGTTGTCTAAAGATGCACAATAAGGAGGCACTTGAAGAAAAATTGGCTGCATGGTTGAGTTGCCAGAATAAAGCCATTACTGCGCAAATGCTACAAAGTATCTTGCCTACAATATGCCATGCAGCACAGAGACAAGCCTCCAAACTTCTGGAACAAGGTAATTTGAGTGATGAGACCAAGATCAAACGTTTTGGCCACAACCATAAGCGTTAAATTTAGTGAAGTGTTATCAAGGCCTGTGATGAAAGAAACACCATTCCTACTGTAAAGCATGGAGGTGGGTCGCTGATGATGTGGGGATGTGTGAGCTACAAAGGCACAGGAAACTTGGTCAAAGTTGAAGTCAAGCTGAATACAGCCCATTATCAGTAAATACTGGAAGCAAACTTGCACTAATCAGCCCGGAAGCTGCGCATGGGATGTACTTGGACGTTCCAACATGACAACGATCCAACGCCAAGTCAACCTGTCATTGGCTACAGCGGAACAAAGTGAAGGTTCTGGAGTGGCCATCTCAGTCTCGTGCGCTCAATATCAATGATCCACTCTAGGGAGAAGTCAAGCATGCAGTTCCTATAAAAAAAGCCCAGGAATTTACCGAAACTGGAGTCTTTTTGCCAAGAAATATAGGCAGCTTTAGCATCTGAAAAACTAAAGAGCCTCATCCACAACTATCACAAAAGACTTCAAGCTGTCATTGATGTTAGAGGGGGCAATACACAGTATTAAGAACTGGGGTATGTGAACGTTTGATCAGGGCCATTTGGATGTTTTTGATTGTCGTTATGATTTAAAAAGAGAGAGCACAGTATTTTGACAAATGGCTTCACTCAACCACTAACCATGAGTGGGAAAAAGTTTGTGTTGGCTTTTTTTCAGAGAATATGAATGCTAAGAAAGCAAAAAATCTGCCGGGGTAATGTTTTAACTTTTGAGCACATCTGTCTTTATAATAATAATAATAATCTTTATTTCTATAGCGCCAACATATTCCGCAGCGCTTTACAATTCAGGAGGCTCATATACATATCATATACATAAACATTAACAAACAAGTAACAAATATAGAAGATACAATATTTAAAGGGAAAAAAGGCAACCCTGCTCGTGAGAGCTTACAATCTACAATGAGATGGGGGAGGGGCATGGTACAAGTGCTTATTTAGAATAACAATCCAGCCATCTCAAGGAAATGAGGGATAGATAATGGCTTCCTGGACCAATAGGCCAGAGCCTAGAGATGCATTTGGGTGCCATGAAGTTTGACGTGGGGTTATGGTCTGAGGTTGTAGAGGGATTAGGTGAAATTACTTTGGCTAGGGAGTGTGATAGGCCGCCCTAAAAAGATGCGTTTTTAGGGAGCGTCTGAAGCTGAGTAAGTTGTGATTTGTCCTAACTTCTTGGGGTAGAGCGTTCCAGAGGTTTGGTGCAGCTCGGAAGAAGTCTTGGATTCGGGAGTGGTAGGTTCGAATTAGTGTGGATGTTAGTCGAACGTCATTTGCAGAGCATAGAGAACGGGTGGGATGATAGACAGAGAGGAGGGTGGAGATGTAGGGGGGTGCCGCACTGTGGAGAGCTTTGTGGGTGAGAACAAGCAGTTTGAATTGGATCCTGTGAGATAAGGGCAGCCAGTGCAATGACTGGCACAGAGCAGAGGCATCCGAGTAGCGGTTAGCCAGATAGGTGACCCTGGCTGCTGCATTTAGGATGGACTGTAGAGGAGAGAGTCTAGTTAGGGGTAGACCAATTAATAGAAAGTTACAGTAGTCAAGGCGAGAGTGGATCAGGGCCATGGTGAGGGTTTTTGTCGTTTCCATTGTGAGAAAGGGGCGGATTCTAGAGATGTTCTTGAGGTGCAAGCGGCAGGAGCGGGCAAGAGATTGTATGTGGGAGGAGAAGGAGAGATCAGTGTCAAGTATAACCACCAGGCAGCGGGCCTGCGGCCTAGGACTTATCGTTGTGCCACACACAGAGAGGGAGATGTCAGGTTTAGGAAGCTTGGGAGATGGAGGGAAAAGCAGAATTTCCGTTTTGGAAAGGTTACGTTTCAGATAGAGAGCAAACATGACGTTGCAAACTGCAGTCAGGCAGTCACTTGTGTTCTTTAGTACAGCGGGGGTGAGCTCAGGGGATGAGGTGTATAGCTGTGTGTCATCAGCATAAAGATGGTACTGAAAGCCAAATCTGCTGATGGTCATTCCAATTGGGGCAGTGTAGAGGGAGAAAAGAGGAGGGCCAAGGACTGAACCTTGAGGGACCCCAACAGTGAGAGGAAGAGGAGAAGATGTGGAGCCAGCAAATGATACGCTGAATGAGCGGCCAGAAAGATAGGAAGAGAATCAGGAAATAACAGTGTCCTTTAGGTTGATACAATGGAGCATAGAGAGAAGGAGATGGTGGTCAACAGTGTCGAAGGCGGCAGAAAGGTCAAGAAGAATAAGCAGAGAGTGGTCACCGTTACGTTTTGCTGTCAATAGGTCATTGGTCACTTTGACAAGGGCAGTTTCTGTTGAGTGTAAAGGGCGGACGCCAGACTGTAAAGGATCTAGAAGAGAGAGTGGAAAAGTAGCGGGTGAGGCGAGAGTAGACCAGGCGCTCCAAGAGTTTAGAGATAAAGGAAAGATTGGAGACTGGTCTGTAGTTGCTTTTGCAGAACGGATCAAGGGAAGTTTTTTTTCAATAATGGAGTAATGATAGAGTGTTTGAGAGAGGAAGGGAAGATACCAGAAGAGAGAGAGTGAAGATTTTAGTTAGGTGAGTAGAAGAAGGACGGTGATCACAAGGATAGAGGAGGCGCTGGATGAAGACCACCAATGCCTATTGGCCCGGACTGCCCCGCAGGCAACAGGTTCCTTTTAAGGCGTAATTCACACAAGTTTTCTTGGTCAGCATTTGAATGCCAAAACTCAGAGTGTCTCTTAGGGTTCATTAACACTTGCATATAATTACAGCAACTGCAATGGGAGGGGGATGGGAAAAAAAAAAAAAAAAAAAAAAAAAAAAACACGTTATTGCATTCGGACCAATGTTATTGATTGAGGGAGTGCCGATCTGCAATTTTTTTCTCTGCTGTATTCAGCTTAAGGGGGAGATGTAAGAAAACCCCAAAAAAAAGACACAAAGCACGCTGCAAGTGGACGCATAAATCGGACGAAACTCACCTATTCAATTCTACGGGTGAGGAGAAAGAAAAAAAAAAAAAAAAAAAGAAAAAGAAAAAAGAATGAAATACAACGCATGTCCCCCGCAAACTTGCACGACATATGGAATATCAAAAGGGATTTAATTCGTCCCACTATTCTGGATGATAATATGACTGATCTTTTATACGCCTGTGTGAGTGAACCCTAAAAAACACAGAACAGTTTCAATCTAAGTTTTCCTTTAAACCCCACTCCTGGATTTGGCATACAAACAATGATGTAAAAGCATGGACGTGTGAATGAGGCCTAAAAAGATGAGGGGGACTGGAGCGAAGGGGGAAAAAAAATAAATGTTATATATATATATATATATATATATATATATTATACATACATACATACACACACACACATATACACACACTGTACATACACATATATACACATACATATACACACAAACAGTAATGCACACACTCTATACACTTTTTCAGTCTCACCTATTGCAAGTTTATGAATGCGTTACTAAATAAAAAAATTAAAAAAAAAAAAAATCAGATCCCACATAAGACTTTTATATGGCATTGATTTTTACAGATACAGTTTCCTAGATTAATAATGGTACTTTATCACATGTACATTTTTTTTCTGTTGCGAGAATACAGTCCATTTTGTTCTTCTAGCAACCATCTTGTCTTATAACTGAACGTCATAGGGCTCAGCTAGGAGAAGGTTTACATTTCTATACACACCCCTGTGACTCTTATTGGTGCATAGTTCAGAAGAATTATTTCTTTGTTTGGAATACTATATAAACTGGTCACATGATGTAATAAAGCAGAAACTTTCAGTACTCCCCAGTGTGTGTGTGCTGTATAGATTTCCCGAGCGCTTATTAAACAAATCTTATTAATTTGCAGTTGCATTGCCATAGAAAGTGTATTTCGCTCACAATGTAAAATGTATGAAAACATATCACATGCAGATGTCACACAGGCGCAAGATATGGACACACTGGTGACAATATGGATGAAAAATTGTTTGAATTTTCTAGATGAAACTAGGCCGATTTTTCATACACTCGTCTGATCCCGACCTAACCCTCAAAAGAAACAAAATAGGAAAAAAAAAATAAAAAAAAAAAAAAATCCAAAAAAAAAAAAATTCAAGTCACAGCTCTAAATACATAGATTTTATATCCCCACATCTGTAAATATCAGATTACTTATTTGGCACTTGAATGCCATAAAAATGCTAAAATAACAGTTTTTCGGTCACCTTGGCTCTCCGAAAACATGGATTAGAAAATAAAATACAATCAAGCCTCACTTAACCCCTGACACAGATCCATTCATGATCAGGGCCACCAATTTGAAATCTGCAGAAAATCACTTTATATTGGTGCGTATTTCAACTTTTGCATTCAGGCTTTGCGGTTTAGGTCTTTCCCCCCCCCAGTGGTATCTTCTGTGGATTTTACTCCTGCCGTAGGACAGCTGAACTGCCACATCGGCACATACCGTAATTAGACTGACCTGCACATTTATTTTACCATTAATCCCGAGCCATATTAGTGTCGCGGGCGGGGAGGAGGGTGTCGGCACACTACGCTCACCCCCTTCTGCTCGGGTCCGGCGGCTGCTGCTCAGTGGTGGCTCGAGCGGTGGGCCGGATCCCGGGGGTTTCTCGAGCGGCACTCCTCGCCCGTGAGTGAAAGGGGATTGTTGGGTGTGGGGATGATTATTGTCCGTGACGCCACCCACGGTTGTGGTGATTTCACCACCGCTGCTCTATACGGGGCTCCCGGGGATGGTGATGCGGAGCAGCCAGGTGTTGTGTTGCCCCTCCGTGGGTAGGGGTTGGTGATCCCGGGGCCCGGTGATGGTGAAGGAGGTGCAGGGCCTGGTGGGCGCAGGGACGCGGGGGCAGCGCTGTGCCTTGCGGCACTGTGGTACTCACTCAGCCTGAGACGTGACACAGTTTTTACGGTAAACCAACGGCTGGATAGACGGTCCCACGGACGGCTGCACTTGCTCTCCCGGTAGGTGACGGTGATGTCCCTTTTCCTTGCACCTTGATGAACTGGTTGGTTGCGATGGGTCCCCACCGGTAACCCGCTCCCCGGCTTCAAGCTGGACCGGGGGAGCTCTACTCTTTGCCCGCAGGCGCTAGCCCTAAGAAACGGGTGCCTTGGCGGTGGCGGTGTCTCTTCTATACTGGCTGGGCTGTTGCCTTCAATCGGGTCTTTGTTGTTGGGGGATCTACGTCCCCTTCACTGACGGATTCGGCAAATTTGGCGACTCCTAGCCTTGCCGGGGTCCGAGAGGCCCCTGCCCTGGTGCTGACTGTCCTTCGGAACACTGCTCCAGACCGCCGGGCACACAGCCAACGGGGTCGTTCCAGGAACTTCCAAACGGTCCCCCTCCAGACAGTCACCGCCGTTGCTGACCTGGCCCTACACAAAGCTGGACCCTTCAGGCTTTCCTTCTTTCTTGTCACCTCACTTGCTTTCCTCCTTTTCCACTTTTCTACTTTCACTCTCTTAACTCCTCTGCTTAGCTCCTCACTCCTGCTCCTCCCTGAGCTAACTTCGTTCTACCTGGTTTCTCCCGCCTCCAGAGCTGTGAGCTCCTCGGTGGGCGGAGCCAACCACCTGGCCCACCCCCTGGTGTGCATCATCAGCCTCTGGAGGAAGGCAACAAGGATTTCTGGTTAGCTGTGGTGTTCCTACCTGGGATGTAAGGTGTGGTGGTGTGTGACCTGTGTCCCCTGGCTTGCCCAGGGTGACACTAGCGGAATTGCAATAGTTCTCCAGGCCTTACTCTTGGAGGGGCGATTAGGAGGAGACCTCAATTTCCATTTGGCATGCGATTTGTTGGCTTTGAAATCTCAAAAGCAAAAAGTAAATGCATGAACGAGTAAGATCTTTTACTAGCGAATGTACACGTACATTGGTGGAGCAGGGGGAGGTTTATAAAAATTGCTATGTAATTATGTCCTGATCATGTGAAGAGGCCTGACAACACTAGACGGGCTGGAAACATGCAATGTGCACCACCAGAGGAATACTTAAGATCTGGATAATAGCCTGCACATTCCTCCACCTCGATCAAGCAGTACAAGCTTTCCTTTGTTGTGCGCTGTATTGTACGCAGGGAAACCTCATAATACAATATTAAAAAGAAAATAAAGTTATTTTTACATTGCAAAATAAAGGATGGCTCGTTGGTAAAGATGTTGGATCATTGCACAATCACGAAGAATACTACGTGAAAAAATGTGCACACTATAGGGATGAAAAATGGTTACTATTGTGAGAGAATACAATCCATTTTGTTCTCATGGAAACAATCTTGGCATAACTAAATGTTGTGAGCAAAATACACTCCTATGCCTAACTCTAAATTAATAAGATTTGTTTTACGAGCGCTTGGGAAATCAATACAGCACACACGCTTACTATAGTGCGCTCGGAAAACCAATACAGCACACACCCTTAGTATGGTGTACTCAAAGAATTCTCCTTTATTAGTACATGTAACCAACTTTATATAAGCTCACAGGCAAAGGCCTTGTCCATCTGAACTATACACCAATAAAAGAGTGACCAGAAATGTGAAACTTCACCGCCCATCAGTGTTTGCTGAACCCTATGACATTATTAGCTATAGGATAAGATGGAAGCTATAAGAACAAAATGGAATCTATTCTCTCACAATGTCATAGGGTAGCACTGATGAGTGGAGAAGTTTCACATTTCTATACACATCCCTGCAGCCCTTATTGGTGCATAGTCCTGAGGAGTTATTTCTTTGTTTGGGGTACTATATAAACTAGTCACATGATGTAATAAAGCAGAAACTTTCAGTACACCACAAAGCGTGTGCTGTAATGATTTCCTGAGCGCTCGTAAAACAAATCTTACTACTTTGGAGTAGAGGCATAGAGGAGTGTATTTCACGCACACTATCCGTTAACCGATTGCTATTTATCTTCTGTTTTATGACTGATCTGGTAAGTAAAAAAATATATCCTTTATAAATGCAAGAAAAACAGATGGCTAAAAAGCAATCTGTTGACGGATCCATTTTCCATATACTCAAGTGTTAAAAAAATGGATCCTGGAAAAATCAAATATTCTCAAAACGGACAAGAAAGCAATATTTGTATCAAGGATTGCGGCTGGATCCCTTCTAATAGATAATTACTGGACACATGAACTCAGCCTAAGGCCGGAGTCACACTTGCGATGCGGGTCTCTCGCATCACCTGGCACAGCCTGACGCTCTCCGGACATGAGCATCTCAGCTGCATAGAAATACATGCAGCCAACCTGCTCGAGAGTGTGAGGCTGTGTCGGGTGATGCGATGCATGACTTGCACAAGTGTGACTCTGACCTAAGAAAGTGCACACCTCCTAATGATCATCATCACTGTCCCTATTGGGGCACACAGGTCTATATCCAACTCAAACTATTTTTTTTTTTTTTTTTTTCTGAAGAGTTAACAAGTTTCAAAGGGGAAATCAGTTCAGAAAACATTCCTCACTTTAGGATTTTTTTTTTATTAACGTTCCTGAAGCCATTTTGATAAGTTTTTCAAACTTTTGGAAAGTTTTTTTTTTTTTTTTTTTTAAACTTAAGTACGGTTGAAGTCTTTTGATTGGACAGTGACTGAGTGTTTTCCCATCAGGATGCTTCAAGGAATTGACATGCTTTTTTATTTTCCTACCAGGTGTTGCAAAATTACAACAGAAACTACAGTGGAGTTTAAAAAAGCAAAAATAAACCTACCTAAAACTACCTTAACACACACACTTTCATTTTTTAGGCCTTAAATGGTCACTAATGTTGCAAAAATCTATATACAGTGCAAGCGAATATAAGGAACTTTGCAATATATCTTATCAGAGATTTTTGCCTCTTTCTTCACTTATGAACCACTTCCCCTCCTTCCTGAGCTCCTCAATCTCACTTAAAAACAACTAAAATCTGTTAAGGTCGAAACAAAATGGACTGCCAGCTTAGGCCGCTTTTACACATCCAGCTTTTCTTCACTTTGTCGGATCCGGCACGCTCCCATTAAGTGTATACAGTACAATGGCAGCGCAACAAGCTCCGGTCACGTGCTGTCATGTGACTGGTGCATGTAACCAGGAAGTTGCAGCGCGCCCATTGTACTGTATATGTCGCGGGCGGAGGGGACGCGCTCGCCACGCTCGCGTCTGGGGCTTCTGCTGCTGCTCGGTGGCTCGAGCGGTGGGCCGGACCCGGGGACTCGAGCAGTGCAAACGAGTTTGTTTAGGGAGATAGTTTGTGACGCCACCCACGGGTCATGGTGATTATTAGCACCACCACTGCTGGTGACGGGGATCCCGAGAAGGATGGTAGGGAGCAGCTAGGATGTTGTCCCCTCCATGGGTAGGGGTTGGTGATCCCGGGGCTCGGTGGTGATACGGGGAGGCTGGATGGCCGGGGGTGCAGGGTTGCAGGGACAGCGCGGCGCGGTGCCGGATGGCACTGGTGTACTCACTCAGACAGTCAATGACAGAGTCTCTGGTAAACCAAACGGCTGGATGGACGGGTCCCGCAGCCGGCTGCAGTGTTGTGCTCTCCCCGGACGGCTGATGGTGGCTGTCTTTCCCTGCACCTGTTAGAATGTTCTGACTCCTGTGGTTGCCCACCGGTAGTCCGCTCCCCGGCGTATGGGTGCCGTAGGAGCCCGTTTTGCCCGCAGGCGCTGGCCCTTGGATCTCTAGCCTGTGGCGGTGGCTGTATATCCTCTCAGTGTGGACTGTTGCCTTCAATCGGGACTTGGTAGTTGGGAAACCCCCGGGGTTCCTGTCACATTCGGATTTGACTATTGTCGGCGGCTCCAAGCCTGGTCGGGGTCAGATGGCCCTGCCTGTGTGCTTAGCTTCACTCCGCTCCCTGGTTCGGTGTTCGGTACCAGACCCCGGTCTTACGGCTCTGCAGAGATTCACTAACTCCTGCAGACGGCCACCACCGTCTGCCAACCTTGCTGTCAGTGTCTGGGCTCCGACCCAGACACTTGCAGTTTCTGTCCTCTCACTTTCACCTCTCAACTAAAACTGACTGCTTTTCCTGCCTCCAGACCTGTGAACTCCTCGGTGGGTGGGGCCAACCGCCTGGCTCCGCCCCACCTGGTATGGACATCAGACCCTGGAGGGAGGCAACAAGGGTTTTTGTTTGACTGTTGTGACTGTCTAGGGAAGGGTGTGTGTGTGTTGTCTGTGACTACCTGGCTAGTCCAGGGCGTCACAAATACACTGTACGGGAGCGCGCCTGATCCGACAAAGGGAAGAAAAGCCGGATGTGTAAAAGCGGCCTTACTAAGTTGTCAACTTAAATAATATGGTTACTTTTCAACATCCACACTGCCATAATCAAGATGATAAATGCTACAATGCATATGGTTAACCTATGGGGGGGAATAAAAAAAAAAAAAAAAAAAAAAAAAAAAAAAAAAAAAAATCGCCCAACAGAACCCAAAAACCAAAGAAACTGCGATCAGACTTCCTATGTGAATAAGATATTTATTAATGCAAAGTGCAAGGTACAATGATAGACATACATAAAAGGGACAAAGGGAAGAAAAGCCGGATGTGTAAAAGCGGCCTTACTAAGTTGTCAACTTAAAGTCTATGTTACAGTCTATGGAAAGGGAATGAAGAGCAGTTGCATCTCGTTTTCCCTCATTCCAAAGCTGGATTCACGGTTACATTGTTCAGTACTGCAGTAATATTTTCAATACTGTTCCTCCTTCTGATCATGTGCTACAGGGGAGCAGGAAATCCCTCCTCTCTGTGTACAGTCTACTAGTACCAGAAACCACCACAGCCAGTCTGCACCCACTAGCTCAGAGGTAACTGACGAATAGAGAGATAGCTTGCAGAGGGGAAAAGCTAGTGAAAAAATGAAAAATACAAGTCTAAGAATCGCCAGAAACAGGGTTATCCCTCATGTACACACAGGCGACATCTTAAAAAAAAAAAAACACAAAAAAAAAAAAAAAAACACACACACACACACACACACACACACACACACACACACACACACACACACACACACACACACACTTGACCTTTTTTTTTTTATTTGCTCTTTTATTTTATTTGAATTGAGGCCCTAAATTAATCAGGGGTTTTCTGGTAATTGACAACATATATATATATATATAAAACCTTTTTTTTTTTTTTTTGCTTAGTTATTCACAGATCTTATAATTCAAAGGTTACATTTAGAATCAAAAACAGATGGGGGCAGGTATTGGACTTTCACCAATCACGCCACTCAGCTTATTCCTGGTTCCATGATTAAAAATACCATAAAGAGAACATCCTTCAACACTGAACAAGCACAAGTGGAAAAAAAACCTAATACACTACAATGTATGTATTGTGTTGTTAATTTCCTATTGACTCTCAGCAAACATCTGGCGATAGACTTTTAAAAAAGAAATGAGCCAAAAATACCACAACCTTGGTGTATTGTGGCACCCTAAGGGCTTGTACACACAGATGGGAAAGCCCACATATTCAGGTTCAGCGGGTCCATCCAGATTTAAAAAAATAAAAAAAACCTGTCTTGGGAATATGGTTATTGCCCCCCCAGCCTAAAAATAGCAGCCTGCATCTACCCAGAATTGTCGCATCAATTAGATGAGACAATCCCAGCACATTCCAATTGCCCTCTTGCTGTGGAAATCGTGGTAAAATAAGGGGTTAATGACAGCTAACAGCTGCCACTAAGCCCCAGATTAGTAATGGGTACGGGTCTATGAGACTCCCCAATTAGTAATCCTGCAAGTGAAAAGAAAAACACAAACACGAATAAATCCTCTATTTGAAATAAAAAACAACCGCAAACACCCAGTTCCGACACAATCCACATGAGGTCTCACGACGATCCCGGCTTCGCTACATACTAAAGTCACAGCGTGAGGGCACGGAACATGACCGTACACTGCAGTTTCAGGCAGAGACTGCCTGAGCCGCAACTGTGAGCAGTGATGCCACTCCGTTTATCTGCGATCACAGCTGGAGGTTCCCACAGTACCCCACGTTTGACCACAGGTAAACTGACCTCAGGTGACCTCATTGAGCTCAGTAACCTCGCCTCAGATGAACCGAGTTCACAGACCTGCATGTCCTGGCAGAACAACATTTTTTTTGCCAAGAGATGCAGATTTGGTGCTGAAATTTATACACCATATTCGGGCACCAAATCTGTATCTTCTGGGGGAAAATAAAAGGATTTAGAAAAAAAAAAAAAAAAAAAAAAAAAAAAAAAAAAAATCACATCACAATTTTCTGCCATAAGATGAAGATTTAGTGCAGGAATGTGGTGTATAAATTTCAGCACCAAAATCTGCATCTCTGGGGGGGGGAAAGCAAACAAAAAAAAAAAAAAAAAAAAAAAACCACGATTTTTCTGCTAAGCAATGCAGTTCTGTAAACTCAGTTCACCTGAGGTGAGGTAGCGTGACATCAGTTTACCTGCAGTCACAGGTGAGGCACCATGGGAACCTCCAGCTGTGACCGCACAAACTCAGTGAGGTCACCGCTCACAGCTGCGGCTAAGTTAGTCTCTGCCTGCAGCCACAGTAGGCAGTTACGTTCTGTGCCCGCATGCTGCGACTGTAGAACGTAGCAGAGCCAGGATCATCGTGGGACCTCGTGTGGATTACATTGGACCTGGGTGTTTTTGGGGTGAAAGAGGGTGTTTTTTTGTAGATTATTTCAAACAAAGGATTTTTCAGTGATTGTATTCATTTCTGTTTTCTTACAGATTAGTAATGGGGACGGGGAGGGGGGCGTAGCAGATGCTTTCCATTACTAGTCTAGGGCTTGGTGGTAGCTGTGAGCTGTCATTAACCCCTTATATTACCCTGATTGCCACCGCACCAGGGCAAATCGAGAAGAGCTGGGTAAAGTGTCAGGATTGTCGCATCTAATAGATGTGACAATTCTGGGCGGCTGCTATTTATAGGCTGGGGAGACAGATAACCATGGGTCTCCCCAGCCTGTGAATACCAGTCCCTAGTTGTCAGCTTTATCATGGCTCAAAATTGAGGGAGACCGCACGTCATTTTTGTTTTTGAATTAAAAAAAAAAACAAAAAACAAAAAAAAACCAGCACGGGTCCCTCTTATTTTGAAACAAAGCCAAGATAAGCACACGACTGCAACTTTGTAATTCACTTTTTTTGGCTCTCTCAGTTTTCGAAATAAAAATGCTAACTCCGTTTTCCACCAGGTGGCGCTATAGGTTGTTTCATTGCGTAGCGCATGGCTACTTTACTATACCTAGGCACCACTTCTATGCCTATAGCTGCCACCATTCTCAAGTTAATGATGGTGGACAGGATATGGGTGGACACACTGTATATACTATGCCTTTCTGACTCGTGTGATCACATTGCCCTGTTTTTTTTCCTGTTTTTATAGCACCCCATGTGCTACTCTGTTTTGGCGTCCTAAATAAAAATGTATAACTTTTTTTTTATAAAATCATCTATTTAGACATTATTTAGTATTATGGATATACTAAAGTCAATTTTAGTGTCTAAACAAAGTAGCGTGCACAATTTTCTGCAGATTTTGTTATGAACATGCTTTGAACTTTACCTTTTTGCATTGCAAAGGGTTAAGTGTGCTGTAAAATCTGAATAACCCAAAAGAAATATAACAAGCATAACATAGTAAAAATATAAAATTTTATTCAAATTCATTAAAAAAATTGTACAAACAATAGGGAAGAGACCCCAAACACTACTTAAAAAGAGAAAAGAAAAACAAGCGGATATCTGGCATGTACGGTAATAAGTAGGTGAAAAAAAAAAAAAAAAAAAAATTTGTATAAATTGATCTCCAAGACTAAGCATTTTGGTGCGAAACGTGCGTCGAGTGAGGCAGGACCCTGCGTCTTCATTTACTTACTTAAGGTGATGTACTCTAATTGAATGGGGTCTAAATATATGGTGTGGCCTTTGTTGATTCTTGCACATGTTTTTTGAATATATATTGTATTTAGAGGATATACTTTTTGTTTGATATCCTCCTTCCTTATTATTAGGGGTGCTAATGTATTAAGCACCTACATATTAAAATGTGGTCAATTAAGTATTTGTGCTGTACAATCCGCAGCATAAAATTGAATTGAAATTTGCAGCGCTGCTCAATTTTCACGCTGTAGTGTGTGAGAATACAGAAAGTCCAGCAGCTACTTGCAGTGTGTTATCAGTTTGGATAACGCCTTCATTTTCAGTATGTCTAGACATGGTGTTCCAGATGTTCTTGACGTTTGTTTTCTCTGTGGCAAAAATGAAATATGACAGCACACCTACTGAAATATAGACTCGATCAAAAGGCATGCTTCCATAGATTTCTAGTAGAAAAATATGCTGCGTTTCACAGTAGCTGCATTGTGCATGAGCTTAAAGCGCACCAATCACCAGGATTTTACTATACAATCAAAAGCCAGTGCTATACGGCTGATTCTATACATACCTTTATTTGTCATCTCAGATGTATAGATTTTGAAACACAAGCAAGTAAAGCTTGTAAAAAAAGCAGCTTTTTGAATGGCAGCAGCTGCCGATCAGCTCATAGTTGGAGTGGGTTTTCATAGTGCTTCCCACCCTCCTTTCTAATTCTACTATGCATAGAATCGTTTTACTAAGTGAATAGAAGGACCTGTGCTGATGTCATACCCATGTGACCAGAAGGGGTGGAGCTTCAGCCAACATAGCTGATACCAGGAAGCAACATTATTTTTCAGTTGGCCAAGGCCCTGCCCCTTCTGGTCACATGGGTATGACATCAACAAAGGTCCTTCTAGCCACTTAATAAAATGATTCTATAACAGAATTAGCATAAATAACAGATGGGGGAAACCACTATCAAAACCTACTCCAGCTATCAGCTGATCGGCAGCTGCTGCCACTCAAAAAGTTGCTTTTACAAACTTTACTTGCTTGTGTTTCAAAACCTATAAATCCTAGCTAATAACTAAAGGTTTGTATAGAATTAGCATGATAGCGCTAGTATAGCACTGGCTTTAGGGTATACAAAAAAAAAAAATTAAAAAAAAAAACAAAAACACAACAGACCTGATATGAAAAAAGCCAAGACCACTCAGTCTCTCCCCGACTATATCAGTACTCTGGCATTACTGGAATCTAAGCAAAACACTAAGAGGAAGGACTGAAATTAATACCAAGCATGACAAAAGAGAATTTTGTTTACTTACCGTAAATTCTTTTTCTTATAGTTCCGTATTGGGAGACCCAGACCATGGGTGTATAGCTTCTGCTTCCGGAGGACACACAAAGTACTACACTCAAAAGTGTAGCTCCTCCCTCTGAGCTTATACACCCCCTGGAGAACCAAATCTAGCCAGTTTAGTGCAAAAGCTGAAGGAGAATAGCCACCCACAAGTAAAAACAGAGCAAGAACCGGAACAACCGGAGACTCTGTCAACAACAATAGCCGGTGATAACACGCGGAACAAGAAAGTGCCAACAGGCAACAGGGAGGGTGCTGGGTCTCCCAATACGGAACTATAAGAAAAAGAATTTACGGTAAGTAAACAAAATTCTCTTTTTCTTTATCGTTCCTATGGGAGACCCAGACCATGGGACGTCTCAAAGCAGTCCATGGGTGGGAATAACAAAAAAACAAAGAAGTAGGCGGAGCCTAACTTCACAAATGGGCGACAGCCGCCTGAAGGATGCATCTGCCCAAGCTCGCATCTGCCGAAGCATGAGCATGCACTTGGTAGTGCTTTGAAAAGGTATGCAGGCTAGTCCAAGTGGCAGCCTGACAGACCTGCTGAGCCGTAGCCTGGTGCCTGAAAGCCCAAGAGGCACCGACAGCTCTGGTCGAGTGTGCCTTGATCCCCGGCGGGGGAGGCACCTGAGAACACTGGTAGGCATCCGAAATGGCCGACCTAATCCAACGGGCTAAGGTCGGCTTAGAAGCAGAGAGGCCCTTGCGCCGACCTGTGGTTAGCACAAAAAGAGAAGTGCACCGCCTAAGAACAGCGGTGCGAGACACATAGATCCGGAGAGCACGCACCAGATCCAGAGTATGCAGCGCTTTTTCAAAGCGATGAACAGGAGCCGGACAAAAAGGAAGGTAGGGTAATGTCCTGGTTAAGGTGGAAAGGAGAGACCACCTTAGGAAGAAAGTCCGGAGTCGGACGGAGAACCACCTTGTCTTGACGAAAAACCAAAAAAGGTGACTCCGAAGAGAGCGCAGCCAAATCAGAGACTCTCCTGAGGGAAGTTATGGCCACTAGAAAGACCACTTTCTGTGAAAGACGCAACAAAGAAACCTCCCTAAGAGGCTCAAAGGGGGGTTTCTGCAAAACCGTGAGAACCAAATTGAGGTCCCAGGGATCCAAGGGCCGCCGGTAAGGCGGAATGATGTGAGACGCGCCTTGCAAGAAGGTGCGGATCTGAGCCAGCCGGGCGATACGCCGCTGGAACAGTACTGACAGAGCCGAGACTTGTCCCTTGAGAGAGTTGAGGGACAGTCCCAGCTGCAGACCGGACTGTAGAAAAGACAGAAGGGTCGGCAAGGAAAAAGGCCAAGGAGGATGGCCGGAAGAGCGGCACCAGGACAGGAAAATCTTCCAAGTCCTGTGATAGATCTTGGCAGAGGAAGACTTACGGGCCCGAGTCATAGTGGAGATGACTTCAGGAGGAATACCAGAAGCCGTCAAGATCCAGGACTCAAGAGCCACGCCGTCAATCTGAGAGCCGCAGAATTCTGGCGGAAAAACGGACCTTGTGAGAGAAGGTCTGGACGGTCCGGAAGATGCCACGGCACCTCTACGGACAGATGGAGCAGGTCCGGGTACCAAGCTCGCCTGGGCCAGTCCGGAGCAATGAGAATGACTCGACGGCCCTCCAGTCTGATCTTGCGCAGAACTCTGGGCAAGAGCGCTAGAGGGGAAACACGTAGGACAGACGAAACTGGGACCAGTCTTGAACCAGAGCGTCCGCGGCGAATGCCTGAGGATCGTGGGAGCGAGCCACGTAAACCGGAACCTTGTTGTTGTGACGGGATGCCATTAGGTCCACGTCCGGAGTGCCCCACTTGCGGCAGATTGACTGAAACGCTGCCGGATGCAGGGACCACTCGCCACCGTCCACGGTTTGACGGCTGAGATAATCTGCCTCCCAGTTTTCCACGCCTGGAATGTGGACTGCGGATATGGTGGACTTTGAGTCCTCCGCCCATTGAAGGATGCGTTGTACCTCCAACATTGCCAGGCGGCTGCGTGTCCCGCCTTGGTGATTGATGTAGGCAACCACTGTCGCGTTGTCTGACTGGACTCTGATGTGCTTGCCCGCTAATAAGTGGTGAAAAGCTAGGAGAGCCAGAAGCACAGCTCTGGTTTCCAGCACATTGATCGAGAGGGCTGACTCGGATGGAGTCCAAGTGCCCTGCGCTCTATGGTGGAGATATACCGCTCCCCAGCCGGATAGACTGGCATCCGTGGTGAGAATCACCCAGGACGGGACCAGGAAGGAGCGCCCCTGAGACAGAGAGAGGGGCCGAAGCCACCACTGAAGAGATCTCCTGGTCTGTGGCGACAGAGCCACTAGCCTGTGCAAGGAGGAAGGCCGCTTGTCCCAACAGTGGAGAATGTCCAGCTGCAGAGAACGCAGATGGAACTGGGCAAAGGGAACAGCCTCCATTGACGCCACCATCTGACCCAGCACCTGCATCTGGTGCCTGATGGAATAATGGCTGGGCCTCAGCAGAGAGCGCACCGCCAGTTGGAGGGACTGTTTGATTAAGGGGCAACTTCACAAGAGCCGGCAGAGTCTCGAACTGCATCCCTAAGTACGTGAGCCTCTGGGTCGAAGTCAGAGTGGAATTGGGCAGATTGACCAGCCACCCGAATTGGGCTAGAGTGGCGAGAGTGAGCGAGACACTCCGCTGACAGTCTGCGCTGGATGAAGCCTTGACAAGAAGGTCGTCCAGGTAAGGAATCACTGCCAACCCCTGGAGGTGCAGAACCGCAACCACTGCTGCCATGACCTTGGTGAATACTCGAGGGGCCGTGGCTAACCCGAAGGGGAGAGCCACGAATTGGAAATGTTCCTCTCCGATTGCAAAACGCAGCCAACGCTGGTGAGAAACTGCAATTGGCACATGCAGATAGGCATCTCTGATGTCGATGGATGCCAGGAAATCCCCTTGGGTCATTGAGGCAATGACTGACCGCAGAGACTCCATGCGAAAATGCCGCACCTGAACATGCTTGTTGAGAAGCTTGAGGTCCAGGATGGGCCGGAAGGACCCGTCCTTTTTGGGGACTAGGAAGAGATTTGAGTAGTAACCTCTGAACCGTTCCCGGGCGGGAACCGGTACAATTACTCCGTTGGCCTGCAAGAATGCCACGGCCTGAGAGAAGGCGGCGGCCTTGGAGCAGGGGGGAGTTGAGAGAAAAAAATCTGTTTGGCGGGCTGGAACAGAATTCTATCCTGTAGCCGTGGGAGATGATATCCCGCACCCACTGATCGGAGACGTGTTGAAACCACGCGTCGCCAAAGTAAGAGAGCCTGCTCTCGACTGCTGCGACTAAGGACGTTGCTGGCGCGGACAGATAGTCAAGAGGAGGCTGCCTTAGTGGCAGCCGCTCCTGTGGTCTTCTGTGGACGCGCTTTTGTGCGCCAGTTGTATTTTTGGTCCTTAGCTGAGTTAGCGGACGAGGCCGAGGGCTTAGAGGACGACCAGTTAGAGGAACGAAAGGAACGAAACCTCGACTGATTCCTACCCTGGACAGGTTTCCTGGTTTTGGTTTGTGGCATGGAAGTACTCTTCCCGCCAGTAGCTTCCTTAATAATTTCATCCAGCTGTTCACCGAACAGCCGGGACCCAGCAAAGGGGAGTCCAGCAAGGTACTTCTTTGAAGAAGCATCTGCCTTCCACTCTCGAAGCCACAAGATCCTGCGGATAGCAAGGGAATTAGCCGAAGCCACCGCAGTGCGGTGAGAAGCCTCCAGCATGGCAGACATGGCATAGGATGAGAAAGCTGAAGCCTGAGCAGTTAAGGTAACCATCTCAGGCATAGATTCCTTAGTGAGGGAATGCATCTCCTCCAGAGAAGCAGAGATGGCTTTGAGAGCCCACACTGCTGCAAAAGTCGGGGAGAACGAGGCCCCTGCCGCCTCATATACAGATTTGGCCAGAAGGTCAACCTGGCGGTCAGTGGAATCCTTAAGTGAGGTGCCATCAGCCACTGATACAACGGTCCGGGCTGAGAGTCCAGACACCGGGGGGGGTCTACCTTTGGTGAATGAGCCCACTCCTTGACCACCTCAGGTGGAAAGGGAAAACGGTCATCAGAACCACGCTTTGGGAAGCGTTTGTCAGGGCAGGCCCTGGGCTTGGACACAGCGGCCTGAAAACTGGAGTGGTTAAAGAACACACTCTTTGTCCTCTTAGGCGAGGTAAACTGGTGCTTTTCTGCCAGAGAGGGTTGTTCCTCTGATACTGGCGGATTGAGATCCAGTACAGAATTAATGGACGCAATCAAATCACTAACATCTGAGTCACTTTCGGACAGACCAATGGGGCACATGGAGGTAGTCTCTGAGCCCCCAGTAAAGGCATCCTCCTCGTCCTGCGAGTCAGCCTCTGAAACCAAGCCGCGGGACGAGGAAGGAGAGGGAGCCCTGCGTCTCTTTTTAGAAGGACGGGGTCTGGGACCAGATGATGAATCCTCTGTGAGCTCCGGTCCTGAGAGACACCTAGCAGCAGAGGCATGCTCAGCAAAGTCCTGGACAGATGTCCCATGGAGTCAGCAAAAGACTGGGAGATAGACCTGGTTAAGGATTCTACCCAAGCCGGGGGTTCAGCCACAGGAGCCGGAGCAGCCTGAGAGACCCATGGGGGTGAGACTCCAGGCTGAGGCACCGCCAGGTTGGAGCAGGCATCACAATGTGGATAGGTGCTCGGTTCCGGCAGTAGGAGTTTACATGCAGTGCATACTGAAAACAGCTTTGGAGCCTTGCTCCTCGTGTGTGACATGCTGCTGGAGTGAGGGCGCTGCCAGAATGACCCCCAGAGAGTATATACAGAGGCCCACAACCAGAGGTTGTGGCTTACCAGACCGCTGGAGCGGTGTTGTGTGCCCTCCAGATCCCGAAGCCCAGACCCCCAAGCACCTCAGCAGGGATGCTGCAGACCAGTGCTGATCGCAGGGAAAACGCTGAGAAAATGGCCGCCGGAGCGAAGCGAGGGGGCGGGATCTGGAGGGCCAGAGAGACTTATAGGGGAGGAGACATGTACTCAATGAGGAGTGTCTCTCCCCTATGCAGAACGGCCGCTGGGCGGAGCCGCGCTGTCCCTCTGCATGAATGACATGCGAGGGCAGTGAAACCGAAACTAGGCCTCCGGCGAAGCCGGGGCCTAAATTTGAGCGGTGCGGCCGGCGCGCAGGCACCATCGGCGCGGTTCTCCGGCGACAGCCAGAGAACCCGCCGGAAATGTCACAAAGTACACTCAGCACACTCTCCCACAATAATAAAGTACAGGGACCCCCAATATATAAACGTCTCAGGTACTTAGCTTGCTGAGACGCAGGGTTCCAAGTCCCTGGGGATGAGTGCTCCGGTCCGGCAGGATCCTAAAGGGCTGCGGATGGAGACCGGTCTCCTGCCAAGCATGGAGAACCGTGCTGGCTCCCACTTCAAGCCAGAGCCCAGGAGGGATGGTGAAGGAGCGCGGCATGTAAGGCTCCAGCCTTGTAAATCAACCTTAACAGCACCGCCGACACAGTGGGGTGAGAAGGGACATGCCGGGGGTCCAGCTTGGACCCGCTTTTCTTCAAACTCTTTCCAAAAAAATCAGAAATCAGATGAGAATGCATGTGTGGATGTATGCCTCCTGACACAAAGCGATAAACTGGCTAGATCTGGTTCTCCAGGGGGTGTATAAGCTCAGAGGGAGGAGCTACACTTTTAAGTGTAGTACTTTGTGTGTCCTCCGGAGGCAGAAGCTATACACCCATGGTCTGGGTCTCCCATAGGAACGAAAAGAGAAACAAAAATACATTGCAGAAAATGGAGCTGGGTACACAGACATTCCCAGCAGAAAATGATCCAACTCTACCCAGAACTCCACCCAAGCAAAACCAGGAGACAAGCCTTAGTGCCACAGAAATGAATAACAAGGAAATGGAAACAACCAGCAAGAGGTACCAAGACCAAACTTATCTGTAAGGAGTTCAGGTGGAAACAGAAGACAGGGCATGCTCCAGAATGTCCACAGCACCACAACACTGATCACCGGCCCAGAACAAGAGAACACTACTCAGTTAAATAGGCCCAGTCTGAGCAGCCCGATTTCCAATCATCATCAGCTGTCTGACATCTGTTAAGCAGACCAACTCTACTACCAGCACTGGCCACAAGAGGGAGCCCCAAACCGGAACCCAGTCCAAATGTGTTCACAACAGCTCAGGTTCTCCTGTGAGCGTGAGCAGAGTGTCATGCGACTGATCTGATTGTGAGATCAGATCACAGCTCCAGAGGAGAGGAAGGGATTAATCTACCCATCTCCTTCATTATCAGCCTGGACATATAATCACACTGCACTCGGATGACATCCAAGTGCAGTCCAACATTTTTCTTGTACCCATAGACTTGTACGGGTGCGGGTGATCCCAGACTCACAGACAGACAATCGCAGCATGTTACAATTTTTTCTTCAGTCCGTTTAGGGCTGAGAATAAAAACACAAAAACCTGGCAGATCCGAGCTGCTGCATTGTCTTAAACCGAGCCGAGTGCAATGAGATATTTTCTTACTGCACTCGTGCAAGTCATGCGCAAGTGTGACTCTGCCGTAAGGATAAGTTCCAGTCATCATTGTTAGAACGGACCCAGCAACAATCCTTGGTGCAGACAATATTTTTGTCCGTTTTGGAAAAAAAAAAATAGTTTTTTTGCAGGATACGGTTTTGTTGTTTTTTTTTTTTAACATTGTAGTCTATGGTAAACCGATCCATTACCTGATTGCTATATGTCATCCATTTCATCCTGATCCAGTAAGTAAAAAAAAAACCAAAAAAACGGATCCTTTACAAATGAAAAAAACAAATGGCTAAATAGCAGTCAGTTTACGGATCCGTTTTGCATAGACTCCCAGGAAAAAAAAACAAACAAAAACTGATCCTGCTAAGATTTTTTTTTTTTTAAATCAGATAAGAAAGTTGTGTTTGGACAAGTTTTGCCAACAGATCCGTCCTAAGGCCGGAGTCACACTTGCGAGTGCCTTGCGTGTATCTTGCACGAGTCTCTCTTGGTATCACTCGTCAAGGCTGGACACTCTCCTCACAGGAGTGGGTCTGTTGCATTTATCTCTATGTAGCTGAGACGCTCCTGTCCAGAGAGTGCGAGTCCGTGCCAGGTGATTCAATGAGAGACTCGCGAGATACACGCAAGACACTCGCGACCTAAGACTATGTGCCCACGGGAGAAAGTAACCGCGGACTCTGCCATGGAAAACCCGCGGATTTTCTAGATTTTCCAGATAAATCCGCTGGTTTACGCAAGTACAGACACTCCCCATGTTATCCAATGGGATTTGGGGAGTGCTGTATCAATGCTGGGGTATTTGTGGCTGCGGAAAATGCTGTGGATTTCCCGCAGCCGCACGTAACTGCATGTCCATTATTCATGCGGAATTATCTGCGGAATTCCCGCCCCTCCACTATGGATTCCAGAGGAATTCCGCACAAAATCTGCACAGTTTCCATAGGTTTACCGCAGCAATGGATAGCTGCGGATTCCGGGGATTTGCTGTGTGAATCTATGGAAATACCTGCAGAAAAGTCCGTAGGTACGATCTCCCATTGGCACATGGCCTAACTGATGATTACTGGACATATGAACTCAGCCTTACTAGATGAGATTCCAACAAGTATCCTGTACACGTTGTGAAAAATTTCTGCATGGAAAAAAAAAAACAAAAAAACCAAACACACACACACACAATTAGTGGAATTCATTTGACTTTAAACACTCCATGCAGAGTTCAGACAAGAGGAGAAAAAAAAAATAAAATTATATTTTTTTTCATAAAAATATTTTTTGGTGCATAAACTCAAATTTCATGCGACAGAAGACAGTGATACATTGATAATTTATTTTTAAGTTTTCACAGGCAGTGCTGGGACCAAAAATACAGTTGCACGAACTTAGCCTGCAATGCAAAGGGCGAAATCTACAACCAAATCCACAAATACAGTAAGGCTGTGTCCACACAGTACGTTTTTGGATGCAGATTTGGCAGAAATGTGCATGCCTATTCTTACGCCAAAGTCAGTGACAATTCTGGAGTGCTGTGCACACGTTGCTTTTTTTTTTCCCCTTGCATATTTGGGGTAGATAATAATCTTTGGTGCATTTTTGCCAGCCTTTTATTTTAGCCCTTCCACCCATTGACTTCAGTAAGAAATATGCACCAAAAATGCAGGCGGCGTTTTTTGGTACCTTTTTCTACCAGAAGAATCTTCCCTGCGTATTATATGAGCAGATTGCTGCAGATATGCAGGGGAAGGGAAAATAAATAAATAATTGCAAAACACTCATACTTCGCTCTTTGATGTCTATTCCTGTGTTTAAGGCGGGGGGGGGGGGGAATTGCAATATATGTCCCATTAGATTAACACAGCTGGAATGCATCTAACAAAGAAAACCTATGGATATCAATGAGCACCGTACACACTAGCACAGCAGGACAAATTAGCATTAAGTGTTCCAATCAGCAGGTTATTCCTGCACGCATTTTGTCTATAGGGGTCTAAACTATAGCGCATATATATCTCAAATATGCCCCCACCACTTTAGAGAGATAGAGATAGCTTTTAAGTGGAGAAGGGGGTTTGTGTGTGAGAGATAGATAGATATAGAGATTAATAAATATATTATAGATTTATTTATCACACACACACACACTTCTCCACTTTAGATGTATCTCTCTCTAAAGTGGAGAGGGGCATATTATTTGTGATTTTATATATATCTAAATATATAATTTTTTTTAATTTAATTTTTTTGACATGTGTGTGTAATAAAAATATATATTTTACACACACACCAAAAAAAAAATAAAAAATATATATATCTAGATATATAAAATCACAAATAATATGCCCCTCTCCACTTTAGAGAGAGATACATCTAAAGTGGAGAAGTGTGTGTGTGTGTGTATAATAAATATTATATATATATATATAAAATATATATATTATACATACTTCACTTTAGATGTATCTCTCTCTAAAGTGGAGAGGGGCATATTATTTGTGATATAGAGATTATATATATATATATATATATATATATATCTTTTTTTTTATTTTTTTTTGGTGTGTGTGTGTAAAATATATTTTTATTACACACACATCTCAAAAAAATGAAATTATGTATTTAGAATTTAGATATATAAAATCACAAATAATATGCCCCTCTCTACTTTATATATACACACACATACACACAGTAATATAATATAAAATATAATATAATATTATATATATATATATATATATATATATATATATATATATATATATATATATATATATATATATAATATCTCACAAATATGCCCCTCTCCACTTTAGAGATGACTCTAAGGTCTGTATATACTCCTGGATCCTCACATGCTCTTTCACCTGATGTTACTCTGTATCCATTGATTATTATCAAACAAACAGAAATCATGTACAAGGACAAGAATGCAACATTGAAACACTTCCCCAGTGTAAGTACACCAGTTCTATACTGCCAGGAGCTGACATCCCAATACATACCTTGTGCCTGGATCCCAAGACTTTATAAATGAGGAAAGTTAGTGAGGAGAGAGGACTTAAACTTGCATTCACAGTTCCTGGATCTTGAGCATGTGAGGAGAGGAGGAGGAGGAGGAGGACTGGAGGTGGGGAGGTGTCTTTAAACTAAAGTGCATCAAACAAAACTTTTAACACATTTACTGCCAATGGCAAAATGACAGCTGCTGCAGAGGTTACAAAACCTGCTAGCCCAGGAATCTGGCTATGCTCAGGGTGAAAAATCCAGGTCTTAAAGGAAATCTGTCAGCAGGTTTTTGCTCCCTCATCTGAGAGCAGCATAATGTAGAGACAGAGACCCTGATTCCAGCGATGTATCACTTACTGAGATGTTTGCTGTCATTTTGATAAAATCAATGTTTTCTCTGCTGCAGAGCTCATGAATATGCTGGACTACCAAGTAGTCCAGTAATGATAATCTCCTGCTGATTAAACCTACACTAAGCAGCCCAGTAAATGACACATCTCTGCAGTTAGGGTCTCTGCTCCTATGTTATCCAGCTATCAGATGAGTCAAAAACCTGGTGACAGAATTACTTTAAGATCATGTGGATGAGGATTTTGTAGCCATGCTAATAGTTATCAGAATTTAGGATTAAGGCTGGGGCAACTTTGGCCAGAAGACAGGTCGTGTAATGTGACCCCATTCACTTGTATTGCGCTGCAATATAGAGGCGACATAAATCTTCGATCACTCGACCAGTGTCGCAACCAGAGGAATGCACGTCCTTGAATGTTGATATGTCCAGCTGTTGACATCCAGACTATAGATATCGCTTCCAGACCTCCAGAGCTGCCTGTGCTAGATCCATGGGGTGACACATAGCACATAAACATGGAAAAAAAAGCATTAGACAATGTGTACAAATTCTGTGCATTTTGATCCTTGCGTATTAAGTGTGAAGATGAGTATTTACCTTTGTGAAAAAGGAAAGAAAATATATAATATATACAGTATATATAAAAATAGGTTAGTGCTGACCCCATGAGATCATTGGATTTACCATAATTAACTTTCATCCCCCCACAATCACAAAAGATGCTCATCGTCCCCTGGTCCAGTACTAGCTCTCTGCTGCTGCTCCGGTCTTTGCTTACTGCAATGATGATTGCCATGGTATACGATGTGAGCTACTGAACTCAGTGACTGGCTGCAGCGGTGATCTCACAATTGCAATCACTGAGCTTAGCAGCTTTGCCATGGTAGATGATGTGAGCCACTGAACTCGGTGATTGGCTGCAGTGGTGATCGCACAACTGCAATCACTGAGCTTAGCAGCTTTGCCATGGTAGATGATGTGAGCCACTGAACTCGGTGATTGGCTGCAGTGGTGATCGCACAACTGCAATCACTGAGATTAGCAGCTTTGCCATGGTAGATGATGTGAGCCAGTGAACTCAGTGATTGGCTGCAGCGGTGACCTCAACTACAATCACTGAGCTCAGCAGCATTGCCATGATAGACGATGTGAGCCACTGAAGTCAGTGATTGGCTGCAGCGGTGATGTCACAACTGCATTCATTGATCTTAGCAGCTTTGCCATGGTAGACAATGTGAGCCAGTGAACTCAGTGATTGGCTGCAGCGGTAACCTCATAACTACAATCACTGAGCTCAGCAGCATTGCCATGATAGACGATGTGAGCCACTGAAGTCAGTGATTGGCTGCATCGGTGATGTCACAACTGCAATCACTGAACTCAGCACCTATGCTATGGTAGATGATGTGAGCCACTGAATTCGGTGATTGCGGTTGTGACATCACCGCTGCAGCCAATCACCGAAATCAGTGGCTCACATCGTCTACCATAGCATAGTTGCTGAGCTCATTGACTGCGGTTGTGAAATCACCGCTGCAGCCAATCAATGACCTCAGCACCTATGCTATGGTAAATGATATGAGCCACTGCATTCAGTGATTGGCTGCAGCGGTGATGTCACAACCGCAATCAATGAGCTCGGCACCTATGCTATAGTAGACGATGTGAGCTACTGAACTTAGAGATTGGCTGCAGCGGTGTCGTGCACTGAAAACATCATATTTATGTCTAGAGCTCCAAATCCACTGCAGAGACAATTAAAAATATACTGTCTGCTGCCACCACTAGAGGGTGCTTGGGAGTCAGCTGCATAGTGTTATTGGGGAGATGGATGGCTTTACTGTATTTTTCGACTATGCAGTTCTTGTGGCATATCTGCAAGCTGTGCAGAAAAAAACTGCAGGTGGTATCACTTGGAATTGCTGTGGTTTTGCATCATGCACAATTGAGTTATTAAAACCACAAAACAGCAGCAATTTGCCGCGATGTGCACCGATTCCGGCTCTAGCTGCGTACAGTGTTTGCTGCTCTCCATTATTGTGCAGTCGCCCGCTCTCATTGTGTTTTCATTGTGATTTTTATGTGCAGAGCTCAGTTTACAGGAAACGCCGTCCATGTCTGCAATGGAATTCGTATAATCAAAACTAGCCCTGAAAATCCTGAGGATACTTGGGCTTTAAAGACAAACAATACCTTCTGTTTGATAGAAAAGTCTCCTGCAAATATGGCACGGTAATAGTTAACAGGCCACATTTTTATTCTGTATCAGAATCACAAGCTGATCTGTTCCAGGGTAATTTTGGCACAATGTTGACGTGACTTCCTCCAAGTCGATGTAGTAACTCCATAGGTAAACATCAGGTCAGAAACATGTCTTCTGTACAGCACCAGGTAAGCTAAGAAGAAAGGAAACCTTTTCTTAAATGAACAAAATTTAAAGGGATTGTTCCACGGACGAGTTCATTTTAATCAATAGATCTTGGAGTAATAGGTTCCACAATGGGAGGTATTAAAAAAAAATGTTCCTGTGCTGAAATCTAATATATAAAGCTGTGTGTATGTAGGTGTGTGTGTGTATATGTATGTATGTATATGTATGTATGTGTATGTATGTATATGTATGTATGTATATGTATGTATATGTATGTATATGTGTATGTATGCATATGTGTGTATGTACAGTACAGACCAAACGTTTGGACACATTTTCTCATTCAAAGACTTTTGTTTATTTTCAGGACTCTGAAAAGTGTAGATTCACATTGAAGGCATCAAAACTATGAATTAACACATGTGGAATTAAATACTTAAAAAAGTGTGAAACAACTGAAAATATGTCTTATATTCTAGGTTCTTCAGTAGCCACCTTTTGCTTTGATTACTGCTTTGCACACTCTTGGCATTCTCTTGATGAGCGTCAAGAGGTAGTCACCGGAAATGGTTTTCCAACAGTCTTGAAGGAGTTCCCAGAGATGCTTAGCACTTGTTGGCCCTTTTGCCTTCACTCTGCGGTCCAGCTCACCACAAACCATGTCGATTGGGTTCAGGTCTGGTGACTGTTGAGGCCAGGTCATCTGGCGTAGCACCCCATCACTCTCCTTCTTAGTCAAATAGCCCTTACACAGCCCGGAGGTGTTTGGGGTCATTGTCCTGTTGAAAAATAAATGATGGTCCAACTAAACGCAAACCGGATGGAATAGCACACCGCCGCAAGATGCTGTGGTAGCCATGCTGGTTCTGTATGCCTTCAATTTTGAATAAATCCCCAACATTGTCACCAGCAAAGCCCCCCCACACCATCACACCTCCTCCTCCATGCTTCACAGTGGGAACCAAGCATGTAGCGTCCATCCGTTCACCTTTTCTACAAAGACACAGTGGTTGGATCCAAAGATCTCAGATTTGGACTCATCCAAAGCACAGATTTCCACTGGTCTAATGTCCATTCCTTGTGTTCTTTAGCCCAAACAAGTCTCTTCTGCTTGTTGCCTGTCCTTAGCAGTGGTTTCCTAGCAGCTATTTTACCATGAAGGCTGCTGCACAAAGTCTCCTCTTAACAGTTGTTCTAGAGATGAGGTGTGTCCAAACATTTGGTCTGTACTGTATGTATGTCTGCTAAAGGAATTCACACCGTCGCATTTACAATCACAACATTTTCCACAGACGCCTCATGTGACTCGGGGAACATCATAGACTATGTTTTGAGGGGAAGATTTAACACCGCGCTTTACAGTTATTCACCAAAAATCTTGCTTACATTAAAGTGAATGGAGCTGAGAGCTACAGGTCATTAATAGCAGCTGTGATTGGTTAATATAGGCAACGAAGGACATTATTAGTATAAGAAGCTTGTGAGTGAGGTAATAGGATTTCTGTGGAGAGAGAGATAGAGAGAGACAGAGAGAGACAAACAGAGGAAGACAGACACAGAGACAAAGACAGAGAGACAGACAGACAGAGAGAGATAGACAAAGAGAGACAGAGAGACACAAACAGACAGAGGGAGACAGACAGGGAGAGAGGGTGAGTGAGAGCGCGGGAGAGAGACAGTTACTATCGCAGGCAACGCTGGGTATAGCTAGTAATCTTATAAATGTGTCCCTGCTATTTACTGTCATGCATAGCTGCTCCAGTTCATGGCCAGAGAGCTAAAGCTAAGTCACTTATAAGTGAGTATACACACCAAATATATGTGGCTTGTAGCTGCTTGTTTGTCGGAGGAAACTCATTTCACTGCCTGTTTTATCACAGGAGTGTTACTGCTGCATCGCTAGTGCTGAGCTTATAATTCAAGTCATTGACATACAAGCTCAGCAGCCATGGGAGCTCCTCTGTCACTGACTTCATTTATGGTCAGCTCAGAGGGCTGGAGACAAGGTAGAACCTCTTGCTCCTGTGATAAAACAAGCAGGGAAATGTTACCTTAGTCCTCCTTCATACATCCATGTCTCCGGTACATTTGACTTCTGTTTTCACACGAACCGGAGACACAGACACACATAGACCCATTAAAATCAATGGGTCTGTGCACAAGTCTGTGTTTTAACATGGACTGTGCGTCCGTGTGCCCCAGACGGTGAAATGTCAGTTTTCTGCCGGCAGCACGGGTTTCACACGGAACGCACATTGATGTGATCCGTGTGACACATACCGGAGGAAACACATGGGCCATAAAAATTAAGACTTTTTATACTAATAATAAGACAGGTGCACATGCATGCATTCTGGAAGCTATATGGACGCAGACACAATGGCATCACCCAATGCATCTGTGTTAAAGGGAGTCTGTCACTAGGTTTTTGCCACCTAATCTGAGACCCACATAACGTAGGGGCAGAGATCGTGATTCCAGCGATGTCACTTACTGGGCTGGTTAGTGTAGATTTGATAAAATCCCTGGTTAATCAGTAGCAGATTATCATTATAGGACTATTTGGCTTGATCTCAGGTAGTCTAGCACAGGGTTCCCCAACTCCAGTCCTCAAGGCCCACCAACAGGGCATGTTTTCAGGATTTCCTTAGCATTGCACTGCTGTTGGAACCAGCACCTGGGCAGGTAATTACATTAACACCTGTGCAATACTAAGGAAATCCCAAAAACCTGCACTGTTGGTGGGCCTTGTGGACTGGAGTTGGGGACCTCTGGTCTAGCATATTCATGAGCGCTGTATAACTGCTAGATCTGCAGCAGAGAAAACATTGCTTTCATGAAAATGACAGAAAACAGCTCAGTAAGTGACACATCGCTGGAATCAGGGTCTCTAGATGGGGCAGCAAAAACATGGTGACAGATTCCCTTTGCTTATCTGAAATTTTCTTTTCTTAAGTCCAAGACAGAAATTCCCACCTAATACCATTTTTGCTGTATGTGTTTTATTGTGGAAGTGAGTAGTTTTTAAATTAAAGGGGTTGATCATTCCTTGGACAGAAGGTGAAGGATGCATGTGGTTAGTGGGTGCTGACTCCTTGTAGTGGTCACGTAATGTCCCCTGCTGGATATTGATGTCAAGACACTGGGAGGCAAAGTACCAAGTGCGAAAATAGGGCGCCATTTCAGTAGCGAAGCCCCATACATCCCGTGACCAGTCCTTGGACTGGGTGAGCTGACTTTTCTTTCCCAATTCCACACCCCCTTTCTTCTTATCATTGCAGTAGGTATTTTCCTTTTTTTTTCTTCCCACTTATTTTTGAAAGTAGTGGACAACTTGTTGGCTAAAAAAAAAACCAAAAAAACAAACATGAGCTTGACCTGTCCCCCCCCCCCAAAAAAAAAAAAAAATCAGATAAGTAAATTTGAGCCCATTAAGGTTGGATGACTTAAAGGGGACCAACCACCAGGATTTTCCTATATAAACTAAAGCCAGTGCTATACCGGCACTATCATACTGATTCTATACATACCTTTAGTTGTGAGATCGGATGTATAGTTTCTGAAATACAGGCAAGTAAAGTTTGCGAAATACACTGTAAGTTGATTGATAGCAGCTACGGAATATCTAATAGTTGGTCGGGTTTTGCTAGTTATTCCCGCCCCTGTCTGCTGCCTGTCCTTCCTTCCCCTGTCTCTGTTATTACAGGGGGAGGAAGGAAGGACAGGCAGACAGACAGGGGTGGGATAACTAGCAAAACCTGACCCACCTATTAGATATTCTGTAGCGGCTATCAATCAAATAACAGGGCATTTCACAAACTTTACTTGCCTGTATTTCAGAATCTATACATCAGATCTCACAACTACAGGTATGTATAGAATCAGCATGATAACACCAGTATAGCACTGGCTTTAGTTTATATAGGAAAATCCTGGTGGTTGGTCCTCTTTAATTTTAATTGGGGGTATTAGATGTTTATGGTTTGATAACATTATCTTCTGTACAACAGATAAGACCTTTATGTCTATGCTTTTGTCTATACCATCTAGGAAGTCTGATTTGTATGCAGTCACTACTGTTTTATCACCATTTTTTCTGTGCATAAACGTCTTCCAAACTAAAGGGTACTTTACATGCTACATCGCTAGCGATCCCGTTAGCGATGTGAAATTCTAGATCGCAAGTGCGATCTTTCGAAATCGCACATGCGTAAAATGACCTATGTGCGCTCTCGAAAGATCGCACTTGCGATCTAGAATTTCACATCGCTAACGAGATCGCTAGCGATGTCGCAGCGTGTAGAGTACCCTTAAATTTTTGGAATATGCTTTTTGTTCCCAAGGCAATACAGAGAGGAATGGTTGAAGATTTATTTCTGGCAGTACTTGTAAAAAAAAAGCTCGATACATCACTGTCTTGGGTGGAATGTGATATTTCTTTCCAAAGAATTCTAACATGCAGAAAAGCCTGTCTGACAGCTTTTAAGGGACATATATATCTTAATGACCTGGAATATTCGCGAGGCATGTACCCAACGTCAGTCCCACAATGTGAATGAAATGTAATATAAAGTCTCCATTACTGATTCATTGGTTGAGTAGATACAGGTAACTAATGATCCTTGAGATACCGGGCTGAGATCATTAATGTGCTGTGCAAGAATGATACATGTATTAGGAGAAAAGAAACAATTGCCCCAAGAAAAAACAGATACCCCGTGGTTTACTACAATGTTTTTTATGCATCTCCGATCTGTGCATCTTCCATCATATGGCAGCCTGAGCGTTCGTGTTGCTCCTATCACGGATCATAACTGGGAACTACAGTTACCAGAAGTCTCCATTGACTTGCACATAATTTCATTGGTGTTATATGCCTCCTTCACACATCCGTGCAAAACACTAACGTTTTGCACGGTCTGTGGTCAAGGTACGTATGTGTGCGCGTGTGTTTTAGGTGTGCTGTCCCTGTGCTATCTGTGTGACATCCAGATAGCACGCGGAGAGCATGAGCTGGTTTATTTACCCGCCTCCGGCGCTGCTGTTACTTCCGGGTCTGTGGTGAGTGCAGTGAATATGCATGAGACATAATGAGTGGGCCCGGAAGCAACAGCAGAAGCAGAGACAGCAACGCCGGAGACAGGAAAGTGTAAAAATTCTTTATTTTTGTTACCTGTGTGTTCTCCGGTACGTGTCACATCAGTGTGCGGTCCATGTGACATCTGTGCTGCCGGCAGAAACCGGACATGTCGCCGTGTGGAGCACATAGACACATGGTCCATGTCAAAATACTGACGTGTGCAGACCCATTGATTTTAATGGGCCTACGTGTGTCTGTGTCTCTGGTATGTGTAAAAAAGGATGTCATGGAGATACGAATGTGTGAAGGAGGAATTAAATGGATATTTTGCTGCCCTGTACTGTTAAATTATCTAATTAGTGGTTTAGGATGATCAATGCATAGAAAAACAGAAAAACCGCGAGTCAAAAACCATTGGAGGATGTATCTAGTAAAAGTCTGGGCTCTCGTTATTTAGGAGGGGGGCGAGAGTGCTCATCAACAATAGATTATTGCAAAGACATGCAGATAGGGAATTTAGATTGTGAGCCCCAATGGGGACAGTGTTCCTGATGTATGTAAAGCGCTGTGGAATATGTTAGCGCTATATAAAAAAATAAATAAAAAGATAAAAAAAAATAAAAAATAATTATATATAGAAAGTGTACTCATTTTAGTTAGGTCGCACCCAACCACCAATGAGATGCTGGGAATATCCCTTTAAGACGCTGAAGACAACACAAACGTCATAATCAGTTGCAAAAATCTTATAAAATTTATTGAATATACAGAATAACTAGAATATAAGCAATTATTCTGAGAAAGCAACCTTTATACATTAACACAAAAGTAATTAAGAAACCCTCCCCCCCCCAAAAAAAAGGTATTTATAAGGGGCTTACTTCACGGTCAGTATATGGGCTGCAAAGCCTGGACTGAAAAGATATGAAGAAAATAGAGGAATCCAGCAGTTTGGATAATACACTTCATATATGAGGCTGTAAGTTTGGGTCAGGAGACCCGCGGTCGATCTGATCATTGCAGTCCATATACGAACCGTGTAATACGTCCGTCTGAACCAGTGTAAATGCGCGTACTGTAATACCAGCTCTGCTTCACATCAGTGCAATAATCCCCAAAGCTTGTATCACAGTATAGTTCAGATATACAATATGAACAAAGAATAAAAATAATATTTGTATGGGTGCGACTAATGTGAATTTGATTTACAATGGTGATCGGGAAGTAAGTAGCAAGGTTATCAAACAATGACACATTGCATTAATAAACAAAATCTTTAACTTTTTCTCCCCCGCTGATGATAATCTTTGATTATATGTTGCATTGCAAGATAGACCCCAAAAAAGTGATCAAACAGCGGATCCCCTCAGAAAAAAGAAAGACCACAAAAATCACCTTAAAGATTCTTTGTATTCATTTCCATTGTCAGCCTCATTGCTGTTCATATGTAGCATTTCTGAGGGCATTTTTTTTTTGCCACTTCAGTGATTTATTATAAGGGAATCTGTCACCCCCTTTTGACCATTTTAAGCTATTGCTATGGGCATACAGGTAATAGGATGGTAAATGTAGTCTTACCTGTATGCCTCATTCCACAAATATTACTTTAGATCGCTATATGCAAATTAGCCTACCAGGCTACTGGGCGTTGTGCTTTGGCTACTGGGCGTTGTGCTTTGGCTACTGGGCATTGTGCTTCCCTATAAGAAATCCCCACCTCCGTGCTGCATTATCCTTCTTGTCACCTCCTCTCAGCGTCACAGTCACAGCCTGAAAATCCCACCTGTGTTCATTCACCCACCCATTCATTATCGGTGCACTGTTCTAAGTTGTCCTCCCGACTTCCAGCCTGCGGGTGGGCGGGTTCTAGACATACACACTCACACATACCTGGGTGATATTTGCAGGCAAGAATTCGGGAGGACAACTTAGAACAGTGCACCGATAATGGAAGTGAAGCTGACTCACCAGCGCATGCGCAGTAGATTCAATGGGGGGGTGTGAATGAACGCAGGCTGAAGAACACTCTACTGCGCATGTGCGGGATTTGCATTCTATGACTGTGATGAGGTGACAGGAAGGATAATGCAGCACGGAGGTGGGGACTTCTTACAGGGAAGCAACTGCCCAGTAGCCAAACCACAACGCCCAGTAGCCTGGTAGGCTAATTTGCATAGAGCGATCTAAAGTAATATTTGAGGAACAAGGCGTCGACTAAGAGGCACAAGTAAGGCTATGTGCCCACGCTGCGGAAAATGCGCGGATTTTGACGCGGATTTCTCGCGGAAAAGCCGTGGATTTCCCGAAAATCTGCAGCTCAGGCACTTCCCAGCCATTTCTATGGCATATTGGAAATGCTGTGCCCACGCTGCGGATTTTTCCGCAGCGGATTTCGTGCGGATTTTGATCCGGAAAAATCTGCAACATGTCAATTATTGTTGCGGATTTTCATCCGGATTTTGGCTTTAAAATTGGGGAAAAAAAAAATCCGCACTAAAATCCGCGGCAATTCCGCACCTTTGAAAAGGTGCGGATTTTGTGGGAAAGCTGCGGATTTTGATGCAGAAAAATCCGCAGCTACATTCTCCCGTGGACACATAGCCTAAGACTACTTTCACCATCCTATTACTTGTATGCCCATAGTAATAGCTTAAAACGGTGAAAAGGGGTGACAGATTCCTTTTAAATGATTGATGGAAAACAAAAAGAGTGCGTGTCAGGATTCTCCAAACTAGGCACTGTCCAATCAAAAGGCTGCAAAAAAACACGTCAGGGGAAAAAAAACAAAAAAAAAAAAAAGCAAAAATTATCTTACAAAATGCTTCAAAATCACTTGAAGAAAACAATAAAAAAGGAAAAGAAAAGTCCACAATAAAAGAGCATTTCCTAAAGTGGTTTCTGCTTGAAAAACTTAGCCCCCCCGCCCCTCCATCTGAATATATAGTGATAATATATATTGATAATGGTATATATATATATATATATATATATATATATACGGTATATATACACACCATTATCAATATCCCCATGGATCGTATTTAATGCGCACCTCCCATATTGACTGATTGTCCGCTGCGTCTTCCAGTGCCAGCAAAGCGCATGAGATTTTAGAAAATATCCACAACATTGACAAGAACTTCAAAGAGTTTAGTTATAATCTATGGGGGAATCCAATAACAAAAGCCCAATTTTGTAGCCTAGCCGTATTTCTATATTGTATTTGCAACACCTTTTATACACTTAATAGCTTTACGTAACTCTCGAGCTCCTGAAAAAACAATAGCCATCCGGTTGACTTGCCAGCCTTTGGCTGTGCCCCTACTTTTTCCGGCAGTCATGGATCTGGGTCTTGCAGCTTTACCTTTGCCGCGATCTGGAAGTCTTGTACAAAATATCAAAACAACAGCATATAATTCCCCAAACTATGTATACTGATTATTAGCAGACTGTGTACTCCACCCAAAGTCCTGTTTAATCAGCCGGGACAATAGAAATGTCAGCGTCGTCCATGCATTGTCATTTCCATTCCAAGATAATATTTTTAGTTAACATGCAAAAAACTGTTACAAATCCATTACTACTAATAATAATAATAAAAAAATTTCTATTTATTTGTTTTGCTTGTTTTTATTAGTAAAAATGCATTAAATGATACTTTATAATAAAGAGAGGCTGTCAAGACAATTTTACTATTAAAACTATTGGTACGGCTGTAAAGTTTTTTTTTTTAGTAATCCGATGTGCCAGTGTGGAGAAATCAAGTATTAAGGCCATATGCAAATTAGCCTGAAAGTGCACTGGGGGCGTGTCGCTACACTCAGCGCATGGACACGCCTCTAATGCACTTTTACAGCTCTGGCACATCAGATTACTGCCAAACAGGTTGCATCTTTTAATATTGTACTAGGGAAATATTGGATTAGTTTGAGAAATAGTATGTAAATATAAAACCTCTGAAAAAATAAGACTCCAGAGATAACTATGTACACTATTGTTTTTGACTTATTAGGGAATATGAATAAAGGCTGCTATAGCCAGAGTAATAGCGGCCTCCATTCTTCCAGCTGTGGCCAATAAAGATATTCAATGATCAGCCATTTCTTGAATATTTTATTTTATCTGCAGTGATCGCTGCAGGGGAAAACTATAGCCAAACCTAGTTAAAGAAGGCCTGATCTGTCTTATTAAAGGGAATCTGTCACCAGTTTTGCCTCCTAATCTGAGAGCAGTATAAAGTAGGGGCACAGATCCTGATTCCAGTGATGTGTCACTTACTGGGCTGCTTAGTGTAGTTTTGATAAAATCACTGTTTAATCAGCAGAAGATTATCATTACAGGACTTGGTAGTCCAGTATATTCATGAGCTCTGTATAACTGCTAGATCTGCAGCATAGAAAGCATTGATTTGATCAAAATGACAGTAAACAACTCAGTAAGTGACACATCGCTAGAATCAGGGTCTCTGTCTCTACATTATGCTGCTCTCAGATGGGGGAGCGAAAACAGGGTGACAGATGCCCTTTAAGTCAGCCCCATGAATGTTTATAATAATCAGTAGAGTTATAGCTTTGGTTTGGTCACTTGTATTAGAAACTACAAAATAAAACAACTAATCATAAATTTAAGATTTTTTTTTTTCCCCAAATCAACTCAGTTTTGGAGAATTGCAACAAACAATGTTATTAAAGTGGTCATTTAATTCACTGTGATCTAATCAGTTTACATGTGACATGTAAAAATGATGGAGTGGCATGAAGAAGGACGTGAAACATTACAAATGTACATTTTGGTTATAATATATTGCATCAATGTTTGGTTGCAGTCAAGACTCAAAAAGGTAACTGCAATCTTAGAAAACTTTTGACGTCAGACGTCTTGATCAGTGTAGGGTCTGGGTGCCGAAATCCTCAATCAAGGAAAGAGCTAAGAGGCCCCTATACACATTATCCTGCCGATATTGGATGACTTTAGTCTAAGGTCCACTTTACACGCTGTGATATCATTAACGATATCGCTAGCGAGCGTACCCGCCCCCATCGTTTGTGCAACACAAGCAAATCGCTGCCCATGGTGCACAAAAATCGCGCGGACCCGTCACACTACTTACCTGCCTAGCGACGTCGCTGTGACCGGCGAACCGCCTCCTTTCTAAGGGGGAGGTTCGTTCGGCGGCACAGCGACGTCACTAAGCGGCCGCCCAATCAAAGCGGAGGGGCGGAGATGAGCGGGACGTAACATCCCGCCCACCTCCTTCCTTCCTCATTGCTGGCGGACGCAGGTAAGGTGAGGTTCCTCGTTCCTGCCGTGTCACACATAGCGATGTATGCTGCCGCAGGAACAACGAACAACATCGTAAAAGCAGCAGCAGCGATAATTGGGAATAGGAGGGCATGTCACCGATGAGCGATTTTGAACGTTTTTGCGACGATTCAAACTCGCTTATAGGTGTCACATGCAACGACATCGCTAAAGCGGCCGGATGTGCGTCACAAATTCCGTGACCCCAACGACATCGCTTTAGCGATATCATAGCGTGTAAAGCCACCCTAAGGCTATGTGCGCATGTTGCCTTTTTTTGTGACCACAAAGATGCAGCGTTTTTGGCTGCTAAAAAAACGCACCCTTAGTAAAAAATGCATAAAAAAACAAAACGCCTGCGTTTTACTGCGTTTTTTCTAATGCATTGCATGGGTGAAAAACGCTGGAAAAAACGCAGAAATAATTGACATGTTGCATCTTTGTAGTCACCACAAAAACGCACCTAAAACAAAACTGCACTGTGCAGACAGCAAAAATGAAAACTCATAGACTTTGCTGGGGAAGCAAAGTCATGCAGTTTTAAGACCAAAAACGCTCCCGAAAAAAACGCTGCGAAAAACGCACCATGCGCACATAGTCTTACGCTGCTTTCACACTGCGTTCTGATTTCCGTTCAGTGGTCCCGTCAGGACTTCTGTCCTAACCCCCCTCAAAACGGGTTTTGGACGTATGCGACGATGGGGACTTTGACTATAATGGTGCAGATGGAGTCACCGTCTGCTCTGTCGTGCACCATTTTCGGAAGTATACGCTTACTGGAGACGGATACCCAAATGCAGTCTACTATGTCTCGGTGTCCATCTCCAGTACGCGTATACTCCCATAAATGCTGCATGACATATGGTGACTCCGTCTGCACTATTATAGTCAAAGGCCCTGTCGGCGCATACGGTCGAAACCCGTTTTGAGGGGGGTTTGGACAGAAGCCCAGACGGAACCAATGGACGGAGATCGGAACGCAGTGTGAAAGCGGCCTAATTTGTATGGGGGGAGCCTCCTAGTCCTTCTTTTAAGCCTGTGCTAAGTCTCCGAGGAGACCGGCGTTTGGCTGAGCACTGGTTTTAGTGACCCATGGGCGTCTCAGCACCCTAAGCCCCACAATCAACACTTCTGACATGTCAAAAAAATATAGAGCGTTTACACTTTTGATCTGTCACCATAAACCATGACAAAAAAAGTGGTATAATTATAAATTGCACCATTCAGATTATATAAAAGAGAGAATCAAAAAAAACGATACTTGTTTGTATCTGATTAACAGCTAATTGGAAATGTAACAAAGAGGGCATACAACAACGTTACAGGCTGTCTTGAATAAGTTTGAATGGGTTGTCATCCGTCTGGAGTACGTACATATACACCAGAAATGCCGTAATTAGGAGGAGCAGGAGGAGCTGCAGCCACAGCGGAATGAAGCGTTTCACCGGCGTCTCCTCCTTCTGTTTGGGACGGATCGGCTTCCGTGGCTCCACTCCCTGAGAATAGGTGGACTGATAACGTGACTGGGATACGTTCTGGTATGTGTTTTCTTTACTGCTGTAACTTCTGTAACCAAATCAGAGCAGAAGTGAATAATACTAAAGGTGTATATAACAGCAGGAACATGAGCTACTTACTGGTGATTCCTGATTTTGGCCAACAAGTGCCATATTTGCATTGACTAGACATTTATGGCAGTACGACATGAGAATATCCTATTAATTTCTGCAAGAAATTTCTTGCTGACATCACCACAGCTGCACATGCTCAGTGAACATACTGTTTACTTGCTAGGGAGTGGCCTGCCTGCTTTCTTCAATGATTAGCCCTTAAGCCCCCATACACAGAATAATGTCAGCTGAACCTGCTAATATTTAGAGTCACGGCCAACGGTCTAATGTGTATGGGGGTCCCTTGACCAATCCGGCATGTATTATTTCGGATACAGTCGATTGTATTGTCTCCCGAAGATAATGCACCACAAGACATACTTGGCAATAACTTTCTCACAGGTGCGCATGATCAAACAAGCCCTCCTGAGTATAGGAAGCGATAGTGCAAAGTATGAGATCTGATCTGCTGTATGAGAAGCTATAAGTGCAAAGTATGAGATCTGATCTGGCTGTATGAAAAGCTATAAGTGCAAAGTATGAGATCTGATCTGGCTGTATGAGAAGCTATAAGTGCAAAGTATGAGATCTGATCTGGCTGGATCAGAAGCTATAAGTGCAAAGTATGAGATCTGATCTGGCTGTATGAGAAGCTATAAGTGAAAAGTATGAGATCTGATCTGGCTGTATGAGAAGCTATAAGTGAAAAGTATGAGATCTGATCTGGCTATATGAGAAGCTATAAGTGCAAAGTATGAGATCTGATCTGGCTGTATGAGAAGCTATAAGTGCAAAGTATGAGATCTGGTCTGGCTGTATGAGAAGCTATAAGTGCAAAGTATGAGATCTGGTCTGCTGTATGAGAAGCTATAAGTGCAAAGTATGAGATATGATCTGGCTGTATGAGAAGCTATAAGTGCAAAGTATGAGATATGATCTGGCTGTATGAGAAGCTATAAGTGCAAAATATGAGATCTGATCTGGCTGTATGAGAAGCTATAAGTGCAAAGTATGAGATCTGATCTGGCTGTATGAGAAGCTATAAGTGCAAAGTATAAGATCTGATCTGGCTGTATAGGAAGCTATAAGTGCAAAGTATAAGATCTGATCTGGCTGTATGAGAAGCTATAAGTGCAAAGTATGAGATCTGATCTGCTGTATGAGAAGCTATAAGTGCAAAGTATGAGATCTGGTCTGGCTGTATGAGAAGCTATAAGTGCAAAGTATGAGATCTGGTCTGCTGTATGAGAAGCTATAAGTGCAAAGTATGAGATATGATCTGGCTGTATGAGAAGCTATAAGTGCAAAGTATGAGATATGATCTGGCTGTATGAGAAGCTATAAGTGCAAAATATGAGATCTGATCTGGCTGTATAGGAAGCTATAAGTGCAAAGTATAAGATCTGATCTGGCTGTATGAGAAGCTATAAGTGCAAAGTATGAGATCTGATCTGCTGTATGAGAAGCTATAAGTGCAAAGTATGAGATCTGGTCTGGCTGTATGAGAAGCTATAAGTGCAAAGTATGAGATCTGGTCTGCTGTATGAGAAGCTATAAGTGCAAAGTATGAGATATGATCTGGCTGTATGAGAAGCTATAAGTGCAAAGTATGAGATATGATCTGGCTGTATGAGAAGCTATAAGTGCAAAATATGAGATCTGATCTGGCTGTATGAGAAGCTATAAGTGCAAAGTATGAGATCTGATCTGGCTGTATGAGAAGCTATAAGTGCAAAGTATAAGATCTGATCTGGCTGTATAGGAAGCTATAAGTGCAAAGTATAAGATCTGATCTGGCTGTATGAGAAGCTATAAGTGCAAAGTATGAGATCTGATCTGCTGTATGAGAAGCTATAAGTGCAAAGTATGAGGTCTGATCTGGCTGTATGAGAAGCTATAAGTGCAAAGTATGAGGTCTGATCTGGCTGTATGAGAAGCTATAAGTGCAAAGTATGAGGTCTGATCTGGCTGTATGAGAAGCTATAAGTGCAAAGTATGAGATCTGATCTGCTGTATGAGAAGCTATAAGTGCAAAGTATGAGATCTGATCTGCTGTATGAGAAGCTATAAGTGCAAAATATGAGATCTAATCTACTGTGTGAAAAGCTATAAGTACAAAGTATGAGATCTGATCTGGCTGTATGAGAAGCTATAAGTGCAAAGTATGAGATATGATCTGGCTGTATGAGAAGCTATAAGTGCAAAGTATGAGATCTGATCTGGCTGTATGAGAAGCTATAAGTGCAAAGTATGAGATCTGATCTGGCTGTATGGGAAGCTATAAGTGCAAAGTATAAGATCTGATCTGGCTGTATAGGAAGCTATAAGTGCAAAGTATGAGGTCTGATCTGGCTGTATGAGAAGCTATAAGTGCAAAGTATGAGATCTGATCTGCTGTATGAGAAGCTATAAGTGCAAAGTATGAGATCTGGTCTGGCTGTATGAGAAGCTATAAGTGCAAAGTATGAGATCTGGTCTGCTGTATGAGAAGCTATAAGTGCAAAGTATGAGATATGATCTGGCTGTATGAGAAGCTATAAGTGCAAAGTATGAGATATGATCTGGCTGTATGAGAAGCTATAAGTGCAAAATATGAGATCTGATCTGGCTGTATAGGAAGCTATAAGTGCAAAGTATGAGATCTGATCTGGCTGTATGAGAAGCTATAAGTGCAAAGTATGAGATCTGGTCTGCTGTATGAGAAGCTATAAGTGCAAAGTATGAGATCTAATCTGCTGTATGAGAATCTATAAGTGCAAAGTATGAGATCTAATTTGCTGTATGAGAATCTATAAGTGCAAAGTATGAGATCAAATCTGCTGTATGAGAAGCTATAAGTGCAAAATATGAGATCTAATCTACTGTGTGAAAAGCTATAAGTACAAAGTATGAGATCTGATCTGGCTGTATGAAAAGCTATAAGTGCAAAGTATGAGATCTGATCTGGCTGTATGAGAAGCTATAAGTGCAAAGTATGAGATCTGATCTGGCTGTATGAGAAGCTATAACTGCAAAGTATGAGATCTGATCTGGCTGTATGAGAAGCTATAACTGCAAAGTATGAGATCTGATCTGCTGTATGAGAAGCTATAAGTGCAAAGTATGAGATATGATCTGGCTGTATGAGAAGCTATAAGTGCAAAGTATGAGATCTGATCTGGCTATATGAGAAGCTATAAGTGCAAAGTATGAGATCTGATCTGGCTGTATGGGAAGCTATAAGTACAAAGTATGAGATCTGATCTGGCTGTATGAGAAGCTATAAGTGCAAAGTATGAGGTCTGATCTGGCTGTATGAGAAGCTATAAGTGCAAAGTATGAGGTCTGATCTGGCTGTATGAGAAGCTATAAGTGCAAAGTATGAGATCTGATCTG